>NC_135925.1:1090000-1690000 GCF_964058835.1 Carex rostrata
ATGGTACTATAAAATTGATCTCAATACATAATTAATATGAAAATTTTATATGATTGATCCCCATTCATATTTAACACCCATAACTTGAAAGTCCTCTGTGCGGGGCATATTCTTTTTGAATTGAGCAAGAGCAAGGACAACTAAGTTCATATGTTACATACTTTGATCATCATTTTCAATTTATTGAGCAATGATTAATAATATAAGATTTGAACGAAAATTAAACTATTAAAGAAATAGAAGAGAAAAAATCTTTCCAATTTAAGAAATTTATTTTTACCATGAGCAGTGACGGTGTTAAGTTGATTGTCCATTGGACGGTTGCAAATGATGACGCAGTTCTGGAAAACCACAGCAGAGTTGCCAAAGATGAAGTCAATTGTGCCCGAAACGGTGCAGTCGCGGAAAAACTGACGGCCAGCGTGGGTGTAAAGGGTGTCTTGGAAGCCATCAAAGCGGCATTTGAAAAATGCACCAAAATCTCCACTGATGCGAAGGGCCACAGCCTGGTGGTTCACTGCTCCGGCAGTGTTTCTAAATCCCATATCCTTGGCGATGAAGTTTGCGCCTTCTACAGCTGCAGAATAAAAAATATATATAGGTAATATATGTATTTTGATTTTTTAACACATTTATTAAATAAACTGAGAAGGAGAGGGGATTACAGAATGTGGCTGTGAGCCTTGTGGTGACTTTATCTTTAACATTGCTTTTGTCTCCGGTAACGATAGATTTGTCAGCGCCGTCACCATACATGAGCACATTATTCGTGCCCTTTGGCACCATGACTATCTCATTGTATACGCCGGCCTTGACATAAATCACGTATCTGCCCCGGTGATTCTTCGGAATGGCCTTCACTGCATCGTTGATAGTCTTGTACTGACCACTTCCATCTTTTGCCACAACTGCATTTGGTTTTGCACTATACCAGAAATTGTAATTGTTGAGATTTATGTATCTTTATCGCATTATAGAAGTTATAGGGTTATATCGGTAAGAAAGGAATTATAGAAGTTATAGGGTTGCAAATGCAAATTGTAATGCCTATATAAACTGAGGGATCAATGGAATCAATGAATTTCTGTTTTTGAATCACAATTCTTTTTGGTATCAGAGCACTTTCTGATTTTCCGGCTACTGTAGCAAACCCGCGGTACTGTAGCACATACCTCCTCTTTCACCTCCGCCAGGGCCGCCTGAACGTCGCTGGAGCTCCGCCTGGTCGGCCTACCTCCGCCTAGGTCAGCACTGGTCTGCACAGGAGCTCCCATGCTCTGGTCCGATCTGACCTAGATCTGATCAGATCTGACCTAGATCTGATCAGATCGGCTCTACCTCAACCTAGGCCGATCTGCTCGATTCCGCCACCTAGGTCGCCGGACGGACCTCCTTTCCCTCCTCCCTCTCTTGGCCGAGCACTGTAGCTCCGCCCAAAGACCAACAGCCACCTTGTAACTCCAGTTACAGCAGCTCCAGTTACAGCAGCCCCAGTTACAGCAGCCTCAGTTACAGCAGCCCCAGTTACAGCAAGTCGGTTCTTCTTCTTCTAAGCCGAACCAGAGGTAAGGGAGTTTGGTTTCTTGCTTGCTTTGGCCGGCGTGGGAGGCCTAAATCCCGCGATACCCGAGAAGCAGGTTTAGATTGAGTTTGGGCTCGAATCTTGATGAGATAGATCAAGATCGGGTCAAGAAAGAGAAGAAGAAAGGGGGAGATGGTTTAGATCCGTCTTGAGGAGCAAGATCGGGTCTTTACGAGAGATACGAGTGATCGGATCGAGAAAGGGAAGGAAGTCAAGGTGATCTGTGCGATCGAAGACTTGGATCCTTTGAGAGAAGATGTCCAGCGAGGGTGACAAAGGGAAAGGGGTTTTAGAGTGCCTGTCGGGTGTTGATCCGGAGGTTCTAAAGGTGTTGGTTGGTCTTATCCAGGGAGCCAGTGTTCAGACCAATACCTTGGCACGTGATCCACCACAGGTGAAGTTTGATCTCCAAACTGTGGAGCTTAAGCTTGATGGACCGTCCTCATATCTGAGTTGGTCGCGTCGGATTGAGACTGCTCTGGAGGGGAGGAAGCTCAAGAGGTATCTGACAGAGGATGAGCCAGCTAGTGCTACGGCTCAGGCTGAGGAGTGGAAGACCACACATGCTTTGATCTACACCTGGTTGCTCAACTCGATGAAACAATCGATTGCCTCTTCAGTCGATGGCATCCGACTTGTGAAGGACATTTGGGCAAAGCTGAAGAGGACCTATGGTGGGACTGAGAACCACATGAGGGTGTTCCAGATTGAGCAAGAGGTATTGGCTGTGGTGCAGGGTGATAGATCGATTCAGGATTACTCATTGAATCTAGAAAAGCTATGGGCAGAGCTTGATCACTTATCACAGGGGTTGAACTGTAGTGATCCAAGCTGCAAGAGGGAGAAGCGCTTTCAACAGACGAGGACTATGCAGTTCTTGGCTAAGCTGAACTTGGTTTTTGATCAGAGGAGATCAGTTCTCCTAGCCCAGACGAAGATTCCTTCATTGGATGAGGCCATTGCAGCGATGATGCAAGAGGAGAGTCGCATGGTGATACATGCTGAGCCGAGTGGACCCCCAGGCGCACGATCAGCTTTGGCTGCCTCGAGCTCAGGTATGACAGGTGCCAAGGGGGAGACTCGCAGGTGTTACAACTGCGGGGAAACAGGTCATCTGATCAAGGCTTGTCCTAGGCCACCAAGAGAGAGAGATGCAGGTGGTAGAGGGCAGTTTGCGAACCGTGGACGCGGCCATGGGGGCAGAAGAGGTGGAAGAGGAGGCAACCGGGCAAATCTGATGGTTGCAGAGGAAGAAGAGGAAGCTATTGTGGGATTATCTGAGGAGGATCTGATCAGGGAGATAGTCAGGAGGAGGCAGAGAGGAGCAAGTGAGAAAAAGAGTGCAGTTGATGATGCATCCATCACGGGTAACGTTGCTTCTGTTGCTTACTCAGCCACAGGTACTTGTGATACTCTTGCTATCCCCTCTATATCCACCACTAGATCATCAGATTGGATAGTCGATTCTGGTGCATCTCGCCATGTGACTGGTGCTGCTAGGGAGTTCTCTTCCTATACTCACTTAGCAGCTCCAGAGAGCATCCGGATAGCCGATGGTACGGCTCAGCCGGTAGTCGGTAAGGGTACAGTGAAATGTACCAACACTTTGACTTTGTCTAATGTTTTGCATGCTCCTTCTTTTCCTGTGAATCTTCTATCTATAAGTGCCATTGTCTCACAACTAAATTGTGTTGTTTTGTTTGATAATCCCAAGGTGATCTTCCGAGAGAAGGAGACGGGCAAGGAACTTGGGACTGGCACACTGCATAAGGGCCTGTGGTACATGGATAAAGAGGGTATGGACTCGGCCCTCTCATCCATTGTTGAGAGAAGTGTAGAAGACCTGCTGTTGCTCCATCATAGGCGATTGGGTCATTCTTCATTTCCAGTTTTGAGTAGGTTGTATCCGCCTTTGTTTGAAAAGGCAAATAAGGAAAAATTGGTGTGTGATGCGTGTGAGTTAGGCAAGCATACCAGAAGCTCTTATGTTAGCTCTGGTAGTAGGAGGTCTTGTAGTTTTGATTTGATTCATTCGGATGTATGGGGACCTTGTCCTACAACTACTTTGAATGGATTTAGATACTTTGTGTCGTTTATTGATTGTTTTTCTCGTTCAACTTGGCTTTACTTGATGAAAAATAAGAGTGATGTGCTTGCTTGCTTTAAAAATTTTCACAAGATGATTCAGACTCAATATGGTGCGGTTGTGAAAGTATTGAGATCTGACAACGGGACAGAGTACACTAATAAGGCGTTTGGGGAATACTTGTCATCTCAGGGGATACAGCATCAGACCACGTGTCCGTACACACCAGAGCAGAATGGGGTATCGGAACGGAAGAACAGGCATCTCCTTGAGGTAACTCGGAGTATGATGATTTCGATGAAAGTCCCAAAGTACTTGTGGGGGCAAGCAGTTCTGACAGCAGCATATTTGATCAACAGGATGCCCTCACGGGTATTGGATTGGAGGTCTCCAATTGAGATGCTGACAGGTAAGAATGGAGACATTATTCCTCTCAAAACTTTTGGGTGTGTGTGCTTTGTACATGACAACAGACCAAATGTGGGAAAACTTGATCCACGGGCGGTGAGATGTATCTTTGTGGGGTACTCAGCCACTCAGAAGGGGTATGCGTGCTGGAGCCCAGTTGAGAGGCGGATGTTTGTGAGTATGGATGTTACCTTTCACGAGCTCGAACCATACTACTCCTCAGAAGCAACATCACCATTTGAAGACTCGCTCGATACAAGAGGTATAAGGCGAGAGGGGGAGAGTAGTGGTGATGGTGAGAGGAGGACGGTGAGTGTGGTGGGTGGTATTAGTTGCCCAATTCTTGAGAAATCGGCTGTGGTTGAGCCGGAAAAGGAGAAGGAAAAGGAGAATTCGGTTAGCATTGAGACAGAAGTTGAGAGGATTGAGCCCGAGGGTGGTAGAACTCAGGCTCAGGGGGAGTTGCGATATGGTGAGGTGTATGTAAGGAGAACGAAACAGAATGAGGGAACCGTGCCTACAGTGCCACTTGTGCCAAGTCCCTTGTCCCTGCCTACTCCGACTCTCGAGACATCTTCACCATCCACCTCAGACCCAGAATACACAGGTGATATGATTCCTCTCTCTACTCCTCCCACTCCTCTATCGGTAAGGAGGATTTCTCGCGAGAATGCAGGCATTCCTCCTGACCGATATGGTTTCCCACATGACATTGCCAGATTTGTCTCTTACTCACACATATCACCTGTACATGGAGCATTCATTGCATCATTAGACATTGTCTCTATCCCTAAGTGTTGGCAGGTTGCTAAAGAAGATCCGAAGTGGAGAGCAGCCATGCTAGAAGAGCTTAGTGCCCTTTGCAAGAACAAAACGTGGGAACTTGTGTCACTACCACCAAGCAAGAAGGCTGTTGGATGCAAGTGGGTCTTCACAGTAAAGCAGAATCCAGAGGGTCTGATTGAGCGCTACAAGGCTCGGTTGGTAGCGAAGGGGTACAGCCAGACCTATGGCATTGACTATGACGAGACCTTTGCACCAGTGGCGAAGATGAGCACAGTGAGGACACTGATTTCCATGGCAGTGAATGGTGGATGGCAGTTACACCAACTTGATGTGAAGAATGCCTTTCTTCATGGTGATTTGTTGGAGGAGGTGTACATGGAGGTTCCACCAGGGTTTGGCACAAACCAGACAATGGGTAAGGTATGCAGACTAAAGAAGTCACTCTATGGGTTGAAGCAGTCCCCTCGGGCATGGTTTGATAGGTTCAGGAGAGCTATGGTAGGCATGGGCTATCAGCAAACCAATGCTGATCACACGGTGTTTACCCGACAACATGATGGTCACATTACTATGCTAGCTGTGTATGTCGATGATATGATCATTACTGGGGATGATGCGGGAGAGATTGCACAGTTGAAGGCAAGATTGGGGAAGGAATTCGAGGTGAAGGATCTGGGACAGCTTAGGTACTTTCTTGGGATTGAGGTGGCTCATGAAGCAGGGGGAATTGTTCTATCTCAGAGAAAGTATGTCCTAGACTTGCTCACTGAGACAGGCATGTTGGGGTGCAAGCCTGCAGTATCTCCAATTGATGTAAAGGCCAAGATGAGTGCAGAGGCAGGAGAACAGGTTGATCGTGAGAGGTACCAGAGACTAGTAGGCAGGTTGATCTATCTGGGTCACACTCGTCCCGATATCTCATTTGTAGTGAGCGTGGTGAGCCGTTACATGCATGACCCTAGAAAGGATCATATGGACGCAGTGTACCACATTCTGAGGTACCTGAAGAGTGCACCAGGAAAGGGCCTATTTTTCAGGAAAAATGGGCACATGAACATTGAGGGTTATTGTGACTCTGACTGGGCTAGTTGCCAAGATGACAGGAGATCCACATCTGGCTACTGTATGTTTGTAGGGGGCAACTTGGTCTCATGGAAGAGCAAGAAGCAGCCAGTTGTCTCGAGATCGACGGCAGAAGCCGAGTACAGGGCCATGGCATTAGGAGTTGCCGAGATGCTGTGGTTGAAGAGGTTACTGGAAGATCTCAAGGTGAAGCACGAAGGGAAGATGAAATTGTGGTGCGATAGCAAATCAGCAATTAGCATTGCCAACAATCCGGTGCAGCATGACAGAACCAAGCATGTGGAGATCGATAGATTCTTCATTAAGGAAAAACTGGAAATTGGGCTATTGGAGCTGAGTCACGTAGCTACTAGAGACCAAGTAGCTGACTGCCTCACTAAAGGACTTAGCTCAATGGATCTAGTTAGGTTATGTGACAAGATGGGCTTGATGGATATCTTTTGCCCATCTTGAGGGGGAGTGTTGAGATTTATGTATCTTTATCGCATTATAGAAGTTATAGGGTTATATCGGTAAGAAAGGAATTATAGAAGTTATAGGGTTGCAAATGCAAATTGTAATGCCTATATAAACTGAGGGATCAATGGAATCAATGAATTTCTGTTTTTGAATCACAATTCTTTTGTAATCATTGCATAAATAATCAGGTTTTAATCTTTTCAGATATTATTTCATGGTTAAACCTGATTATTGATGATTCCACCTGAGTAGACTGGATTTGTTATATATAGTTGGGCTCTTTATACTAATTATAGTTAACGCTAATTAGAAGTTGTCTCAAAGATGCATTTTCTTGAGATTATTATCGCTTTCTCTTATGATACAAGGGGATACTGAGTATGTTATATCTGTTCCCTTATATGTTCATGGTCTAAAATAAAAAAAATGTATGTTATATCTGTCCAAGTATTGATAACTATTGTTCAATTAATTTATCAACTATCCTTCGTGTGATAGAGGCAGATCTAAAGACAAGCAGGTGTCACCTCATAATTTATTTATTTTTTATTATATATGTATATATTCAAATTAATTAATTTTTTTAAAAGTTTTTACATAGTTTGATCAAACCCCCTCATTAAATGTTAAATGTGTTCTTGTAGCATAATGCATGTTTAGCATTACTTTGTGATAAATTTGAGTTCAAATCTAAATATTCTAGTTCCGCCCTGTGTGTGATCTCAGCTACAATAATCAATTAGCAATCATTCATTTTACAATATATAATTGGTTATCAAATACCTGTTAGTTTTTGCTTGTAATAGCTTCCTGTCCCCGGCAGAGAGCCACGAGGGATAACCGTGTTGATCCATGTCATATCCCAACAGCTTCCTATTTGTTCCTTGGGCGGCAAGTGCTCCAAGGTCGACAGATTGAAGTTTCTCTGCAAAGGAAGCAATGCTTGTGATCACCCCCAAAACATTGCTGCTCATCACAGTGGCATTGTTCAATGCGTTGTTCATGTCAGCGTTCAGCTTTGGATCCTCAAAGCCGTCAACGCAGGTGTACAGGTACGTCATAGAAGAAGATATCATGTGCACTATGTTGTCGGTCTCAGCAGTCAAGTTTTTCATATCTTTTCCTACAAGCGAAGATACACCTTTCATGTCCTCTAGCGCATCGCCAATGAATTTCTTGCAGTCTGACACAGCAGCAGCTGTTCTGGTGTCGTTACCGGCAGCCAGATTGGCTTTGGTAACTTCAGCGGAGTTCTGAGCAGCGGACTCAAACTCTTTGATCGCCAAGTCAACAAAACTTTTGAAGACTTCATCAGGTGTTGCCGAGCTGTTTGTTTGTAATTTAGATATTGTGCTCTCGCAGGAATCCTTGTGTAGGGCTGTCGAGCACATGGCCGTCATGGATTTGGAGGTGGTGCTTAGCGAGGAAGAGTTGTCATCAGAGTGAGAACTAGTTTTCTTGGTTGAGGTCACGAGCGCTATGATCGCCCCAGCGCACACAACTCCTATGAGTACTGTGGCAACAAGGCCGACGATGACCTTTTTCGCCATTTTTCGTCACCTTGTTGCTTGAGATGTAGCTAGATTTTCAGGAGCTTGATCCTTTCAAGCTCCTGTATCTCAATTGCACTTCTCTTGTGATGATAGAGGGAGGTTGACCCGGGGGTTATATACCGTCTGAAAACCTAACTAATTGGCTAAATAAAGAACTGAATATTGGAGACTTTTAAAATCACCGGGGATAAAAGCTGGCATCGTCCCTAATTATTGCATTAGCTTAGTGTTTTTTTCCCATTATTAGGTGCATCTTTGGAAAATTATGTATGCATTAATACAATATATTTCAGCGGTACGCTCAACTGATGTGTTGTAGTTAAATATCTAAACAAATACAGGGGTAAATCGGTATATGAATTGCTCATGGTTGGAGTGAAAATTCTGGACAGTTTCAACAGAGTGTGGAATTACAAGATTCCTGAAACCGTTAAGATTTTTGCAGTTTTAGCATTGAGGGAAAAAAATTCTCACTCAAGATGTCATGCAAAGAAGAAACATAGGTTGCATTGTTGGGTGTGTCATATATGTGTGAGATTGATACCAATAGTTGAATCGGCTTTACACACCTTTCGTTTCAGTGTGCATATGCGAAGGAGGTCTGTAGGTTATTATGATCAGGAGGGGACACCGTGTTATAGTGTTAGACAATTCAGTGGATGCTGTATGGCGCAGCTCAGTTCAATTGAATAGAGGTGCAGGATGGAAGGAAGATGGAACTACAGTAATTTTATGTGGATGTTGGTTCATATGGAAGCAAAGAAACAAAAGAATTTTTAGCAATACAAGGATTCCACCCTTCGTGTTGGCTGAGTGAATTTCTTCAATTTTGAGGAGATCGGATGTAAACACTACTACAAAAATGGTCATTGTACACTGCACATCGTACACGGATTTGACAATTTTATATAAAAACCGTGTACAAAATAGGTTTTTTTGAAAGTTCGAAATAACTGTGGAATTTCTACACGGATATTTATTAATGAATCAGTGTAGAAAGCCTTGAGAGAGCTACACAGACGTTTAATAAAGAGCCGTGTAGAAAGGTAGAAATTATACACGATTTTTTGTTTAAATAACAGCGTAGAAAACCTTGAGAGAGTTACACGGATTTATACTTAAAAATCCGCGTAGAAAAGTTACTGTAGAGTTTTAGTTATATAAAAAACATTCTCCTTCCAGCGCCGTTTTTATCAATTAATTAATACTCTTTCTCTGTTGGTTTGATTTATGCGCACAAGGAGGCCGGATTTGAGATCTCTTTCTCTGTTGGTCTGATTTATGCGCACAAGGAGGTCGGATCTGAGATCTTTGAAATTAATTTGTATTTCTTCTCTCTATCTTGCTAAGTTAGTCATGTATATATATATTTCTCTTTTCTTCCTCTAATTTTCTGTTTGTAGTTTTTAGTTTTCATGCGCACTAGTTTGTAGTTTTTTTTCTTCCTTTTTCATCTCGGCACAAGGTAATTCTATTTAAATAATTCTAGTTAGCATGATATTTAAATAATTCTAGTTAGCCTCATATTTAAATAATTCTAGTTTTTTTCCTTCCTTTTTCATCTCGGCACAAGCTCACAAAAAAACAAACCTGATGTGCTGACGAATTTTTCATCTCGGCACAAGCTTCCTTTTTCATCTCACATGCACTTGATACAGGTAAAATCTAGTTAGCCTATTTAAATAATTCTAGTTAGCCTATTTAAATAATTTTAGTTAGCCTAATAAATGAACAGGTAAAATCACAAGAAAATGAAGAAGAAGGGTAGGCTGACGAATTCTCATCTCGGCACAAGGAAAATAATAATGAAAGAATCATATTGGCACAAGAATTATTTAAATAGACTAACTAGATAGCATATTGGACAAAAATTAAATTATGGCTAACGAAAAGATAGCATATTGGACAAAAATTCATCTCGGCACGAGAAAAGGGTGCCATGCATTTTTCAATAGAGTGCCGAATTTTCATCTTGGCACAAGGAAAAAATTGATTTTTTTATGAAAATTTCAATATGTGAAAATTCTTGGACCGAGATACTATTTCGGCTCAACAAAATAAAATAAATTTTGTTCCGTGTAGCGTGTAGCTCGGTTATATAGAGAGCGACACTGGCAATCAATCATACACGGTTGTTTATGTAATACTCCGTGTAGCAATCTTATAATCGCACACGGCTAAATATCTGTGTGTATTTATTTAAGGATTTCTACACCCTCACAACGTACACAGCAGGAAATCCGTGTAGCTCCTCCATCCGTGTGCAATCTCTTTTTCTGTAATAGTGAAATTTACTTTACTGTACCCTGACAGCTGCTGTCAAGGGTCTAAAAAAATAAATTAAAAGGTTTGAGGCTTAAAGGATCGAGATGGATATTGCAATATATTAAAAGGTCTATAAAACCATCACTACAACAAAGTAGACACATTTTGCGAGGGAAAAAATGCATTTATGACGGTCATCCGTCGCAAAAAAAAAAACTGAACAATGATGGTAGTCTGTCGCAAAAAGTCACTTTTTTATTCTTGCGAAAAATGTCTCATTCTTGTTGTGCATGCAAGAGGTACATGATAACATTTATTAAAGAAAATTAAACTTTTAACTCCATATGATAAACATTTACAATTTTTCATTGTATTTATTAGAATAGAAGTAATGAGACATATTCTGTTTTATAGTTTTATTTGAGACAAAAGTTTTCAAAATATTTTGATGGTTTTGTAGAATTTTTCACCTGATCAAGAAGCATGTTATTTTTTTTATTTGTTGTCTGCATCTTTTCACATTAGTATATTAATAATTTTTTCGTTATTGATTATCATAATGATTGCAGGAGAATAGAGTTGTTTTCCTCTTCATAAATTCTTCAAGTTATACATTATTGATTATACGCAAGTATTGTCTATATTTAGTTTAGGAATATCAGAACTTGAGAATATATCTGAAATTAATATTGTCTTTACTAACATCAAAAGAAGATTTATTCTATTTATTGAGAACACATCCTTCATCTACTTCTTCCTCCTCCACTGCTAGGTCTTATATGGATTTTACATGGTTAGGAATCCAAAGAATATTATATATTATGGATTTTCAAATTTAATGATATTTTCTTGGATTGTATAATTTCTTCCTAAAAGTAGACACAAGAAGAATAGCAATATCGTTATATTTAGTTCTCGATCATGCCACATATATAATGGTTTTCGAATTTTTTGGATTTCATGAATATCTAGACTTCACAAACTTTTAACTTGGGACAATTAAGCTTTGAATTAAAGATCCAAGATATTTCTGTGAATTGTTAAAATTGATAAATATTAATGTGCTGGAATTGCTTCCTGAAGGTAGAGTACGAACCACACATATTTCTTTTAGTTCATTTTTGACAAGATGATCAGTACTTCCATAAAATGAACGAATATACTTGACTGTATAAATTATTTGACAACACTTATTTTTTGACCTCCTCATATCATTTAAATTGAACACAAAAAGGATAAACAATTTTATGTGTTACATTTATATTGTATACATAAGTTACAGTTGCTCTAGGTACCAAAAAGAAGATACAACCTGGCACATATCTTTAATTGTTGGCCCTATTTCTCTCCCTCTCTAAAAAATCGTGTGTTTGATATTATACATATATACTTAGGACTTATTGAATCCAAGGTAATTGGCAACTCCAGTTGAAGCAATCCAGTTGTTAGAATTGAGGAACGGTCCGGTTGTGAACTGAGTTGCGACAGCCTTATTGATAACATGGAACGTGGGCCACTTCACCCTGCCAGCTGTGGCTGCACCAGGGCCCGTGTTGGCATATTCAGCATAGTACAAGGTCTTGAGTGCAAAATCACCATCCCAGGCAACCCATCCCTCAGGACGGATCACATCGCCGATGGAACTCTCCATGACCACTGTGCGAGAGTACAACTTCCATGGTCGACCGAGGTAGCTGGCGATCTTTGTGCGGACTGGCTCAAGTGCTTTGTCTGCCACAAATTGACAGTTTTGAAGCACAATACCTGTCTTCATGTTTGGGTCGGTACGCCCTGTTCAAGTCAATACAATACACTTTTCAGAACATGTTTTCTCATTCTCGTATATTCAGAGGCGGATGAACATTCAACATTTGCGGACCAATTGACTCTCATTTATTTTCAAAGTTTTTGTACTTGTGCATGATTTTTTATATAGTTTACAGTAAAATGCTATGAGTACCATAAAATTGGTCTCAATTTGTTGCATGGAAATTTTATATGATTGATCTTCATTCATGTTTAACCCCCATAAATTCTGCTCCTGCATATATTTGGTATAGTCCTCTGTGTGGGGCATATTCTTTTTGAATTGAGCAAGAGCAAGGACAACTAAGTTCATATGTTACATACTTTGATCATCATTTTCAATTTATTGAACAATGATTAATAATATAAAAGTTGAACAAAAATTGAACTATTAGAGAAATAGAAGAGACAAAATCTTTCCAGTTTAAGAAATTTATTTTTACCATGAGCAGTGACGGTGTTCAGTTGGTTGTCCATTGGACGGTTGCAAATGATGACGCAGTTTTGGAAAACCACAGCAGAGTTGCCAAAGATGAAGTCAATTGTGCCCGAAACGGTGCAGTCCCGGAAAAATTGACGGCCAGCGTGGGTGTAGAGGGTGTCTTGGAAGCCATCAAAGCGACACTTGAAAAATGCACCGAAATCTCCACTGATACGAAGGGCCACAGCCTGGTGGTTCACTGCTCCGGCAGTGTTTCTAAATCCCATATCCTTGGCGATGAAGTTGGCGCCTTCTACAGCTGCAGAATGAAATATATATATATATATATATATAGGTAACACGCCATTTGAAGAATTTATTAATGGATAATAAAATGTATTTTGATTTTTTAACATATTTATTAGAGAAACTGAGAAGGAGAAGGGATTACAGAATGTGGCTGTGAGCCTTGTGGTGACTTTATCTTTAACATTGCTTTTGTCTCCGGTAACGATAGATTTGTCAGCCCCGTCACCATACATGAGCACATTATTCGTGTCCTTGGGCACCATGACTATCTCGTCGTATATGCCGGCCTTAACATAAATCACATATCTACCCGGGTGATTCTTCGGAATGGTCTTAACTGCATCGTTGATGGTCTTGTATTGACCACTTCCATCTTTTGCCACAACTGCATTTGGCTTCACACTATACCAGAAATTGTAATCATTGCATAGACAGTTACTTTTTTATCTTTTCAGATATTATTTCATGGTTAAAATTTAAAAACGATTATCAATGATTACATCTGAGTAGCCTGGATTTGTTATAGATGGGATCTTTAGATTAATAATAGTTCATGTTAAGGACTCCAAAGGTGCTTAGCCACAGCCTATGGTTTTAAATTTTATATTTATTTACATATTTAATTTTATATATATATATATATTTATTTTAAGTTTTTAAATAGTTCAATCCTCCTCGTAAAATATTAAATGTATGCTTGTAGTACAGTGATAAGAATTACAAATTGTGGTTGTAGAGACTTGAGAGTTCAAATCCAACTTATCTCACATTAAACATTTTTGCACTTTATGTTTCAACAACTCCAATCTAAATTTTCAAGTTCCGTCCCCTGCTTAAGGTGTCACAAATATTCATTTTCTTGGAATTATTGTCGTCTTTCTCCTATGATATAATTAAGGTGATATTCAATATGTTAACTCTTACAATATATACTTGGTCATCAAATAAATACCTGTTAGTTGTTGCTTGCAATAGCTTCCTGTCACCGGCAGAAAGCCACGAGGGATAACCCTGTTTGTCCATGTCATACCCCAACAGCTTCCTATTTGTTCCCTGGGAGGTAAGTGAGCCAAGATCGACAGATTGAAGTTTCTCTGCAAAGGAAGCAATGCTTGTGATCACCCCCAAAACATTGCTGCTCATCTCAGTGGCGTTGTTCAATGCGTCGTTCATGTCAGCGTTCAGCTTTGGATCCTCAAAGCCGTCAACACAGGTGTACATGTATGTCATAGAGGAGGATAGCATGTGCACTATGTTGTCGGACTCAGCAGTCAAGTTTTTCATATCTGTTCCTACAAGCGAAGATACACCTTTCATGTCCTCTAATGCATCGCCAAGGAATTTCTTGCAGTCTGATACAGCAGCAGCTGTTCTGCTGTCATTACCAGACAACTTGTCTTTTGTAACTTCAGCCGATTTTTGAATAGCAGACTCAAACTCTTTGATCGCCAAGTTAACAAAACTTTTGAAGATTTCCTCGGGTGTTGCCGAGCTGTTTGTTGATAATTCAGACATTGTGCTCTCACAGGAATCCTTGTGTAGGGCTGTCGAGCACATGGCCGTCATGGATTTGGAGGTGGCACTTAGCGAGGAAGAGTTGTCATCAGAGTGAGAACTAGCTTTCTTGGTTGAGGTCACGAGCGCTATGATTGCGCCAGCACACACAACTCCTATGAGTACTGTGGCAACAAGGCCGACAATGACCTTTTTCGCCATTTTTTGTCGCCTTGTTGCTCTAAATGTAGCTAGATTTTCAAGAACAAGGAGATCAGGAGCTTGATCCTTTCAAGCTCCTGTATCTCAGTTGCACTCCTCCTCTGATGATAGAGGGAGGATGACACAGGGGTTATATACTGTCTGAAAATCTAACTAATTGACTAAATAAAGAACTGATCATTGGAGACTTTTAAAATCATCTGTGATAAAAGCTGGCATTGTCCCTAATTATTGCATTAGCTTAGTGTTTTTTTTCCATTATTAGGTGCATCTTTGGCAAATTATGTAGGCCTTAGTACGATAATTTTCAACGGTACACTCAACGTGATGTGTTGTACTAAAATATATTTTGCGACTCGAGACAGAATGCAAACCATATGTGAAATCAATGCAAGTTTGGAAAATGTTGAACCATGATGTAGTACAGTAAGGAAAATTAGATGTAACATCATTGTGAACAGAGATGTCACAATAATATCTTGTCGAAAAATGAAAGTTTTTCTATCCAGAGATATCGATCCTCTATAATTTTGCAATATAAATATAAATTCAACTTTCAGTTTAATTTTCATCTAAGTTTTTGTATATACAGGAGTTCATCTCTCTATCCACACAAGCTTAATTATCGGAAGTTTGCCAAATACCATAATCTGCTATTCGGGTAAGACAATAGTTAGTTGGTCATCATATCCGTATATCGATCAGCCTCATATTGATGCATTAAACTAAATGAATTCATTAATTTATAAATATTACATGTGAACGCATGTTTATCGGTTTCAATTTTTTGAATTTGTCGTTTGAAACTTATCCGATAGATTTCGTAGGCACAACATGTCACCTGGAACAAAGCACCTTAGCCTATAAATAGAGGCAACAAAGCGGTTATGAGCACATTGCCGTTCTTACTCAGCTCAGAACAGGGCACATCTTAATCCATTAAGATTTTTAAATATATGTATACAGATCCCATGACAAGTAGTAAATATTTGAATGGAGAATACTAAATATTGCATGCTTTAGCCTGGTTAACCCTTTCATACGGATTGAAAAAGAATCCTAAAAATAGAATGATTGTTTGATACTTTGTTATCTTTGTCATCACTCATATATGCTTTTTTTTGTTTTTGTTTTTGTTTTTGTTTATGATTGTATGTGCTGCAAACGTAATTTAAAGAGAGAAATACAATAAAAAAATTTTTAGGGAAATTAACAACGTACGTAGATTATAATTCCACAAATTAATTCTAAGAAAATGATCATTTCCGGAGAATTGCATCAAGCCAAACTGGCAAACAATGTACTTGATGATGTGAAAACATACAACCGACATGTAAAATAGCGTGTTGTAATAATTCATTTATTAGTCAGCAAGAACATAGAGCTGCCCAGACTTAAAGAAAAAATCCCTTTTTTTTGATGAATTTATATGTAGTGTAACAGCATCCTGGAAAGTGGAAACCTTCATATTATCATCATCTTACTTACTCCCAGCAAGGGTCAACCTGACCTGAAAACTTGCTAGCTAGAAACATTTATTTTTTCAGGAATTAAGTTATTGTTTTTTTTTTAATATAAAATGGGAATATACCCACCGATATCTATTGAAATCATCAGTATTGTGGTATCAGGTCATGAGATTGAAATTTAGATGAGGATTCTTTATGGACATTATTTTTTATTTTTTTTGGAAAACTAGACCTCCCATATATTTTTTTTGAGATAATCAACAAGAGTCTAGCCCTCGTTTTTTCATTAACCATAATCGGTTACAAAGTTTTTTAGTAGAAACCCGGTTTGAAAAAAGAAAAAAACAGTAGAAAAATTAAGGAAAATAGACAAAATAAAAAAAAAAAAGAAGATGAAGGATCTGAATGTAAAAGTTATATGCCCAGTCTATAAGTTGTGGTTCTCCCAATTCTTCATTTCTGCTTTGAGACTCATTGTTGTGCTTTGTTCCTTCTTTGAAGATTCGATTGCATCATTCCCTCCATATTACAAAATGTGAAATAAGCATTAGCTCCCTTATTTTCCTCTCAATACCAGTCTTTTAAATGTTGGCCTTGTCTTGTTCCCGTACCAGTGGACATTCACTGAACAAGTGTCTGACTGATTTGTCTTGCTGTCTACACATGTAGCACATTCCCATTATGTTGAAATCTCTTGCTCTTAGATTGTCTGCGGTTAGTATTCTATTGTTTATGAGTAACCATCCAAAGACCTTCATCCATGGTGGCGCTCGGAGCTTCCAAGTTATGTGTTTGTCAGAGCTTATCCCGGGGTTGTTTTCCATTGTGTAATATGCAGCCTTGACAGTGAAAATACCAGTACTATTCATTTTCCACTGTCCACCATCTCTTCACATACCAGCCACTCCCTGCTGACCTGATACTCGTATGCGCCTTTCTTTTTCCTGTACCAGCTGTTGTAACTGTTGCAAAGCCCGTACTGACAGTACCGGTCTGAACATGTCTGCACTGTTTTCATATGGCAAGAATTCCTGTAATGTAGCCTGTTTGTATTCTGTGAAGGTGTATAAGGTTTCGAATCTGCCCAATCCGGATCCCATAATTTTATTGTCCCACCTCGGCCTTCTATTCTCAATATGAAAGAGTTGCAAAATGATCATACCAGTTTGAGATTTTTCCTAAAGAATATGAATTTTCAGCTCCTCCTTGTTGTGTGCCATAGAGTATTTGGAACAGTCCCTTTTATAATTTGTCCTTGTCTGATTGCCATTGCCAATACCACTTCGCGAGCAACGCTTGGTTGAACGTTTTGAGGTTAATTACACCTAGACCCAACCTAAAACATTTATTGATGTATCATTCATAGCAGAATCTCTTTCCAGAATCTCTCTCTAGCTTCTTATTGATGTATCATTCATAGCAGGCCCAACCTCCAACATTGGATTGGAACCACCTCTTGCTCCTCTGTTGCTGTACCTACTGGCAAATGTCCTGCTAAATCGTTAACATCAAATGGTAATTAACATTAGACTAAGCTTAAATTATGTATCATCTCCCTTGTTTTTCCATCCCAAATGACGGTAACACTTGTTAATTACAGCTCAAAAGACATTGGTTCAGACTTCAGATTCTACTTTTTATGAAAACCATTTTTTGTTTGCGATCAAAGAAAATATTAATGATTCCATCATTCCATGTTAATCAGGCAAAACTGGTCAGAATGACTTATAACTTCTTCTTCTTCTTCTTTATTTTTGTGTGATGAAAAGTTCAATCCGTAAGTTTTTCAGGATTCCAATTTAACGTGTCTCCCACATGCATTAGCAATATCTTAATTAATTGTACACAGCCATAATTTTTTATACTTGATATATAAACAGATCGTAATCTTAATGTCCAATTTCAAAATAAGAAATTAATTTTGACGATTGTTAAGATTGACATTAAATTTCCACTCATAATATAATAAATATATTATATTAACAACATTATTATTTGACAACTATAACAACGGGACTAAATATTATTAAATTTTTGTGTGCAAGTTTGTGATGTAAACGCATTTATTTTTTGCAACTTGGTAGTCTCTATCAAGCATTTCAAAAATAAAAATAAAATTATATATGTATATATATATATATAGAGAGAGAGAGAGAGAGAGAGTCCGGCTAAATTGCTGCTGGCAGCAGTTCTGCCCAAGTGCTGCCGGGGTTATATTTAGCCGTGTGATGTCCAAACAACAAATCCAAACTGTTAGATGTTTAATCTATATTATAATCTACTTGGAGACCAAATTTTATATTTTTTGGAATTTTTTTACTATTTATTAAGCTGGTTTGAAAACCGCTGATTTCAATGCTACAGAAATTTATTGAAATCAGCAGTTTTCAAACCAGCTTAATAAATAGTAAAAAAATTCAAAAAAATGTAAAATTTGGTCTCCAAGTAGATTATAATATAGATTAAACATCTAACGGTTTGGATTTGTTGTTTGGACATCACACGGCTAAATATAGCCCCGGCAGCACTGCTGCCAGCAGCAATTTAGCCGGACTCTCTCTCTCTATATATATATATAGAGGTTGGCTAAGATCAAAGTGGCAGTTCCTGAGCTTTGGTGCTACCAATTCGTTTTTTAATTTTTAAAGTTCAAAACGTCGATCCGAACCGTTCAAGGTGTTCTCCATATTAAATTGTGCTTGGAGACCAAATTTTACATTTTTCTGAATTTTTTTACTATTTATTAAGCCACTTTGAAAACAGCTGATCCAACGGTGGCTTCTGATTTTACTGTTTTGTTAAGCCACCGTTGGATCAGCGATTTTCAAAGTGGCTTAATAAATAGTAAAAAATTTCAGAAAAATGTAAAATTTGGTCTCCAAGCACAATTTAATATGGAGAACAACTTGAACGGTTCGGATCGACGTTTTGAACTTTAAAAATTAAAAAACGAATTGGTAGCACCAAAGCTCAGGAACTACCACTTTGATCTTAGCCAACCTCTGTATATATATATATATTATGAAATTAAAATTGAACCACTTGAGTATGCACTTTGATTAAAATTATTGAGTTATAGATCCATATATAGTCAATAATTTCACTTAAAACGACCATAACCACTTTTGACCTGATTAATCCAATCTGAAAATGATATATCCAACCAATTATTTTGACCTGGTTAATCCGATCTGAAAATGATAGATTTAGATTTTTTTTTTTATTCAGGTTTGGATTAGATTATAATTTATTTGTCAAATATATTTGGTTCTGGATTTCAGAAATATACCGATTAAATTCCGATCCTATTGCATAATGCAATTAAATTTGTATATTATAAAAAAAAATTAAAGAGCTCTAATTATGTTTTTGAAATAACATAATTTTGAAAATGAATTATACATGTGCATTGTTGAATTTGTTTATCCTTTATATAACATAAAAAAATGTTTTCTTATGGTTATGTTAATAATGCTCTTTTTATTGATGATATTCTCATGTTAGTTAATTAAATATTGTGTTGAATTATATATAATAAATTTCTATAAATGTTGTTATTTTTTATATTTGTTCACGTATGCTATTTTTGTTCGGTTGTATATCTTTGATATTTTTAATCATTAAAAATAGTTATTTATGCTGTAAAATCCGCATAACCCGATCTCCTATAAAAAAGAAGTACGAGTTCAATGAATTTTATTTAGGGTAATTATAATTTTCTCCACATATTTACACAATTATACAGTACATTATTAAATTCTTTAATTATATTTTACTTATTTGACAGTGTCTCATTTAAATTTTCTTATAATCATTCAAAAAAATTAATAAGAGTGAAAAATCTACATAACAAACATAAATACTGTTGAGATGTAAATAAGAATTACAAAATATGAGTAGAACTAGGGTGTTCTTAAGCTCACTAAGGTGTTTGATGAGCTTAACTCCAAAATATATTATATCCGTTTCAAACGACAAATTTAAACCGTTGAAATCCATCTACTTCACGAGTGATGAATTTACATGTAAAGTTTTCAAGTTTTCAAACTAATTTTGTATAAAGTCAAATGGTCAAAAAATATTCAAAAAATGAATGCACTAAAATTAATTTATAAATCTTCTAATTTTGCCCGCTTGACTTTATACAAAAATAATTCGAAAACTTGAAATATTTGCATGTAAATTCATCACTTGTGAAGTAGATGGATTTCAACGGTTTAAATTTGTCGTTTGAAACGGATATAATATATTTTGGAGTTAAGCTCATCAAACACCTTAGTGAGCTTAAGAACACCCTAGTTTTACTCAAATATAAGATACAAAAAAAAAAAATTCTCTCTATATTTTAACACACACAAAAAAATTATATTGTCAAGATATATACTTCTCTGTTTGGTTATAATATAAGACATTATTAAGATGAAAATGACAATTATCTCTGATATCAATGGTGTTCAATTAGTAGATGGAAATGGGAATATATATTAGTGTTTGATTCTTGCATTTAGAACATATTCGTTTTTGTAAATTTGAATCGCAATACATTAAATTAATACATATATGCTAACTAGTAATAAAAATAAAAATAATTCCTTGAAATATGATTATTATAATGAGTCTTTTTAAAAAAAAATAACAAACCTATAATCTTATATATAATCTTCGACCTAACTAGTTTCTATTTATAAATTTATTCTTTTGTAACTTCATCAATATGAGTTGGTCAGAGATACTAGTGGTAACCAGTATAATCGTCTAAATAATTTCATCATGGTACATATTAGTATAAATACTTAAAGAACATGTATTCGATATATATTATCTAATTGAAAAAAAAAATGTTGCACGTCTAAAAAAGAATTGTTGTTTGAATTGTATATTCTTTAAAATATTTTATGCACTTATTAAAAATCTAATGAAAGATAAGGAGGTGTCAAACTTGATGAGAGTAAATAAAAGGTAGAGATTGAGAGGGGGGGGGGGGGATGAGCTAGAGCCACGCAAAAGCATTTTGTTAATTTTTTTAAAGGAGTATTTGTTTGCAAATTTTAGAAGGTAGGGTAATTTATAAAATTTCTTCTCTAGAAGCTCAATGTCATGAGTCTGCATCTTCTGTATTAACTCAAATTATTAATCCGATTCCATTGGTAGTGAAGACCGTATCATCGATATGAATCTATCCATTTATCGAAAAAAATAATAAATCTTATTTCAAACAAATTATTATTTTAATTTTAAAAAATACAAAAAAAAAAAATGATAAACGACCTCGGGCGTAAGTCGCCTTTGACCGAATTAAAAAAAAATAAAAAATTCCAGACTCCAACTTCCCCAGGTCAGCAATTCCCTGTTAATATTTTTCATTACGGAAGTTCCGAGAGTCATGGCGCGCACATGTTTTGGTTTTCGTTTCAGATTGGGTCGATACAACTTTTTTTAGTTGCCACCAGCTATTAATAACAAAAGAAAGAAAGAAAAAAACAATGAAAACCAGATATAAACCAGAATGTTTTCTTCTCCAATCAAAAGGGATTCGGCTATTTTCCATTACTGGTTTTATAAGATCGCCCTGGAGCATATATAAATCAGAATTGTAAACAACGGTATGTGATTGTCGGACGTACAGGGTACCGTTAAGCGGTTAATTAGGAATAATCGACTATAATCGGAAATAATCAGTCGATTAGTCAGAAAAATCTACGACGTTTTGATCACCGCCAACGACTAATCGGCTGATTAATCGGCCTGAATGACCATTTTTGACAACATTGATATAAATAACTTTCAAAATTTTAGCTAAACATCAACACTCAGCGGACGAGTTTACGGTTAAGTTAATTATAGGACACTTAATTATTCTATATTTTTTAAATTTTAATTATGTATATGAAAATTTAATCCAAATTTAATCTTATTGTTGTTATAGAGATTTGAGTTTAAATTATACTTACATATTATACATTTTACTTTTCAATCCCCTCTCTCGTACCCTTTCAATCTAAATTTTCTAGTTCGGTTTTTGCAAAATAAATTTGTTTGTGTGTTGAAGTTAATATAATCAGAAATGTGATATAATTCTCAGAATAAAAAAAAACTATAATCGAGAAGGAGACTCAATATATTCTTACAAATTTTCAAATTGAATTTGGTCCTTGTATGGTCCTGAGTAGTTAAATTTGCAAAGTATTATTAAAAAAAAAAAAACATGACTCTTTTATAATATATAATATTTGTATTGATCAATATGTACAATTTAGTTATAAAAATGTTTGAAACTGAAGATGAATATAATCCGAGTCTAAATGTGAAATGTGCTCGCATATAACATGACTCCGCGTTTGAATTATGCTTATTTTTGTTGGATTTGGATCAACACAAAAACAAAAAAAATCCTTCATATTTTAATGGATCTGAATTCGGATTTAATAGAATCCGATCCGTTCACAGATATGAACAGTTCATGGGATAAGCATTACTGGAGAGAAGCGGCGACGGTTGCTGTTCTTTTGTTGGCATCTCTAAGGTAACAAAATATTTCTGTTTATATGTGGACCGTCCGATCAGAATCCGGACCAATCCACTCAGAGGTGTAATACAAGTGATTTCTTTAATATTCGTGCTGATTCTAATCGGATGGTCCGTATCTAAACTGAAATATTATGTTACCTCTGTCACCAGCGCCTAGTGATCTAATCAAAGCACTTCTCTTCTGGAAAACCAAAATAAAAAGCAAATTAATTAATTGATTGAAACATCTCTCCTCTGAGTCCTCTCTGAGGAAAAACTTTCCCTCAGTCGTCGTTGACTGCGCGTGCCGCGTGATATAAGTTACGAATTTTTTTTTTGGGCTTAAACCCGTCCAAAACAAATCTCTTTCCCCCTACTTCCGATTGTCGATCGAAGCGAATCGGCGAAAAAGCAATGGCGTCTCAGGAGTCCCTCGATAAGATGCAGCTCCGACAGAACTACCGTAACTTGTGGCACACGGACCTCTTGAGCACGATCCAGGCCGACTTCCCTTGTATGGTTCTTTTTCAATCAAGAAATTATTTCTTTCTACTTATCTGATGTTTCTGATCGGACTTGTTAATTTTTCTTTGCAGTTTGCTGTCTGTCGCTTTGGTGGTAAGTCTGATCTATTTTTTATTCCTTTTTTTTCTTCTTCTTCTTTTAATTTGTTCCTGTAATTAGCTGATTTAAGCAATGCAGTACTACTCGCTTTTCATTAGAATATGAAAGGGAGTTTTTAATGTCTGCTTCCAAGCGAATTATTGAAGTAATTGTTAATTTGTTTAGGATCTGAAATTAGTATGTTGATTTTTGAATTAATCAGCGTCTTGATCAAATTAATTTGCTTGCATGATTTTGAAACAACTTATGTATAACCCATTAGTGCATTTTGCATATGTTGTTGAACTCAATTGGATCAATAAACCCTACCAGTGACAGCAATGAGTTATTTAGGGTTGGTATGTTACCTGGTTTGTATTACACGTGTTAAGACAGTTTGTTTCATGATGATATTCTACCTCTTGTATTATTTCACAAATTAATTGATGACACCCTCAGGAGTATAATGCATACACTAATTTGATTGTAGTTCTTGTATATATTTAGGGGAAAACATAATATATTTGTAGAATAATACTTAGATATCAGCAAATTTAGATCTCCTTGGATATTGTTATTATGTTTATAAACGGTTATTCTTATCCCTTAGTTGATTCTGTAAATTTTAGTTCTCATAAATAGTAATTGCTCACCATCATGTAAAATTCACTAAAATATTTATGTGTTCCTTTCAGTGGGCCATGTGTATCCTACATGCTCCGGAAAAGAGCTCTTTACAATGATATGTCAAGGTAAAATAGATTAAATTAATATTCACCACTGATTGCCACTTTTCTGTTTATGATTTTTTAACTAAAGTTAGTCAAGTTAATTCATCTTTTCTCTGAACAGGTATACATGTTGTGCTGGCTATCTCCCCTGCAGTGGAAGGTGTGGCGAAAGTAAATGCCCTGAGTTTTGCCTTGCTACTGAGGTAAATTTACCAGTTCATCCCATGTTCTAAAAATCGATTGAGGCGATTCTCAAATTTCTTTGTTTTATTAATCATTGGCTTATTAGCATTTGGATTGCACATGAATTATATTAAGGTACAAGTGATCCAGTGAAAAGACATCTGTGTGATTCTAAAAATTACAAAATGAAAAGGTTATAGATCAGTGGAGAGCTAACTCTAGTTTTGTAACAAAATTGGAAAGGAACCATTTTAAAATTAACTCTTGTTCAATAAATTGTGGTCAGCCAGGCATGCCGGAACAAGTAATGGTATTAGTGAAGTAAACTAACCCCAGTAAATAAGCCAAAAGACTTATGGGGTCTATTTTTTGAAAGATCAAGGACCAATTTGGTTCTTTTAGAAATTTTAAGGAACAATTACCTGCATTGTCCCTTTTTTTAGATAATAACCCGTAATTTTGATAATTTATGTGTTTCTACAGGTGGATTGTTTTGAATTGTAGATGCAACATTTAATAATTACTCATTTCCCCCCTTTTACATTTAGCTATACCCCTTTTACATTTATGGCATTGTTCTATCCAATTTCAACTCCCTTCTAATCTTAGATCTCAAATAGAACCCATTTTAATATAGCTAATCTTGAGTAAAAGTTGCCACATAAAAGTAAAAGGGGCTTCAATTTTTCTAGTTTTGTGTTGATATAAAAGTCGAACCATTGTTGCTATCTTGCTGTACTTAGTAGATTAAATAAAATAAATGATTAATTGCACTTGGTAATTTCAGGTATTTTGTTGCTTTGGGAATTCGGTTGCCTCGACCCGTTTCCTACTGCAAGATGAGTTCAACATCCAGACTACCAAGTGTGATAATTGCATTATTGTAATGTCTCTGTTCAATCTGCTGTATGTATTAGAATGCTCTATTTTTATATTTTCACCTCTAAAACTGTTCCCTGCCTCTGTTACTACAGGGATTTATGTTCTTTCTCCAACAACTTGCATGTATTTGCTCTATTATTGCCTGTTTAGTTGGGAGTGAAGAACTCTCGGAACTCTCTCAGATTCTCAACTGCCTTTCTGACTTTGTCTACTGGACGTGAGTTAATTTCCATAATTATCTATTAAGTACTTTTTCCTAACATTTTACATGTATGACCTTGTGTTCTTGTTTGAGTTCTACCCATGGAAACTTTTAGTGAATTTTTTTTCCTTGTATTAGATCAATGTGAATTAAAAAGAACGAGATAAGCTAATTACATACTTTCAAAGATTCCTTTACGTGGATCTACAAAGTTGTTTTTACTTGCTCTTGTGTTTTTGTACCAGAGGCTAAATATCTGTCTGAATTTTTTTTGCAGGGTCTGCGCATGCATGCAGGTATGGAAATTTCTTTTTATTTTCCTATTAAGTGTAGTTGGTTAATTTGTCCATGTCCTTGATCAATCCCAACTCTGGAAAGAGTCAAGAAAATAAGACCAGCTACTTTTCTTAAAAAAATAAAATAAAAATAAGACCAGCTACTGAATAACCAATTAAAGCAAGTTGACAACTATCTGCTTTAACTGCAGACACAACACAAAGTAGAGCTGGACAAAAGGGATGGGAAATTTGGTCCTCCTGGTGTGATGGCCGTGCCGCCAATGCAACAGATGTCTCGCATAGACCAACCCATCCCACCACCGGCATATGGCGCACCGCCACCAGCATATGGCCAGCCTTATGGCTACCCGCCACCACAGGCACAAGCTCCAGGCTATCCGCCACCAGGGTACCCGGCCCAACCTCAGGCTTACCCACCTCCTGGTTACTACCCCAAGTAGAATTGATCAGTAATAGTTTGAAGTGAACTCTTGAATGGTCGAGACAGATATTTATGCATTCATTTGATCCTTTTTTGTTTTGCATGGGGTGCTTCCTGAGGTTATGCTGTGGTTCTTCTAACGTGAGTGGGTTATGATATATAGGCTACAAATGCTTGTGTCCATTTTCTGAGTTCATTTACTTGTATTATTGACTGGTTAATTCTGTGGATGTCGTTGCCATGTAGGCAATTTAGTTAAATTTGTGATATGCATGTATTCTTAATGTGCTTCCATATGGTCTTGAGTTGATTCACACTATTGTTCTCATGTCTTATCCCATATGGTGTCAAGTTGAGAAATCATGTGATGTACCTGCTACAACCCAGCCACTAATCGTTAGAATTCGTATCACTAAGGTAACACAATATTTCTGTTTAGATCTGGACCATCCGATCAGAATCTGCAGGAATATTAAAGGGGCGTGTGCATTTTTCATCATGCTGGATTGGTTCGGATTCTGATTGGACGGTCCAGATCAGAAATATTATGTTACCTCAGAGAATATGGACTCAAATCTTAATTGCAGTTCAGATGTCAACTTTAACCAGGATAAGCATTCTGTGTTGTGCAAGAATTATGTGGTTGATGAGATCATGGACTTTTATGCAGTTTATGTTCAGATGAATATTTTTTTTACAAAAGGTTGATGTATTTTCTTTTTCCCCAAGGGTTAAAATAACACACAATAAATTTGCCAAAATGAGTGAACGAGCTAAATTTATTATTTGTCTATTTGAGGATATAGAAGAAAAATATACAGGTAAGAGGGAGACCATGTAGTTCCCCGAATCTGTATCCTCTTCAGTATTGCAAAGGATGACCCTCGTTTTACAGTTTGAGATTAAACTTTAACTGGTTTGATATTCGGGCCACAATAGGAGACAGTATTTTGGGTTTGAGATTCGTGCCAAGTTAAACAGAACAGTTCAGATATAGTAATTGTAAAAGATTTCCTTATCAGGTATTGGAGAGGATGTGAATTCGTAGTCCCCCCTCTAGCTACTTTTCAGAAACCGCTGTACTACCAGCAAAATTAAATTAATTATTACGTGCAGGTCACCATGCTTTGAATGGTTAATCTTGTACCTAGCAATTGTCTTTATCTTCTCCATAGTCCATACCGCTATATTCAGAAGCCAGCTTAGAAAAGATGACTTTAGTGCATTTAAGCGCCATTAGCCGTGTTCAGAGATCTCTCTGATTTTGGCAGAACGAGTTGTACTGTTTTACAAATGTTTGGTTTTTGGTAGTGCAAATGAGTCTTGCAGGACTGCATGAGCTAGTTCATTTTGGCTCTAGTTTTATTTGAATATTGGTCAAATTTTGAGTTGAATTTAGAGTTGGGGTTGACTCAAATTGAGGTGAGCTTGCACTGTGCACAAGCTACGAGCTCTGGTTATTTATTTCAATTGAACAAGTGTAATAATTTAATTACTTCTGTAATTTAAATAATCAATGTCAGGTGGATCTTAATTATAAAAATAAATTATAATTATGCATTTACAATCCAATAAGTTGTTCTTTTTACTGGATTATTATTAGATATTTCATATATACGTCAATAAATAGCAAGTTATATTTAGATGATTTGGATTGGGTCAGTCAATAAATAACAAGTAAAACAAATTTAATCTAGTAAGTAGATTTTTAGCTAGCTTCGAGTCGAGCAAATGAACCATAAATTGTGATCTAAATCGTGTAGTCCATGTTGCTATTTTTAGTAACGTAATTGTTAATGAGTATATTTATTAGTGTAATTCTCGAATTGTGCCTTAATGAGAGAATAACAGAACAATAAACCCAAATATTAATATTGGAACTTGGAGAATATCGGCTATTCCATCTCAATGGGCCATAAATAGAGAATATTGCCTTATTGGCCATAAATATTATCCAAAAACTGACATCCAGACATCAAAATTAGACATTCCCAGCAGAAATATTTATTGGATATTTATCGCATTTAAGACTAGAAATCATACAAGTTGTGAAGTTGAGGTGAGCATGTGCATGTGGCTGCTTTTATTTTTGTGGGGGCATACAATCATACATAAGTAACAAAGACTGGATATATCCCATCTCCTGTGGTGCTGACGTGACATTCGGATCAAATTTGATTCAATTGCTTGCATTAGGTTTCTACGCTTCTAGAACACATTGCTTATGACATCTTCCATATACAACTATACTTTGAGAACGACTTATTTGGGAAGCACCGGTCGAACCTTTTTTTTTTAATAAAAAGAATTGGGTTTTATTGAAAGGAGTTTAAAGAAAGAGATAAATAATACAAAATCGGCATTGTTAACCACGAAATGTTGGATGATTAGAAATTTAGAATAGAAATGATGAAAGCACACGCAAAAGTTTTAAATTTAATATATTGTGCATATGATCTTACCAACTTAGAAGGATCCATTCACCGTTTGCGTGCATTACATATAAAGTGTTGTGGATATTTAGTGGCAATTTAATGTCTGGACCAAGAATCTACAATGGATCGTTTGGGAATAAATACGCTTTATAATTATAACTACCATCTGCTATAATGACCAACTTAACTTCATATTTATAGTGTGATGACTGAAAGATGTTTCATTTGTGATTGGTTACAGCAATATAATAATGATATTGTTTATAGATTATACTTGTACAGTTGCTAATATTAAATTAAATTTCCTGCAATGAAAGCATTGTTTCTAAAGTATGAAAACAAAACCCATAGTTATATTGATCGTTACATATCAAGTACCACAGAAAGTCGGAATATTCTATTCTAGGTCAAATTTGAAAAAGAATCAAATAAATTAAGACGAAATCAATTATCAATTATCAATGGCAGCCTCCTACCTAGTCACTTACAAATAACAACTACTGTAAACCAGGTCATGCAATACGCGCTCGCTTGTAACACAAAATATAAAACATTTAAAGAAAAGTAATAACAATTTAAAATTCGCCTCACGAGACCGGACCCTTTCTAACTTCATTCTTTACGGAATTAGATTCAGGGGCGTATCTACTGTAGCAGGGGGGGGGGGCAACCACCTCTCTCCCCCCTCTCTTCTAGATTTCGAGTTTTAGTAGTGATATATTGGTATCGATCGATTTCGCTTCTTTTTAAAAAAAAAATTTGCCCTCCTCTGAATATTTGATTTGTAATTTGGATTAAATTTAGTGTTAAAATTAAAATAAATTTCTTGAATATGATTTGATAATATTAATTATAAGTTATAAGTCAGGGTATTGAAAAATATAAATCAAAACATTATTTTTTTATTGAGTATCCAATTAGTTAATGGATTTAAATTTGATAAGCTATTTAAACCCGATTCGATATTTTTTTTTGCACCCGACAAAAATTCTGAGTACGCCACTACTTAAATTAACCACAAAACCAAATTCTCATCCCATTCTTTCTTTGCTCCAAATCCCCATTCACATCTCCATCACGCACCCCAATATCTACATGACACCTCATCTAGTCATCCCAGATCACAATTCAAAAAAATAAAAAACAAACAATTTGCAATATATTTCACTATTCATATCGTATATTTCCTTGTTAATAACAATACAAACAACAAGGTGATCGGCTTAAATGATAATTAAGTAATTGAGGAAAGCTATTGCTACCAGCGATCAATCAATCACCATGCCTGTAATTAATAAATTGTTAGAAAAGAAAGCAAATTTTGGATATGCTGGTAAAAGTTGGTGAGAACAATAAAAGAATGAAGTCGCGTCAGGCTAACGCCAGGCAGATGCCATTGTCAGAATCCGACCCGCCCACCCAAACCCGATACCTCCTGACTCCTCAACCATGAAGCCGGTATTGGGTCGAACTGAATTTAACCGAGTACAAAGATGATTAACAATGGCAGGTCCGAGAGGAACCGACACAAACCCAGCCATGCTCATACGGGATCGCCACTTGCCGAGCACCTCGCATCGCTCAACCCGCTCTGCACCTTCCCTGGACACCAAATTGACAACTTTATGTGCCAGGGCAGCCTCTACCCGGGCCCGCGCCATGCTATCCCGACCGAATGTCACCTCTAAAGAATCCATGATTGCTCCATAGTAATTATATGCCTCAGTGAAACGTGTGGTAAATGGTGTTGTATTGCCATTCATCTCCTGCTCAACAAGAGTAACCACATGGGGCCCGAGGGAGCGGACCCGACGCAGTAGTTCGTCACGAGGGTTTGCAGGTGTGACGCTCTCGTCTGGCACTCGCGATAGGGAAAATGCCAGGTTTACAGCCAATGTTTCCCCATGTTCACATCCTAGTAGTAAGCGGTCCAAATCCGTCACCCGACATGTCACCATGTTGAACCTAAAATCTACTGCTACACGATCTGCAACCTTCTTCAACCGCTCCCCGACTGATCTGGCATTGGTAGAGGCAGCTGGGGTGAAGGGGGATGTGGGATCCAATACAACAGTTATTTTGAAAACCACATTTCTTCGGCCTTCACCGAGGGCTTGTATGAGGCCAGCATGCTGAGATCCATTGCCAATGTCAAAGTCAATTAAATGAAGCCGGGACCCTCCAGTAACCCCAAGAATCGCAAGGTTAGCAGCTAGGAGCCCAAGCTTGAAGCAGGGAGACGTGTCATGCAACAGCTGTGTTGCGGCCCGTTGCTCCGGGCCGCACAGCTCAGCAATTGGATTCCTTGCATGTAATTGAGTCACCATTGAAGAGTTTATACGAGTAGCCAGCGAAGTAACCATCATCCCCGTTAGTCGCTGCTCTGTATCACCATTGGAGTTCACATTCCTTTTTAAGACGGCCATGTTGGCCAAAGCCATTTCAAGATTTCCTTCAGCAATGGCCGTGGCAGTGTCGGAGAGCAGTTTCCGGGGAGATGTTGCTGAAACTGGAGGTGAATATGAGGCAGAGGAGGAGGCGGTGGAGGAAGAGGAGTTAGAAGGGGAAGAGGAGAGAATTTGATTCTGAGCTATGCCTATCACAGGAAATTGTGGTACGAGTGGAGCCGGTGGAGACGGAGTTGATATCTCTAGAATTTTTTGCATGGTCTCCTCCCACTCAGAATTGGTAACCACCGAGCTGGATACGCTATGCTCGTCAACCTCATCGTCGTCACATAAGAGTTGCCTCTCAAGCTCCTGCAGCTGGTTTCGCACCGAGTCATTTACCGGTGCTGGAGAGGGAGTAGCAAAGGAAAACCCCACTGGATTCCTGCTCATATTCAAATTCAAATTTGAATTCATGCTCGTATTCATATTCAAATTCGAATTCATACTCATATTCCTATAAATATTCCTATTCATATTCATACTTGTGTTCAAAATAATTTCTCTTTGCTGTGGCCGCAACACGAAGCCGGGAAGTGAATTAAGAGAGGAGAAGGAAGAAACCGAAGTTAGGCTCCCCAGATCAGAGTTGGTGGAGAATACAGAGGGAGAAAGGAGAGGCGAGATAAGAGATGGTACCGGCGACTCCAGAAGTGTCTTCTGCCTCACCCCTCTGGAAAGCAGAGCTTGTTGTAGTAGTGTTTGTGGATTTTGCGTCTCCATATCTGTGAAACTTCTCTTTAACATCCCACCGGCGCCGATGATACTGCTGTCCGATAAGGATTGGAGAGGGGATCCCCAGAGTGGATCCTGCCATGGTGGCCCGGGCTCCATGTTTTGTTTAATTATAGAGAGGGAGAGAAGGAGAAGGAGAAGGAGAAGGAGAAGTAAGAATAGAAAAGAGAGAGGTTAAAAAGAGTAAAACAGAATCTAAGAAGAGGCCTCGTTGCAGAGACTTCTACTCATCTCTTGAAGCAGCTTTCTGCCATTCAATCCCATCAGTTGCCGAACCTCTCGTATTAAATATCCCATTCCTTGTTTTTATACCACCCTTTCAAATTTCTCTGCGCTTTTCCTTGAACCGGAGACGATTGGTCTTTATTTTGAATAGTAAAGCGTCATCCTGTACATTTGATAACGGAGAGGAAGCAAATCCGGTTTGCCTTGAATCCTTGATCGATCGTCTTTTCGTGCTTTATTGAATTTGAATGTGTTGCTTGCTGCTATAGTTAATGGACCAAGCGAAATCTAAGTTTAATCCGGTATCCTCCGCATTAACCGATTCAAAGTGAAATGCACGAATCCTTTAATATTCGTGTCAACACAGATCGGACGGTCGGGTTCAAGTTTTCAGGGGTCAAATTTTTACTGATGGCTTAGCTCATTATCTGGCAAATGTTGGTAGGGTCCACCGGTCCAGTAATTAGGTACACTTGTAATGCTTTTAATGCAACTTTGATCTGGAAATGAAAACGCCTACGGGCGTTTAAAATTGTCAAAAAAAAATAAAAATAAATAAATAAATAAATAATAATAATAATAATAATAATAATAACAGGTAAGCGAGCGTTGGGATGGTGTGAACTGTTAAGAAAAGGTCTTAAATATATATATTTATTTAAAGAAATGGCGTAGATGGCAAGAAGAGGTCGCTCGCACAGTCCATACTCCATACAATGATACATACACCGAATCACGCCTCGCGCAGTCGTGCTTCCTAGAAAACCGGTCATAGCCAGTAAAGGGCACCGACACCAGTCGGTGTGGTGGTTTTTCCGAATTTTTTATTAATAGAAATAAAATAAAATAAATATTTAAAAACAACATAACTTTTGAGTTTTTGCGAAAACTAAGTAGATCGGGTTCTGTAAACCCGTCCCACCGGACGGGTCCAATTGACCCGTCCCGGTTCCCTCTTAATCACTTAGCTTAATCAAATTCATTCGCGCAAAAAAAAAAAAAAAAAAAACCCAGACGGTACTACACAACCCGTCCCGGATCAAAAAAAAAAAAAAAAAAAAGAAAAGAAAAAGAAAATCCGGACGGGTTAAGTAACCCCGTCCAGAATTTCAAAGATTTTTATATTATATTATATTATATTATTATATTATATTATTATATTATATTATATTATATTATATTATATTATGATTTTATATAGATTATATTATTATATTAATATACTTATATATATATATATATATTATATTATTAATAGAACTAGTTTAGTTGTGTTTAAGTTCACCAAAGTGTTTGGTGAGCTTAACTCCAAAACTTATTAAATCGGTTTCAAATGACGAATCCAAACCGTTAGAACCTGCCTATCTTGCGAGTGATGCATCTACATGTGAAAATTTTAAACATTCGAATTAATTTAGTATAAAGTCAAGCGGTAAAAAAACGTTCAAAAAATAAATGCACTAAAATTAATCTTTACCGTTAGTGCATTTATTTTTTGAACATTTTTTTACCGCTTGATTTTATACTAAATTAATTGGAACGTTTAAAATTTTCACATGTAGATGCATCACTCGCAAGATAGGCAGGTCCTAACGGTTTGGATTCGTCATTTGAAACCGATTTAATAAGTTTTGGAGTTAAGCTCACCAAACACTTTGGTGAACTTAAACACAACTAAACTAGTTCTATTCATAATATAATATATATATATATATAAGTATATTAATATAATAATATAATATATATAAAATCATAATATAATATAATATAATAATATAATATAATAATATAATATAATATAATAATATAATATAATAATATAATATAATAATATAATAATATAATATAATATAATATAATATAATAATATAATATAATATAATAATATAATAATATAATATAATATAATATAATATAATAATATAATATAATATAATATAATAATATAATATAAAAATCTTTGAAATTCTGGACGGGGTTACTTAACCCGTCCGGATTTTCTCTTCTTCTTTTTTTTTTTTGATCCTGGACGGCGGACGGGCTTGCTTAACCCGTCCGACAATTTTTTTTTTTTTTGATCCGGGACGGGTTGTGTAGTACCGTCCGGGTTTTTTTTTTTTTTTTTCTTTTTTTGTGCGAATGAATTTGATTAAGCTGAGTGATTAAGGAGGGAACCGGGACGGGTCAATTGGACCCGTCCGGTGGGACGGGTTTACAGAACCCGATCTACTTAGTTTTCGCAAAAACTCAAAAGTTATGTTGTTTTTAAATATTTATTTTATTTTATTTCTATTAATAAAAAAACCGGGGTGGTTTTCCCCTGATTTCAAAATTTTGAAAGCCCTTTAGCCGCTTAGCGCAACCCAAGTCACAAGAAAACGCCTCGTTGTCGAACTCACTGCATTCTCGGACGATTTTACCCTTCTTTTGTGTTCACCTAGTACAAAATATCCAGGTGCTATTTGGTCAGTGACTCTAGTACTGTTTCATTTTCCATTTACTACTAGTACTAGAGTACTAGGTATAAAAAGAAGATTGCGTGTAGAATTGAGGTGGAATTAGTTAGTTAGAAACCGGAGAATCCATCCATCTACTGATAACTGATCTACCCACCACGCGCCGTCGTGTCAGAACACCGTTGGTCGGTGCTTGTTGGCCCACCAAGTAACTTTTGCTTATACTTTCTATGTGATTTACGTTAGCTTTTAATTTAGTCTCAAAGCTAATACTTTTTATATGAAAGATTGGATGTTAGAAATACGAAGAGATAAATTTTTTGTGAATATTAAATAATTTAATGACTTAACTTTCAACTTTGAATTAAAAGTTGTTGAGGCCCCCCTCTTCAAAGATGATCAATATTATGAAGAGAATCTTTAGGGGCCAAGCAAGTTGCCCACCTTACCTTAATTTTTTTTAAGAACATGTTTTTATTTTTATGTATTTTTGTAAAACTTATGAAAGTATACTTATTTTTATGTATTTTTTTAAGAACATATTAATTATTCTGACTCTACCTCTGACAACATAATACAAGATTTATATTACTTCTCCGATCCAACGAAAACAACTTCAAATAAATATATTGGAATTGAACAACAATAAATATAAACGGATTCGTCGTAAATAACGATCCAGATTTAGTTTCAGCCGGAACAAAAGAAATCTAAGTCCTATTGAAGATATTGAAGATATAGGAAATTTGTGTTTGAAATTCGTGCCAAATTAAAGAACAAACCGGATTTAGTAATTCTACCCTCAAATACTTGTACTTGTATTTGTATTTGAGGGGGTCCGGATTCAATATAAACAACAGCAAAAAGAATCTTAACCTCTTACAATATCCAAGACTTAGTAAACAAGGACTAAAATCTATGAGTATCCAACAAGATCACTTTTTTAGATACTGACAAATAAAATATTTGTAGCTATAGTAAACTAAATAAATCTTCAACATTTTTGATTCAATAAAAGCTCATTTGATCGAGTTTGAGGTGGAATTTGCCTCAATTTGTAGAGACTTAACATCGAATTCTAACTAATTCATTAAATCACTAATTTTAATTAGAAGCACTGGCTGTTTTCAGATAGTTGAAAGAATAGGAGAGTATTTGCGACGATAAAAGTGACTATCTGCGAGGGTATACCGTCATAAAAGTGATTTTTCTATTAGTAACGGTAGTATTCACGACGGTATTCCGACAGTATCGGTCACGAATACTCCTCCTGTGCATAGGCATGATTAATCCCATTCGAGTAGGAGCCGAGTCAGACATTCAAACTTTATGGGTCAAACACATGATAGAAGATTAATCATATAAATTTTTCATGTTAAGAATAAAAATCAATTGACTTTGTTTAAGATAAATAGATCCATCCTTGCATTCGAGTTATTTTTTTCAAATTTGCATTAGATTCACATAGGATCAGATAGGGATCTAAATTCGCACAGACACAATTAAAGCTCGTTCATGAGAAATTATTAAGAATGTAAGAAATCTCCAGAGAAATCTAATGAAAATGAAACAAAGAAATATTGTTGAAAAACGAAAAAAATGGAAAATCACACGGGACAGGGAGGGAGATATGTTCTTCCCTCCAAATCTTATAAAAAAATTATAACAAATTGCGAGCTTACTTTTAAGCTTGCATCATTACCTCTTTTTTTGTGCACTTTAAATTGAGACCTTCTAGATCTTATTTCTCAAATGGAGAGTTGTTTCGTGACTCTGATTTAGGGGTGTAAACGGATCGGATATTATCTGATTCCGTTCGGATCTAAATCCCAAAAATTATTTAAATTATCTGATCTGTATTCGTATTTGAGACTATCTGTATTCGTATTTGTATTTGAAAAATTATAACATATAAGGAAATGGTAATTTTTTTAACTATTTGTATCTGACTGATTACACTTCTAAACCACAACAAATATACTATGTGTTGTTAAATTGATTTATTAAATTGCATATTCATACTACCGAATTTTTTATTAATATCCAAATTTAATATTAAATTTCAAAAAATAACCGGATCAGTAACGTTTTTCGAAATCTACCCTTTCCAGAAACGGTAGCTACTTCCGGAAAAAAATTTTCCGGAAATAGGCTAAATCCGGAAAAAATTTATCCGGAAATAGGAAATTTTTTTTTTTTCTGGAAAAATTTTATCCGGAAATAGGATTTTTTTTTTTATAGGAAATTTTTTTTTCAGTTTTTATTTATAATTAATTTATTTTTTGTATTTAAGTATTACAAATATTTAATATAGTTTTTTAAAAAATAGATGGAATACTATATAATTTGATTTATTCGAAGGATTGCTACAAATAATCCGGATCAACATTTTTCATGCCGGATTTTTTACGGCCGTAAAAAAAATTAATATAATATAATATATGCATATGTATATGTATATATAATATAATATATGTATATATATGTATATATATGTATATACAATATAATATATGTATATATATGAAAATGAAGATATAAAATATGAGGTATGATGAGGTATAAAAAATATTATATATACATATATATACATATATTATATTATATATACATATATTATATTATATATACATATATATACATATATATACATATATATACATATATTATATTATATATACATATACATATGCATATATTATATTATATTATTTTTTTTTACGGCCGTAAAAAATCCGGCATTATAAATGTTGATCCGGATTATTTGTAACAGTCCTTCGAATAAATCAAATTATATAGTATTCCATCTATTTTTTAAAAAACTATATTAAATATTTGTAATACTTAAATACAAAAAATAAATAAATTATAAATAAAAACTGAAAAAAAAAAATTCCTATAAAAAAAATTTCCAAAAAAAAAAAAAAAAAAAAAAATCCTATTTCCGGATAAAATTTTTCCGGATTTAGCCTATTTCCGGAAAATTTTTTTCCGGAAATGGTAGATTTCGAAAAACGTTACTGATCCGGTTATTTTTTGAAATTTAATATTAAATTTGGATATTAATAAAAAATTCGGTTCATACTAATAATTTATTAAACTACATATACATATATATTTTGACGAACAATATAATACTATGACATGATTAGTGACTAATGTTTTGATAATATGATATATGTTTTGTAACCAACAAATTTATTATGAAAAATATTAGATCTAATTTACGAATGAAAAATTATATATAGATATCCGATATGTATCCGTAGAGTTTAATATTTGATCCATATTCGTATCGGAAACTATCTGTATTTATATATGTAACATAAAAATTATAATGGATAAGAATACAATTTGACCACTATTTGATTGGTATCCGACGGTTTACACCCCTACTGATTTCTAATTGCTTAACTATTGACATGTGGTTAAATTTGAAACCTAGCTTAAGTTTTGATGGGTGTGAAACTCTAGAATCGGGAAGAACAATCCTAAGGACACTAAATGTTAGCTATTTATTTATATTAGAGGTAAGTATTAATTAGGAGGAATTTTATCAACGCACCTAAAAAAAACTCGATATTAATTATGTATTTTTCTCTCCAAAATACATAATATCATCTTTACCCTTGTAAATTAGAAAAAGTTACAAATTTACTCAATTTATTGTCTTCCTTTTTCAAAATGCATTTTAAATTTATAAATTGATCTCATTTTACTTTTTTTCTTAAAAAATAAAAACATATAGTATGTATATGAAAAATATTCATTCTCTAGTTAGTTGGCTTTCGAGGATAAATGGATCATTTTTCTACCTATGAGATAGACATAGTAGCATCTAGAATACGCTTGTGTGTATACCACAAGTACAAAAGTAAAAATGTAATAATATAAGAGTGAGTCTATGATACTATGCATATTACGATTTGTTACCGTGCTACGGCTCTATATTAGAGTTTTCAAATCCTAATAGTAGATCCGAACCATTCATCTTGTTCTCCATATTAATATGTGTTTGGAGACCAAATTTTACATTTTTTTTAAAAATTTTACTATTTTTTTAGAATTATTGAAAATCACTGTTTTTAGATGGTCCAGAATTTTCAGATCAAGTGATTTTCTAAATATCTAAAAAAATAGTAAAATTTTAAAAAAAAAATGTAAAATTTGGTCTCCAAACACATATTAATATGGAGAACAAGATGAATGGTTCGGATTGACCGTTAGGATTTGAAAACTCGAATATAGAGCCGTAGCACGGTAACAACCCGTGATATGCATAGTACCATAGACTCACTCATAATATAAAATTTAGAGTGACAATTAAGTAATTTTATATTCCTGAGGGGTATATTTGAATATACAACGGGCACTTAATCCGGATCTTCATCCCTCAATGCAGAAATGTTCTTTCTATTCCTATATTATATGTATCACTCAGTTACAAAAAGTAAATTTATTTTTAGTTTTTCTCGAATAAATAGTAGCCGTTGGATGCTGTTGTGCACAAGAATTAATTATCGCACTTAAAAGTTAATTCTTGTTCTTGTTGTTAAATTAATTCTATGCTTAAATGTAATAATTTATAATATATAAATAATAGTTTTAGAGTTTTTTAAGCTATGTCAAATTATTTATAAGTTTATCTCCAAAGACCTTTCTAACTCCAACTTGCTCTTATTCATTAGCGCCAGCGGCATAAAATATATATATATATATAAATTTTTTAAGCTACCAAGTACTTCTTTGTTTAGGAGCTTATAATATAATTTTTTTAATGACAGCTTAAGCACGATGAGCATTGATTTTTCTATGTACCGAGTACTTAATTGCGTCTCTGTACTGCAATTGATCAAATTTGTTTTCCGAGTCAACCAATACAATTAGTTGTTCACTTGTTTTCCTAGTCAACATCTCTTATTTTGCCGAAATTTTTTTTAATACCATAATTGAAAAAAATAAATAAATCAAAACACTCTCGTTTTGAAGAATTCGAGTTTTACTCATACCGTAGAGTTAATCCGTGGCCCCATTTAATGAGAATTGCATAGTCAATTTGCGGCCCTAATTTGTTTTAAAAATATATATTAAAAAAAAAAATTAGCTTGAGATATGTAGATGTGAATTCATATAAATTGACATGACTCTGTGGCAACCATATCTGTTTTATAAGTTAACGCCTTCAATAAAATAATGTGGTATCTCGTTACCAAACAATTATTCTAAAGAAGTTAACCGGTTAAGTAAAAAAATTGTTTTTCTGTTAGCTTACCAAACAATTATCCTAAATAAAAAAGTTGATCGGTTAATGGAAAAAAAATAAATGAAATTGGGCCGCAGATTGAATTTGCGGACTCCAGTCAGGGGCCACAGACTGGCTGTGCGGTCCGGATATTTTTCGAATTTTTTCAAAACAGAGGTGATTTTTCTTTTTCTTTTTTAAACAATAGTATCTACAATTTATAAAATAAAATTCTAAACACGAAGCTACAAGTACACATTAATATTCTATAAAGAGGTTTAATTATATAAAAAGTTATATAAAATAAATTTCAATATACATAATTAAAATTCTAAAATCATAGAGACATAATCACCTCTATAATTAATTAGCTATAAATTTGTCACTGCTATTACAATTCCTACGTATATAATTAACTCGGCCATTTTTATTAATAACCCAAAAAAAAAAGTTTTTTACAAAAATAACCTCAAAATCTAATTTTTTTCAAATATAACCAAACCGCCAGGGTTGCTGGCGGTCCACTTCTATAGCGGACCGCCACTATTCCTGGCGGTCCACTTTTTTTTTTTTTTTTTTTTTTTTTTTTTTTTTTTTTTTTTTTTTTTTTTAGAGATCTGATTTTTTTTCTTAATATTTTCATTTGTGAAGTTTTAGTTTTTTTTTTTGTTTAGGGTATTTGTCAAAAAATTAAAGACTTGGTCTTTATTAAAATTTTAAATTTCAAGTTCTGACAGCTTGTTGGTCTTTTTTTTTCGGTTTTTATAATATATGTATAATATATACATATATACAAACATACATACATACATACATATATACATACATACATATACACATACACATACACATACATATATACATATACAGTTTTTTTATGATGTATTTATTATGATTGCAGTTTTTTTATGATGTATTTTGGACTGTAGCTCTTTATTATGATTGCAGTTTTATTTTATATTTCATGTTGGTTTTTATGTTTTTTCTGCTTTACATCGAAATGGTCTTCTGAAATTACAACGTATCTTTCACGACGTCGGAATAATAAGTTCACAAATACAATTAAAGTTCAACGATACAACTGAAGTTCACAAATATTCATAACTTAGTTCACCTAAGCAAAATAATAAGTTCATCTTTCACGACGTCGGAATAGACCCAATAGACGAGAAGATTTTCTGGTGTCAGCTGCAGGAGCAGCAGTACTTGTAGACCCTTGGCTACTAGATGATTGGGTCGCAAGAGGTGGTTGTGTTCTACCAGTTGCTTCAGCAACAACTCTCGCATTTTCTCTTTCATTGTGTTCGTTTATGGCATCTGAACATAACAACAGAATTCAGTTATTAATATAATAAAATCATAAATTAATTCCGAAAAATGCTACATACCTGCCCTGCGCCTGTCAGAAACGGAACGGCGAGCCTGATTTCCCGATGGCCTCCTACCACCCATCTCGTCCATGGTCATTATAGCACGTTTGTGTCTCCTCCTCCCCTTCCTTATCCATCCTTCTGAAGGGAGTATTCTATCACCGACATACGCAGGCCACTCATGCTGGTTAGGATAAGAATGGAAAGATCCACCCCAAGTAGAAGCAAGGTAATCGGTACGATACATGTCAGCGACATAGTGATCCTCGCAGAAGTTTCTCACTCGGCATACCGCCATCACGTGACTACAAGGAATTCCAGTTAGTTGGGGTCCTTGGCATGTACATGTCACCTCTCTTGCCTCTCGGAATTGCACTACGTACTTGAAAGCCCTCTTCACAAACTCCATAGTGCCATCTGCTCTACGGCTGGAAGGAACGTACTCATTTGGATTGTGCACTTCGAATTCTGTACCATCATTACCCATCGGGATCACGGTCATAGTTGCACCTTTGTTCCTGTGTTTTCTTAGTTTCTCCTCCACCCTTATTGAAAATGACTGGTTCATCCTTATTAATTCTGCGGCCTTAGCACGCCGTTCCTGAAACCAGGTATTTAACTTGTAGAAAGTGTCTTCTACAACTGCAGCCACAGGCAACGTCCGGCTCTCCTTGAAGACTGCATTCAGCGATTCAGAACCGTTGGTGGTCATAATTCCCCAACGGTAACCTCCATCACGTGCTTGAAATATTTTCTCGTATGCTGGTGGCTCTTCGACATCTCTGGGGTTATTTTTGCCCACCTTCATTAAGTAGAGATTTGCTTTCGGCATATACTACATATAAATAAGGAAATAAAATAATATAAGTAAACAATTAAAATAAAAATATGTTAACAAAGTACAATAAGACATGTAAACAATCAACAAACACATACCTTTGCAAATTCTCTACTCATCTCTTCCACCCTTCTCGGCTTCTTCTTTTTGCAATTACGTCTGAATGTTTCTAGGACCCAGCTATCGTTTCCGGTTGCCTTGCTAAGGTTCTCCGCAACGTGTTGCATACACAACCTGTGCACACACTCGCCAGTATGTGTTGACCAACCGTATTCTTCACGATCAAAAACATATTTTATTCCTTTGTGCTGGTCTGATATTACAGAGAAAAACTTTGTTGGCCCAACCACCCGTCTTCTTAAAAACTGCATAAAGAATCCCCAGTTCTCACCATCCTCTTTCCGAACAATTGCAAACGCCAAAGGCAACAACTGGTTCTCAGCATCATATGCACATGCTATCAGTAGCCTCCCCTCGTAACGGCCAGACATGAAGCATGCATCAATGCTGATAACGGGTCTGATGAATGGCACAGCTTGGATACAAGGACCAAAAGCCCATGCTATGCCCTTGAATTGTTGAACTCCCTCTATTAGTACTCCATTCTTGTCATAAATGGGGCCATGCCACCGCTGAAATACGGTGCCAGGATTTGTACTTGCCATAGCCTGGAGCAATGGTGTCAGATAGTTGTATGAATCCTTCCAACTACCGAATACTCTGCAAATCGCAAGTTCACGACCTCTCCACAACCTGTTATATTTTGGGATTACATGTATGTATTTGTGTCTGACGGCCATAGCCACCGCCTTGATGCTCATCGATGGATCCAACTTAATGTCTGCCTCAATTGCATCGGCAATTAGTGATGCTGTCAGGTTTGAATGGTCTGTCCTTGTGGACGCAGACTTGCATGTATGAGGTGGTTCACACTTTTTAATTATCCATGCTTCCCCCGAACCCGCAGGGGTTGCATAAAGGCGAAACTCGCAACAAGGGGCATTTTTGCATATCACAACCAATCTTTTTGATTCCCTTTTTTCTAATATACATTCCCAGTTGCCGTGAACGTGAGTCTCGTGAATTTTCTTTACAAGTTCATCTATGTTGGTATAGACTTGCCCTGGGGCAAGTTCACGATTGTATACAACACGAGGACCAAAGAAACTAATGTCAGCCTCTTCAAAAGCTGTGGTATCGTTGAATGTGGCGACAGGATGCCTATTCCCCCGACCCCTGATTGGGAATTTTTCTTCCCTGGACAAACCTGGTACATTTGCATCACCATCTGATAAGTCATCAGATTCCCAAATTCCTTGGTATTCATCTCCAGTTTCCATTTCTCTTTCCGGTATGGCATCAATAGCATCAACATCAATATTAGTATCATTTCGATTAACGGATAACTGTATCGGTACTGACTCTGGTATAGCTGGAAATGTAGGGATTATGGGTGCCTGTCTGGGTGGTGGTGGTGGTGGTACAACTTCAGTAAACTCACAGGAGTTTTGGTACCCCGGGTTGTCATAACAGGGACTGTGGTACCCCTGGTTGTCATGAGGGGAGTGGTGGTACCCCTGGCTGTCATGAGGGGAGTGGTGGTACCCCTGGCTGTCATAAGCCGAATTGTCATAACCTGAAGGTCCAACAGGGGGAGCCCTAGAAGGTCCAGCCCCAGCCGCACTAAAAGGTCTAGCCCCGGCCTGGGGAACCCTCCTGGAATATAAGTCTATCATCGCGACCCCCCTAGACTCAAATTGTTGGTACACAGCCTTCCACAACTCCTCATCTGTTATAGGAAAACTCACAAAGTAAGGTTTACCCGCCCCAGCCCGTTGTGTGTCAATTCGGGTAGCCAATTCTAAGTCATACCGGTTGGGGTTTACACCAGTCTTTTCGTATACTAGTTGCTTAAGTTCAATAAATGTGGTTCTTTCATTAACCTGCAAGCCGAATGAGGCATCTTTCGAGTAATACACGCCCTCTACACCCTTAGTTAGCTTACCGCCCACGTACAGTGCAACCAGCATTTTTTCCTTAACAAACTACATTTAAAAAAAAAATTCATAAGAATTACAGTATAATAGATTCATTATTTTTTGCAATTTAAAAGTTAATTATAATATTAATTAAAGACTAATTTATAGTATTTACATACTGCGGGTATAATAATTATTAATTAAAAATTAAACAGAAAATAATTAAATAAAAAATAAAATACCTGTAGCAATCGCCTCTAAATCGCCTAAAATCGCTTCAAAATCGCCAAAATCGTTCTCTCTTTCTTCTCTGTGGTTTAACAAATGAGACTGTGTGATGGAGAGAGAGAGAAAACGTGCTTATAAGACAGCTAGCGGACCGCCAGGGATACTGGCGGTCTGGTCCCTAGTGGACCGCCCAAGCTGTCAGAACTTGAAATTTAAAATTTTAATAAATGCCAAGTCCTTAATTTTTTGACAAATACCCTAAACAAAAAAAAACTAAAATTTCACAAATGAAAATATTAAGAAAAAAAATCAGATCTCTAAAAAAAAAAAAAAAAAAAAAAAAAAAAAAAAAAAAAGTGGACCGCCAGGAATAGTGGCGGTCCGCTATAGAAGTGGACCGCCAGCAACCCTGGCGGTTTGGTTATATTTGAAAAAAATTAGATTTTGAGGTTATTTTTGTAAAAAACTTTTTTTTGTGGGTTATTAATAAAAATGGCCGTAATTAACTTGCTTTCTCTCAGTTTGCATGTAGCTAGCTAGTGTTCGCTAACTATTATATATATTATATATATAGCTTTTGAAAAGTTATTATTTGTATATATAATTGATCAATAATACATTGATATTCATTAAGTTGAGCGGCCATTCATACAAATCACACTACAATTGAAGTACTTACGATTATGGATTAAGACATACAAAAGAATTAAGGCAACTGTGACCGTCCCCATTAATTATAAAATGGATTTTGACAAATTAATTTATTCTTGTTTAAATGTACTTTTTATGAATTATAATGTTTTGCAATTTATCATCAAGCATATGAACTTTTAGTTTTGACAATCACCTCATCCAGACTATATATGCAATTAGTGACCCTCTAGGTACTTAATTTAAGTACGAAATTATCAACCAATATTGATAAATTTATTCTTGTTTAAATATTTTTATTTTATGAATTATAATGCTTTGCACTTTTAGTATCAGTTTAAGTTAATAATAATTTCTTACTCATGTTGTTTGCTATTTTCCATGTATGAATTAAGATTCTTTTTGCCTATATATGCGCACGTCGCAAAATAATAATAATTCTATTCATTTAAATTATTTATGAAACTATCTTATTTTCTACAAAATAAAACGAAGCATTTAAAATGAAAATAGTAAACCAATTATGACTATTTATTCAGGGTGCTTATATTTCTAATAAATTATAAAGTTTATACAAATAAATAATCATAAATTATAAAACAAATAACTAAGAGTATTAGATTCATTTCGTTTTTAAAAAATCAGAATAAATATTTGAGAATCGTCAAATTAAAAAATGATGGTAAAAATAAAAAAAGTTGGAAAAATACTTTTTTGCAAACTATAACTTTAAAAATGATGGCCAGTTGGCCACAAAGTGGACATTGTACCGGGAAGGAATTCAGATCCTTCCCGGTACTGTCATAGAAAATATTTTACCATTAATAAATCTGGACCGTTATTTTTATTTTTAACTTGGCACGAGTCTCAAAGCCCAATAATACTGCCCCCTATACTAGTCCGAATCTCAAAGCAGCTGAAAGTTAATCTCAAACCGTAAAGTTAGGATAATACTTTTTTCTCAATCTAGTTGGTTAGGTAAGTAGGTAACAGAGTATGCATCGTCTGCATTAACTCAAAAGAGCATTTTTTGAGTTAACGCATTCCGTCTGATTTTAAACGGAGTTAATTCGACCACAGTTTATAATTCATGAGTCATTTAATATTATAGTGGATCTAATTTGTACGGATTTTAAGCGGATTAGACAGTTCAAATGCATTAACTCAATTTTTTTTTTTTTGAGTTAATGTAGATGATACAAATTCGTAGGTAATGGACTAACAGCGAGTGCTGCTCAAATTTTTTTGGAAATTAAAAAAAAAAATTTGTTGGAAAATAGAATGATGTTTTTTATCTTCAAAATTGTAATGACCGAATTATTAATTAATTCAGAATAATGTAGATCGAATCAATAATTTCGTCACCCTTTAGTCACATACTCACACTTGCACACCACTAGCACCATAGAATGTAAAAAAAAAAGGTAACCTAATCTGTAATTGATGAGTTCGAATCTGCTGTAATTCGAGACTAGTGAACAATGATTATGAAATCTCTGCAATCCGAATCTAGTCATTGAACTATTTTAAGATGCGTGCGCAGAAAAACTAGCTGTTTTGAGATGTGTTCTCGAAGAAAATTTGACGGCTAGATTCGAGGTTGCAGAGATTTCAAAATACTGTTCACTTGATTATGAATTGCAGTAGATTTATTTTCGTAATGGATGGATGGATCAAACTTGTAATATTCCGAAAACTTAAATCATTATTAGTTATGCTAAAAAATATATTTTAATATTGAATACACTATATACAAATATTTTTCTTTAATTGTAAATTGAACTCTCCATTTAATTCTATTTCATTGGATTCCATAAATCACGGTATTAGCCCCGTAATTATTTTCATTTAAAATAATAAATTTTTAAAAAATATGGAAAAGTAGAGGCGCCAGAAACCTCTGTATGTCTGTTTCATTCTCAATATTTATCCGATAACAATTTTTCTATTTAATAATAATCTTAATATACATCTCCAGATAAATAAACTTCTCCGATTCATGCACCCTTTTGATTCAATGTTTCATTATACATCGCAGTAAATTTGAGTTGTTGTTGCAATTTAATTTGAAGTTTCGAATATTCTGTTATTAGGTAATTAGATTTCTTTATAATCTGTATTTTCATTTTGTATGGTTAATTTGAATATTGGTATTGCATAATATTTAATGAGATGGTGGGTTTGAGGTTGGATTTGATTTGTGATGTGTTGTAATCAGTGGCAGAACTAGGAATGATCGGTAGGGGGGCCTAACCAGAAAACTCACGGCGGGAACAGTGGCGTAGCCAGGATTTTTATCAGGGGTAGGCAGAAAAATATTATTAATTTATTTATTAAATTTTTGATTGAAGCTATGGTAATTTTTTAATTGAACAAAGTGTTGCCGTAAACTCGGTGTAAATCTAAACTTGGTGAAATCAATAATGTACACAATACTGAGCTCTTACAGTAGTGTAAATAAGTATATTAACCTGCTTTAAGTATAATATTAACATTCAAAATTTTATTTTTTAAATTAGGATGAAATATTTTACTAATAAAATATACTAATATAGTAATTACAATCATTAAAAAAATAATAAAAAGCTCTTGCATTATAAACTGTTTAAATTAAATAAATTAAAAAGCAAATTCAAATTTTAATTGAAACAAAAAATACAGTAGTCAAACTATGGCTAAAATTTAAAATGAAAACGTAAATTAAATAGTAAATAAGAAAAGGCCCAATTATCAATTGCAAGCTTCAACAAACAAATATGAGATCTTAGCAAATTCGGCTCATTCAATTGAATTACATATTTTTTACTATTTTTTTTGTTGTGGTCCCATCATGTCATACATTTCTCCCCCACATCTCTTTTCGTTCTATTTTCAAAACAACACACCATAAAATAAAAACTCACAGCCAAGTAGCCAACACAAATGAACGTTCCAAATCTTACATAACTCACGAAATTAGACTGCGCTTCGACAGGGGTAGCCTGTAGCTCCGCCCCTGGGCGCGGAGAGAGACGGAGTCGGGGGTGCCAAGGGGGCAATACAACAGAATAAATAGAAAAATGCCAATGGGGCTCTGTATATTTTTCTAGGTCGGGGGGGGGGGGGGGGGGGGGCAGAGTCCAGGCCTTGGTTCCGCCCCTGGTTGTAATTGTGTTATAAGAATGTAGGAATCAATTGTGAGCGGAGATTACACGTGTATTGTGAAAGTTAGTAATCGCTTGAGAGGAGTGATTACAACTGTGTGAACATAGAACGACGTGCTATCGTTGATTAAATATGCATGCATAATTTGATATGTATTTGCGTGGATTAACCCGGCCTATTTGAATTGTTGTTAAATTAAGTCAGTTATAGAGAAGCACGTCACTAAATTATTGGCTACTGAGGTTTCTGCCTGACTCTGTTTTGTTGGTTTTGTTTCATTTCTACTGGCGATATAGGTTGATGGATCAAGAAAAAAAAATACAATGGTAATATTATAAGACGAGGGATTCACTTCTAATATTTGTATATTATAACATCTTACAATAATTTGGTTTTGTGATTTTCAAAGTTCAAACAGTCGATTCAAACCGTTCAACATAATCTCTATATTAAAATGGGTTTGGATATCAAATTTTACATTTTTTCTGATTTTTTTTTTACTATTTATTAAGTATTTTACAAAATAGTTATTTTTAGACAATTATGGACTACTAAAAAGCAGTGGTTTTTTAAAATGCTTAATAAATAGTAAAAAATAAAAATAAAAATGTAAACTTTGATCTCTAAACACATTTTAATATAGATATCATGTTGAACGGTTCGAATCGACTGTTTGGACTTTGAAAATCACAAAATAGAATTTGTTGTAAGATGTTGTAACTTACAACATTGTTATAAGTAGGGGTGCAAACGGATTGGATACGGATTAGATAGTGGTAAAACCATATCCATATCCGTTTTTAATTTTTGGATACGGATTGGATATTAAACGGATATGTACGGATACGGATCGATTATTGGATATCCGTAGATATATACATAAATATTTTAATAATTTATAATAAACTATATGGTATATATCTACTATTTGGATATGGATAATTAAAATTTAAAACCATATCCGTATCCGTATCCACATAAATATTCGAATATCGTATATCCGTATCTAATTTTCGGATACGAATACGAATACGATCGTATAATATCGGACCCGTTTACACCCCTAGTTATAAGTAAAACTCTTCTCATGTTATAATGACGTCTTAAATGGTCAAAAATCTAAAATATGACAAAACTACTGTTTCGGTCACCTTCAATTTAGACCAGTGTTTTAAAATGCGGCCGCATGGGCCGCATATGAGTATGCGGTCGGCAGCCGTGCTCAGAATGCCCATGCGGTTTTCCATGCGGTTTTGACCATGCGGCCGCATATGCGGTCCGAATATGCGGTCATGCGGAATTTTCCATGCGGCCATGCGGTTTTCCATGCGGATTTCCATGCGGATTTCCATGCGGATTCAATGGTCTGAATTTGATATTTTTTGTACCCATCTTAATAAATAGTAAAAAAAATCAGAAAAATGTAAAATTTGGTCTCCAAGCACATATTAATATGGAGAATAAGATGAACGGTTCGGATCGACTGTTTGAATTTTGAAAATAAAAATATGTTCATTTTACAAATAGATCCTTATGTCCATAGAAGCCTTTGCCATATATATATATACGTGAATTTTTATTTTAAAATTGATCCGCATATATAAATCCGCATGAAAATCCGCATATGCGTCCGCATACCGCATATGCGGTATGCAGTGGCCTTCCGCATGCATGAACAAAACCGCATTTTAAAACACTGATTTAGACCGACTCAATAATTCGATTATTATTATTTTAGAGAAAAAAATATCACTGACATGTTTCTTTCTAAATTGATTTTTTTTTTTTAATCTTCTAAAAAAAGAAAAATGAATGGTGCTTGAATTTAACGGTTCACCTTCTTGGTTTGACTTGTGACTAGCTAATCTTGAGTGCTTGCTGGAAGTCTGGAAATTTATTTGTTTAGACTGATTCGTAGCAGCCCCAGCCTGGATGGCGTTATCATTATGCAGGAGCTGGAGCTGGACTGCTTGTGCAAAATCAATTACGACATTAATTGCGTAATGGCATACGGCGCCATCACGTGTAAAATCACTTAGATTAGGTGTTAGATCTAAAGATTCCAAAATATGACACCTCTAGAGCCGATGTGCGCTCTACATATAATAGTGAAATTTGTATTCATTTTTATTATTTTATGTATATGATGCGTTTTAAGGTGTATATTACATTTTTCTTTACTTTGGGGGATTTTATAATTATAAGTTATTTTTAGCAAACTAATCCGTTGGTAATGAATCTCCATCATTAATTATTATAGTTTTCGATTCAATCATACATAAATGTTTTTTTTTATATTTAATAAGCACTTTTTTGAACTTATATTTTAATGTTATTTTCATACCTAACATGTCATTTTCCCCTCTCCAGTGAGAGGTTTTATTACTCTTTATTCCTTCACGCGGGAAACAAACTTATTACGGTACAATTGTTATGTACAGCCATTTAATGGTATGATGCAACGTTAGCTACATTTGGAAAATGATTCAAATTTAGCAGCACGGATTGTGATGAATTAATGGAAACTAAATAATAAACAATCAAAATTCCAAAAGACGTGCAAAAATTATTCTCATGTTTTTTGTTTTGTTTTATTTAAACTGAAAGTCGATCCCTTTCTTTTTGTCGAAATAATAAAATGGAATAAAGGCACCAAAAATAGTCTAAACATGACACATTATCAAGTTAAATGAAATTATTGTCTAAACCGTAATCCAATTTAATCAGTAGCGAGTATCGTAAAAGGGAATCTTTTAGAATTAGTAGATTCAGACTGTTCTTTTAACTTTGCACGAATCTCAAAGCACAAATAATACTAGCCCTGCGCTATTCCAAATAGGTAGTAAAGTAGTGGGTCTTACCTTACCTTACACATAGTCACATAACTAAGAAGAAGATACGCATTCAATCAAGCGAGCTATCTTCATTTTGCAAACATAAAAGAGGAGCCAACAGTTTTAACTGCCTCCCAAGTCCAACCATACAAAAAATAGAGCTGCTTTAGCAACTTTATTTTGAATGAATCACCTAGTTTGCAACAATGTTTTGTACCTGAGAAGAAACGAAAATTCACAAGTGGGAACTGGGAACTGGGAACTGGGAAGGGTCATTCCTCAGTTCCTGTCATAGGAGGAGGACTGAACAAAACGCAACCATCCAAGAAAGAAGCATGAAATGGAATATTAGTACCATTCAAAACCCACCTTCCTACAAGAACCATCAAGACCACGGATCCACAATTTTTTATTTTTTAAAATTTATTAAATAAAACTAATATAGCAAAATGAATGACTATTTTTGCTTTCTCGATTCCACAAAAAAAAACCGAATCAAATATTGTGGTCTACACAAAATGTATGCAGGAGTGTATCTTGAGTCTTGACCACATAAAATCCTTTAAGGCATTTAAGGGACAGAATTATATATCTGTTTGTTCCCTGAACTCCTGTCGTAAAGAAACCAATACAGGTTTCAATTTATGGTGGAAGCACCAGGCCTAGGCCCGGGGTACTTTCTGCATGGTTTTAAATTGGGTGTCCATTGAACAAAGCCTACTGGGCCCCACACCACTCAATGATTGTTAGATCCTTGAGAGGTTGACGAGCGGGTCCCCACATTTCACGGGTCATGTACGCCTGAGTTACTGTTAATTGAGATGATTGAACAGAAAACCAGTATGATACCAACCATATTTCAAATTGCAAAAAACAAAAAATAGTTGTAGATCTTTTCTTTTAACCATTTTTTATATTAAACCCAGAATCCGGACATAACAGAAAATTTAAAAAGTCAGAAAAATACATAAAAAGCACTGTATCATAGGACCGAAAAAACCCAGCAGTATAACACTGCCACTGCTATCAGAAAATTTATATTAACTAATACCTAAACAAACTAAAAGGCCACAAGAGAAGAATACAACAATGAAATGTAAATTTAAAAGTCTCAAACTAGAACAGTCTAAATAACACCATGTACTTGCGAAGATATCAATTGAGATTCACAAATCGTGAAATCAAGCAATTCAAATTTCTTCAGAACAACAAAACACAACAAGAAAATCAAGTTAAAACCAGTTGAGCACAACCACAGCAACCATAGCAATCACAGCAATCACAGCAATCTGTCACTAAGACAATACTGGCAAATACATAACACCCAGTTTAACAATTGACCACCATGTCAGATCAACTAAATCATTATCCCCTAAAATCATCATAAAAGACAACACTAGGCGAGCGATGGTGGATACTGCTTGGCCTGCTGCCGCACCCGCTTGCAATACTCCACTCGGTCCTGTCAAATTTAACATCCAGTGAAAAAGAAAAGCACCAACAATACATACCTACTAATAGGGGAGTCAATGGTACCCTTTCATCCGTTTACCCAACACATATCGTACTTTAAAAGATGAGTACGGTTAAGGGCAAATTTTTTTTTTTGTTAACATAAAGGGTAAGGGTATGGCTTATTTTGTATCAGTCCCTATACAATAATTATTAAAAATAAAAATTATAAAATTATATATATGAGTAGAACTAGGGTGTTCTTAAGCTCACCAAAGTGTTTGATGAGCTTAACTCCAAAACCCATCAAATCTGTTTCAAATGACAAATCCGAACTGTTGAAACCCGCCTACCTTACGAGTGATGAGTTTACATGTGAAAATTTTAAACATTCGAATTAATTTAGTATTAAGTCAAGCGGTCAAAAAATGAATGCACTAAAATTAATTTATTAACCTTCTAATTTTGACCGATTGACTTTATACTAAACTAATTCGAATGTTTAAAAATTTCACATGTAGACGCGTCACACGCAAGATAGGCGGGTTCCAACGGTTCTCATCATTTGAAATCGATTTGATGGATTTTGGAGTTAAGCTCATCAAACACTTTGGTGAGCTTAAGAACACCCTAGTTTTACTATATATATATATATAGAGAGAGAGAGAGAGGCTAATAAACAATCGATTGTTCCTAGCCTCCCATGCAACCAAGTCGTTCTCTGATTTTTAAAGTCCAAATGATCGATCCAAACCGTTAGATGTGATCTCCATATTAAAATGTGCTAGGAGACCAAATTTTACATTTTTTTGAATTTTTTTACTATTTATTAAGCCACTTTGAAAATCACTGATCCAACGGTGGCTTAATCAAACAGTAAAATCAGAAGCTACCGTTGGATCAGCGATTTTCAAAGTGGCTTAATAAATAGTAAAAAAAATTCCAAAAAATTTAAAATTTAGTCTCCTAGCACATTTTAATATGGAGATCACATCTAACAGTTTGGATCGATCATTTGGACTTTAAAAATCGGAAAACGACTTGGTTGCACAGGAAACTAGGAACAATCGATTGTATATTAGCCTCTCTCTCTCTATATATATATATTTATATGGGGATGATGCAAGATTATGATATAATTTTATCCATGACCCATTTATATCTATTAAATGGCACACTTTTATCCTTTTACCCAAACCGTACTGTATTCGATAAGACAGGTATGGCCCATATGGCTAAGTTTTTTCTCATTAGCTTATAGGGTACGGTTAAAAGTGGAAGTTTTTTTTCATTAATTTAACGTATAAGGGTATGAAAATGCTTCCACCCGAACTGTTTGTACCCGTTGACACCCTTACCTACTAACAATGATATGATGGGAAATAAAATACTGTTATAATAAAGTAATAACCTGCATGTAGCTTTGATACCCATCTGTCTGGGCTGGATCACTAGGATTGGGCTGATCAAGCAAGTCTTGAATTCCCACCAGGATTTGCTTCACTGTAATGGCGGGTCTCCATCCCTGATATATTCATTTCAAAGGTTTTTCAAATAACTTTGATGTGGATAGATCGAGTACAAATGGCGGTTACGTATTGGAACAGCCTAACCTTCTTGAGCAAGGCCGGTATGAGTTAAATGGGTTGGGTTTCACTCAGGATCATTTCAAAGTGCTGGTAGGTTGTTTGGACCTGATTCTTTTATGCTTCATTAAAAATGTTTTTGCTGAGATAGAAAATGTCTTCAATCCAAGTTAGCCCATTGAAATATATATTATTATGATTAAAAAAAAAAAAACATATTACTAGTGCAATATGTATTACAAGACAAAATTTGATAATTTTGCTATGCTGCCTAAACCAGATTTCTTCATATGTCAATGAGCCACATCAAACCCCTAAACCATTTTATTATTAATAAAAACACCGAACTAATCAAATCTGATCCAACCCACTGCCTTCCTATATGTACACAGTATCCAAATTTATAATTCATCTCAAAAACTAGGTAGAGTTAACAATTGGATCAACAAAATTCAGACAATAGAGTTTTGATATGACTCAGGCGCACAGAATTAGCATTGCACTTTGCTCTTTTAACCACCAGAAAGAATGGTTCAGAACTTACGTAATCTTCATTCAGGATGGAAAGGCAAACAGTGCCAGAAGGGTAAACATTTGGATGGAAGAAACCTTGCGGGAACTTGCACTTTGGAGGCTTGCTCGGGTAATCCTCGGAGAAATGTAGAGTTAATGGGTAAAAACCCCCTTCCCAATCAGTCTGCAAAATATAAACCCAAATTTTTACAATTGAAAGGAAAACAAATTGCACACTTAAATAGCATTGTTGTGTGTCAATGTGTACTTCATGTAATTTTGGGGTTTGGCTAATCAATTAAACTTGTTTGAGCCATAAAAGCAAATTCAAGCAAAATAATTTTTTATTGAAAGAGCAATTCGAAGCAAAGGGCAGCGTCTATATTTACCATGCATCTGTAGAGAATATCTAAGACTAAAAATATGATTGTGTTTAGTAACATCTTATGTGAACTGCATCTAATAGAGAATATCTAAGACTAAAAATATGCAGGTGCAAAATTTGATCTATATACAACAGGAACACCATATGTAAAGATATCACTCATAAGAATAAATAATTATGTTATTCAGACTCCACAAAGATATCAACAGATATAAATTTGATAAATTGTATGACTAAAAACATTGAAAGGCTTCTAAAATACAACTACTTTATGCAGCAAATCGATTCAACTGAAAAAGAACTTCACTTTACTTTATAGAATCTTTATAACTAAAAAAATTCTGAAATCCGTATATGATATTATTGTACTAAAATAAAGTTGTCTGTAATAAACTCAATCAGTTCTGACAAAAAACAAACCGATGGACACATAAATCTCAGAGGATAGAAGTTACCGCTTGTTTGCCAGGTATGAGGCAGTTCCAGACCATGAGATTGACCGATCCATCTGGCAACGTCTCAGGCCTCGCCACAAAACCCTACAACAGATTAAATTAAAAACAAGAAAAATACATAACAGCATACTAATTAAAGGGAGGGGAGAATACATGGGGGTGATTCTTGCGCCAAGACTTGCGTTCTTCTGTGAGTCGACCACGAGCAATACCGCCTGACATCAGCAAACCTTTTTTTTCCTTGTGCGATGGTCGTTTTTGAGTTCTCCTCTGAGCGAGAAAGAGAAAGGGAAAGGGAAAGGGACGAAAGAGCGATTGGTGGAGTAGAGACGAAGGAAAGTAGGAATATGTGCGGCCGTGTGGGCCGAATGCAAACCTTCGGTTGCCATATTAAATGCCAGAATTAATTTAAGCGCGTCAAGATGTAACTAGGCAGGGTCCTTGTTGGGCTGGGCTACTAGGAAGTTTCCTTCACGGTTAAAGTAACATCCATCTTATAATTTTCTCTTTGTTTATTAGCTTATTCCACATTTTCTCTTCACTTTTCAGTTTTGATGTTGTGTATTATTATTTATCAGTTTTATTAGGAGCGGTAAATTTAACAGTTAATTATAGGCACAAAAAAACTGTGATGTTAGAGATACACGTCTAATGTCATATATCTGACGACAGCCTACAGTTAGAGTTAATTGAAGCCGACTAGTAAAAGAGTGCCAGAGTGGGGGCGTTTCGATTAGTATTGGACTGAATGATGCCTGATCAATACTGTTCGATTTGCATCAAGTTTATCTGTATTTGCTTTGTACAAATTTTTATAGTTTTTCAAGTTAATGTTAATTGTGATAATCTTACATTGTATCAAATTTGATCCGATTCTTATTGAATTGCCTCCGATTTGAATAATATTTTCTTTTCTCTTCAGTAGATGCACAATCTGAGTTATTTTATGAAGCATGGCGAGCTATAGCTTCTCCATCTTTAACTCATTTACTTTCTTCTCAACCTAAATATATGTATGCGAGGTTGCAAATTTTGAATTCGGATGGAAGTTCTTTTATGAATATTATAAATAGTTGGATGGCTTGATTTCTAATTTTATTAAAAAAAAAAAACTAAATAGTTGTGTGGTGGTAGGGGTGTCATCGGAGACGATAAGGGTTGGATGGAAGTATTTTTATACATGTACCCACTACAAATTATTCTTATCTGTACCTTACCCTTACCCACTACTAATTACCTTAATCATACCCTACCTTTATCCGTTATTGTTGTCGGATAATGAAATGGTAGTAGATAAATAACAAATAATACTATTATAATAAAAAAAATATTATTTTCTAAGTAATACATTAAAATATTTTTCTTTATACGTATTTTAGAGTTCTAAATTTTATTGATATTTGCTAAAATTTATTTACGTATTTTAATAGTTAATTAAGTGTAACACAACTATTAATAATAGTTGAAGAGTTGATATTCATTACTCATTAATATATATAATATATATAATTTTTTTTATAATTATCTGATCGGATAAGGGATACATAATAAGTTTTATTCATACCCTTTCCTATTTAAATAACAAAAAAGAATATTTATCCTATTTAATAAGTTGAAAAAAAAAAAACAGATCTTACCCATATCATTATACCTAAGGTAACTCAAATTTTGAGTTTATTTCCGAAAGTCATTAATCTGCTAACCCACTAAGCAGGAAGCGCGACCATTTTTATTATTATCCTAAAAAAAAAGGAAATTTTAAAAATAACTTTTTTTTTTATTATTTATGCCCTGACCGCCTGGGCTTGGGGCGGCCCAGAATTCCCAGTGAGGCGCCCCAGGGACGGGCGGCCCACTACCCAATTTTTTTTTTTAATTTCTTTTTAATTATTTTCAATTAGCCATCTAATTATGTACTCATAAAATTATTTTTTAAATGTAATTTGTTAAAAAGAAAATATGTTAGTTTTTTATTATGTAATATTCATAAAATTACGGTTTGTTAAAAAAAAAAGATGTTAGTTTCAAGTCCTGACCGCCTAGGCCACGGGCGGTCCACTGCGAATGCCTATTTATTCGTTTTTTCTCTCTCTTCTCACTCCAACATCAGTCTACCTCCCATCTCAAAGGCAGAGAGAAGGGAGAAAGAACTGAAGTCGATCTCGGGCGATTTTCTGGGCGACTACAGCTACAGGTAATATTTAAATATTTTTTTAATTATTTTTTAAAAATATTAAATATTTTTTAAATTTTCTAATTAATTTCTAATTAGTCGTTGATTTCTGTACAATTAGTCTTTAATTAAGATAATTAGCTTTGCTAATCAATTACTGTCATTTGAAATCCTAGTTATAATGGCATCCAAAGTTAGGAAAAATAGAGGAAGAACTGAAACCGAACGCGAAGAAAAAAGAACACTTATTAATAAATTTTGGACGGCGGAAGCCTACGCGATGAGAAATTTGGAAAGATTGTTTTCACCCAAAAATAATGAAGAATTCCTGAGCACTCTTGATCCATCAATTAGAAAAATGCTGATGGAAGGCTGGGTAAACAGGGTCCCTCCACCTGGATGGGGACAGTGCTGCTTATGTGAGCTGAAGGGAGATATGGTGGATATGTTCTTCTATTATAAATATGGCAAAGTTGTTCACCCCAATTGCATGGACCCGTACGCAGATCCACTGAATGACGCTCGTCTCACTACGTCGGAGTGTCCTGCGTGCGTCCGTCAGGCTGAGGAAAAGAAGGGAGCAAGCTCCTCAACTCGTAAGGCTTAGACCCCAATTGTATGTTGTTGTAGTATTTTATGTTTGAACTGGTTGTTGCTGTATGAATTTTATGTTACTTTATTTTATGGACTCGACGGTACTGTATTATTTAGTAATGTATCTGGATTTTATGAATTTTTTGTTGTAGTATTTATGTTGAACATGGGCTGCATTATTTTTTAATATGCTAGAAATAAGTATAGTTCTAAAATAGTCTAACATAGTTCAACAATACAAAATTCAACAATACAATCAAAAGCGCAATTAAAGTTCATAACATAGTTCAAACCAAATAAATCAATTCGCATGAGCAAAATAGCAAGTTTATCTGCCACCACGTCTGAATGAACCTAACAAATGACTAGTTCTTCTGGTACCAGTAGCAGGTGCGGCATTACTTGTAGAGGCTTGGCTACTAGATGATTGGCTTACAGGAGGAGGGGGTTGTGTTATACCAGTTGCTTCAGCAACAACTCTAGCATTTTCTCTCTCGTTGTGTTCGTTTATGGCATCTGAATATAACAACGCAATTCAGTTAGAAATATAATAAAAACATAAATAAATTTCGTACAATGCTACATACCTGCCCTGCACCTGTCGAAAACAGAACGGCGAGCCTGATTTCCCGACGTTCATGAAACCAGGCATTGGGGAATTAGCACGCCGTTCCTGAAACCAGGCATTTAACTTGTAGAATGTGTCCTCTACAACTGCAGCCACAGGCAACATTCGGCTCTGCTTGAATACTGCATTCATCGACTCAAACCCGTTGGTGGTCATAATTCCCCAATGCCAACCTCCATCACGTGATTGATATATTTTCTCATATGCTGGATCTTCGTTGACATCTCTGGGATTATTTTCTCGTATGCTGGATCCAACTTAATGTCCTCCTCAATTGTATCGGCAATTAATGATGCCGTCAACTGCGCATGGTCTGTCCTTGTGGACGCAGACTTGCATGTATGAGGTGGTTCACACTTCTTAATCATCCATGCTTCCTCTGAACCCGGAGGGGTTGTAAAAAGGCGGAACTCGCAGCGCGGGTGAATTTTACATAGCACAACTAACCTTGTTCGGCCCCTTTTGTGTATTATACATTCCCAGTTGCCGTGAACATGAGTCTCATTTATTTTCTTTATAAGTTCGTCTATGTTGGTGTAAATTTGCCCTGCGGCAAGTGTTAGTGTAATAATCTAGAAGTCAATAATACGATAAATTATCATAAAGCTTTGTTCATGAATTGAATGTTTAAAATATCATTTTGTTGCTTTGAGTATTATTGCATTTATGAATCATTCTGAGTTCATGACTGGAATTGTGAAACTTCATAATACAGATGATATATACTCTTAAAAAGTCTCTGACCGAGGTAATTAGCAGGAACACTAATTACCGCTACAAGGTTAGTGTGTGGATTAAAAGATGGTCAAGTTTTACAGACCATTGACAAGATATGTCATTTTAATCACACATATATATGTTCTAGGAACATGATATTAGACAGACCCCGAATGAAACATTAAATAGAATTGTGTTCGTGTCATTAATGCTTTCATTTAGTGTCAAGTTCTACAGTATGAGGTATTCATCGTCCCTACTAAGAGATGTGTATGTGTAAGTGTTATCCAACGTTGTATGTAAAAAACAGTCATAACGGTAGCACTTCCGTATGTATAGCTTAGCTGAGGAAGTGATGGTTTACCAAAAGTACTATTGTCCCTCGTATTTTGTACGAGCTATAGCATCACTGGGCCCCTTGGTAGAGTTAGATTATCTGCATACGGTATAATTATAAGAGTAATTATATTTGATAATCTACTCAAGATCAAGAAAATATTAAGTTAGCAAGGATGGCACACATCTACATTGAAACTGATCTGATAGCTATGTGACAAAAAAACTGACACAAGTAAATTGTTTACTGGATCGTGATATTGTACAGTACAGCATCATCTGTGTAATTGGATAGTCATAGTGTATACTGTCAGATGCCTCCTATGATTATAGAAGTTAAAACAGTTTTAATTCTATTTACCAACATAACATAGATCCTATTGGATCACACCATATAGGAGCTATTCGGAGAATCTTACTGATTAATTATAAATTTATTATAATTAATTATACGTGATATAATTAAATTATAAATGTCATATAAAAATGACAAGCAGAAACAACGGTTAATTTATAAACGTACACGTTACGTTGTATAAAAGTTACCGAAACAACAACCGCAAGAAATATAATTGTTCAGAATAATTATACGGATATTAATTGTATTCGGGCCAAGGGCATTCGGGTCTTTTTAGATTCGTCCTTATCCGCATGACATGTCATCGATCCTATCCAGATGACACGTCATCAATCCTATCCACATAACACCTCACCCCCTAGGTGGCATGCCTTTTCACAGGGGTATTTTGGTCTTTTCACACCATTTTAGAGGCTATAAATAGAGGGGTGCATGAAGAGATTAAAATACTAATTCACTCGTATCGTTTCGTGTCGAAACGAATCGGTATTTTCTCTCTTTCTTGGTTTCTCTCCCAAATAGTGTTTCGGTTGAGAAAAAAAAGTTATACGTAGTTGACGTATAATCTTGCGGGTTATTGTGAAGTGTATTTACGGGATTGATGAATAGTGTTTTCTCAAATTTCACGATATTTCAGTTTTGCTCATTGATGAAACTGAGTAACCGAAAATTTGTGTTTACGGGTTTTCGTCTTTTTCTCTATGAATAGTGTTTTTGCATAATTTCGCAGTTTATAGTATTTCTGGCAAAAGAAATAAACCGCTCTCCGGTTAGTCCCGGTGGATAACCAATAGAGGCATCAGACGTCTGATGCTCCGAGACGAGTCATTCCCGATGTCGCTCTTCTCACTCGGTCTGCATTCCAATCCGAATTTGGAAACAAGGTATAAATGTCATATTAATCTATTTAATTGGTAAGTAGATTAAAGTTTTAGAAATCAATCATGGAGTAGATCTGTAAAAGGATTAAATTGGGTTTTGATGTGATGCGTCCAAAGGGTATGGTGCAAAGTTTCAGTACAAAGATGTACTTTTTAAACCTTTAACACACGTTTGAGTTAAATTGCAAGTGCACAATTCTATCAAAGTAGTATTTTAGGTATCGAACCACAGGGAGTACGATAAAAACTTAGTTTAAACTTTACTAATAAAATTTCAGAAATAAAATAAAGTAAAGTGCACTAAAAGTAAATTGGGGGGTTTTGTTCTAACAATTCCTAAATTTGGGTTCAACACCCGAGTAGAGAGTTTGAAACAATAATTGTAAATAAAAGTAAAAGAAAGGAATTGATTTGCTTTCAAGATTTGGAGATCTAGGGGTCTTTGGTCTACAATCCCTTGCTAACTCTATTTATTCGGTATTTGTTTGAATTCATGTATGATTTGATGGGGTTTCTAACCTAAGTTGTGTTAGCCTTTGGAACAAATATTGATACAAATACTTTGGGTGAACGGATTAATGTTCCTCGATTTCTAGGGCTGTCACTACCTAGAGGGATTTTTAATACACATAATTCAAAGTATTTCACAATATTTGTTCTAAGGTGTCCCAAGTAGGGGTTTTGACTTCACGGTCGTTCTTCACCAAATCCTAACCCTTAATTTCTATAGTTCCGGTTATGGATATCAAAGTACGGTCGCTTCTAATCCAAATCCTAAGATGTATGTTTATGGTTTCAATTAGTACTTTCCTTACCTAGACCAATGCTAGAATTTTAATAAACTAAAGCGGAAAGACATGATATAACATGATTTCAAGCTACTTTGATTCAATAAACCTAACCAGGTGAACTATAATTCAAGTACTAATGAAATTCATAAAGAATAAATCACAAAAATTAACAATCAAATCCCATAAAACAATCATAATAGAAACAAATAACCGAATAAGATACAATTAAACAAGTTCATGCATTGACCTAAACCCCTAGAGAGAGAACTACTCCCTCATGGAGAGATCCATTACAAAAATTGGCAGAGTAAGAAGAAATAAAATAAAAGAAGTAGTTACACCCTTTAACAAATCAAAAACCTCTATCTTGCCGACTTCTTGCTCAGGAAACCCTTCTTCTCCTTGCTTGAAAGCTTTCCTTTTCTCCAGAATTTATCGCTAAGTATTGTGTATAGAGAGAGAATGAAAGAGGAAGGGATGATGTGTGAGATGCCTTGAATGGAGAATAAACCCCCTCTTTTATAGCCAAGGATCATGCCCAATTAAGAGCCTAGGAAGTCGAGTTAGTGGGTGCTATATTTGGATTGTTTTCCCAGGATGCCTTGTCCAAGTTTAGTTGTAAAAACGTGTCCAGGTTGCGCCAAAAATAGAAACCATGTTGAAAATGTGTATTTTTGGCCTTCTGCGGGTCCAGTGCGGGTGCTCCGGGCCGCACTTCGGGTGATCTCATCCGCACTGGGAGAAATTTGATTTTTCATGTTGTAGATCTTCTCTCTAGCTTTCCAAAAAGTGGTCACAAGCCTTAATCGGAGTTACAAGTCAAAAGTTATGGCCGTTTTAAGTTCAGGCTCCAGTGCGGCCAGGCCACCCGCACTGCTACAGTACCATCCGCACTGCGTCTTCACCACCCGCACTGCGGCTGCATCGAGATCCGCACCAGGCTCGGACTTTTTCTGTGCGACCAGAGTGCGGCTGCATCGAGATCCGTGCGTCCGCATCGATATGGATACACGGATTTTGATGTATAGCTTATTATACATTTTTAAAATTGGCGCGCGTCCAGAAATCCATCTAAGTACTTAGTGCGGCCATATCGTAAACCGTGCGTCCGCACTGAGCATTTTTCTTCGGTTTTCTTTGATTTTTCTCCATTTCCTGCAAGTTAAAACCAAGCAAACACAGTAACTTGATCCTAGGTGTATTATATTCACTTTATATTCAAAATACAAGATATTTGGTGTTATTTTGTGATAAAAATCAGATCGAATATGTATATAATTTAGGCCTATCATGATGCCAAAGGAATACTGAAGGTGGACCGCCTTGGAAAGTTTCCTGACATACCCCGTTTAATCCTTGGCTTAAGTTAGAAGTAAAATTTTTGTTTTACGTTCTTTTCGCATCTTAAGCAAATAAATGGGTTTGAACCGTCAAAACCGAATAGCAAGTTCTTTATTATATTCAACACGAGGACCAAAGAAACTAATGTCTGTCTCTTCGAAATCTGTGGTGTCGTTGAATGTGGCAACCAGATGCTTATTCCCCCGACCTCTAATCGGGAATTTTTCTGCCCTGGACAACCCTGGTACATTTGCATCACCATCTGATAAGTCATCAGCTTTCCAAACCCCTTGGTATTCATCCCCCGTTTCCATTTCCCTTTTTGGTACAGCATCAATAGTATCTACATCAATATCAATATCAGTTCGATTAACGGGTACCGGTCCTGACTCTGGCATAGTTAGAAAGCTAGGGATTATGGGTGTCTGTCTCGGTGGTGGTGGTAACTCTTCAGTATTTTCTGGGGAGTTGTGGTATCCCTGGTTGTCATAACCGGGGCTGTGGTACCCCTGGTTGTCATAAGGGGAGTGTTGGTGGTACCCCTGGTTGTCATAAGGGGATTGCTGATGGTACTCCTGGTTGTCATAAGGGGATTGCTGATGGTACCCCTGGTTGTCATAAGGGGAGTGCTGGTGGTACCCCTGGTTGTCATAACCCGAAGGTCCAGTCCCAGCCGAACTTGAAGGTCCAGCCCTATTCCAGGGAACCCTCTTCGAATATATGTCCATTACCGGGACCCCACTAGCCACAAATTGAGTGTACACAACTCTCCACAAATTCGCATCTGTTATTGGAAACCTAACAATGTAAGGTTTACCCCCCCACCTGAGTTGTCAATCCGTGTAGCCAATTATATTTCATACATGTTGGGGTTTACAACAGTCTTTTCGTATATTAGCTGCTTAAGTTCTTGAAATGTGGTATTTTCATTAACCTCGAAGCCAAATCCGGCTTCTTTCGTGTACTGCACGCCGTCTGCACCCTTTTGTAGCTTGCCGCCATTGTACAGTGCAACTAACATCTTTTCTTTAACAAACTACATTTAAAAAATAATTTTATGAGTATTACAGGACATAATTACGGGTACAGTAATTGCAACCATTAAAAAGAAATTAAATTTTTTTTAAAATTACAATTTTGCTACAGTAAATGTACAGTAATTGCAACTATTACAGTAAACTGCTACAGTAATTGTACAGTGCGCTACAGTACGTTCAACAGTTATAGTAAATTCGCTACAGTAAATTTGCAACGATAATGACTAATTATTATATGACATAATTACGGCTACAGTAAATGTACAGTGCGCTACAGTATGTGCAACAGTTACAGTAAATTCGCAACAGTAATGACTAATTATCATAATTAAAAAAAAACCTGAATACTCAGCTTCTCGCCTGGAGAGAATTCTCAAATTGCAAATGGCAGGAAAGAGAAAACAGAAGGCTTAAATCAGCTGGCATATGGGGCGCCCATGGGGCTGGCGCCTCACTTGACATGTGGGGCGCCCGTGGAGCTGGACCTCACTTGTCATGTGGGCCGCCTGAGGGGCTGGCGCCTCACTGGGAATTCTGAGCCGCCCCAAGCTCAGGCAGTCAAGGCATAAATAATAATAAAAAAAAAAAAGTTATTTTTAAAATTTTCTTTTTTTTAGGATAATAATAAAAATGGCCGCACCTCTCTCCCCCACAATACCCCAGCAACCCACATACATCTTCACTCGCGTAAGTTAATCCTCCCATTTTTTTTTTATATTATATATGTGTATTCGGCCCACACATTACACATATTCGTACTCAAAAACGACCATCACACACGAGGAAAAGGAAAAGGAAAAGGAAAAGTAAAAGGAAACGGAAAAGGAAAAGGAAAGGGAAAGGGTGTTTGCTGATGTCAGGCGGTATCGCTCGTGGTCGACTCACCGAAGAGCGCAAGTCTTGGCGCAAGAATCACCCCCATGTATTCTCCCCTCCCTTTAATTAGTATGCTGTTATGTATTTTTCTTGTTTTTAATTTAATCTGTTGTAGGGTTTTGTGGCGAGGCCTGAGACGTTGCCAGATGGATCGGTCAATCTCATGGTCTGGAACTGCCTCATACCTGGCAAACAAGCGGTAACTTCTATCCTCTGAGATTTATGTCTCTATCGGTTTGTTTCTTCTCAGTATCGATTTGTACAACTGATTGAGTTCATCACAATAACAACTATACTTTAGGAAATTTTACGGATTTTAGAATTTTTTTAGTTTTTTTGAGGAAAGAAGAATTCTTTTAGTTATAAAGATTCTATAAAGTTAGGAGAGGTTCTTTTTTAGTGGAATCAATTTGCTGCATTAAGGAGTTGGATTTCAGAAGCTTTTGAATGCTATTTAATCACACAATTTATCAAATTTATATATGATGCATTACCAAAATTGCCTTATAATTTGTCTCTAATGTATGGCTACACATAACAAATCAAAAAGTAATACTAGATTGGGGGACAATATCATTTAGGCATTACTTGTACCCCTTGATGCTCATGGAAATTAGGTCAAATCACTCCTTTCTTTTTACAGGCACATAAATTGGATTTACCAGTTTTAATTTTTTGCATCCAAAATTTGAACAAAGATTGCACCAGTATATTCTTAGTGTAGATATTCTCTAGTAGGGTTACTTTACACAACCAATTGTGACAAGCATGTATGGAGTCCTAATTTCTCTACTTATGCCTAGTAATTAGTAAATATAGGTGTCATCATCCCCTTTTCTTTAAATTGCTCTTTCAAGAAAATTTATTTTGCTTGAATTTTCTTTTGTGACGTACATAGGCTTAATTAATTGGTCAAACCCCAAAATTTATATAAAGTACACGTTGACGCAGCACATCAATGCTATGAAGTGCACAATTTGTTTTCCCTTCAATTGTAAAAAAATGGGTTTATACTTTCCAGACTGATTGGGAAGGGGGGTATTACCCACTAACTCTACAATTCTCCGAGGACTACCCGAGTAAGCCTCCGAAGTGCAAGTTCCCACAAGGATTCTTCCATCCTAATGTCTACCCTTCTGGCACTGTTTGCCTTTCCATCCTGAACGAAGATTACGTAAGTTCTAAACCATTCTTTCTGGTGGTTAAAACAGCAAAGGGCAATGCTAATTCCGTGAGCCTGAGTTTTATTGAAATTTTAGTGTCTGCCTTTGTTGATGCAATTGTTAAATTTTACCTAGTTTTTGAGATAAATTATAAATTTGGGTACTGTGTGCATATGGAATGGCAGTGGGTTGGGTCAGATTTTATTAGTTCAGTATTTTTTATTAAGCATAAAATAGGTTAGGGGTTTGACTTGGCTCATTGACATATGAAGAAATCTAGTTTAGGCAGCATAGCAAAATTGTCAATTTTTTTTGTCTTGGAATACATATTTCACCTGTAGTTTGTTGTCCTTTTAATCATAATAATATATTTTTTTCACTGGGATTCAAGACCTTTTCTATCTCAGCAAAAATATTTTAATGAATCATAAAAAAATCAAGTCCAAACAACCTACCAGCATCGTAAAATGATCCTGAGCCATACCCAACCCATTTCACTCAAACCGGCCTTGCTCAAGAATGTCAGGCTAGGTCAACACTATCAGCCGTTTGTACTTGACCTTTCCACACCAAAGTTATTTGAAAAACCTTTGAAATGAATATATCAGGGATGGAGACCAGCAATTACAGTGAAGCAAATCCTGGTGGGAATTCAAGACTTGCTTGATCAGCCCAATCCTAGTGATCCAGCCCAGACAGATGGGTATCATATCTTCATAGAGGTTATTACTTTAATATGACATTATTTTATTCCCCTTCATATCATTGTTAGTAGGTAAATATTGTTGATGATTTATTTTTCACTGGATGTTAAAATTGACAGGACCGAGTGGAGTATAGCAAAAGGGTACGACAGCAGGCCAAGCAGTATCCACCATTGCTTGCATAGTATTGGCTTTTATCATGATTTTAGGTGGTTATGGTTTAGATGATTTGACATGGTGGTCAATTGTTAAACGGGGTGTTATGGAATGCCATATTATTGTGCCTTGGTGAAGATTGATGTATGTGGTTGTGCTTCACTAGTTTTAACTTGATTTTCTTGTTGGTTTTACCGCGTGAAAAATAAAATCTATTGATATGTGAAATAGAGTTTTTAATTTTTATAAATTTCCTGACAAAAAAACAATTAGTATAAGAAAGGAAATCATAATCTCATCACAGGTGCTAAATGCTCCAGTGGAAATGCGCATGAATGCTAATGCATCTACTTGAGTTCGATTTCTGCTGACACGAATTTTGCTGGCACGTACTTTCGACATGTGCTGCCCCGTTTCCATCCCGTGCCTGACTGTGTTCTGCCCTGTGCTTGTGCTGTGCCTCTGCCTCATAACCCTATCCAGTCGAGCACGTCCAATGGCATGACAATTGGTCGCACCAGCACGGGATGCATAAGAACCCGTGTCATGCTTGTGCCGTGTCTGACACTTGGATCCCTCAATTTACGTATTATTCTTGGGCTGATAGTATTTCTTACCTCGGAATCCGTCTTTGATAAACCTTCTATACGATCGGCTGTTGATGCATTTGGTTTGTTGGCAAGCCGAAGAAGACTCTTAGTCGAATCTGCATCCTCTGCATACGCACCGTTTGAGTTAATTTACGAACTGTTCAATTAGAATTTGGGCCAAGCTGGCTCCTGCCTATAATGCAGAGGATACAAATTCCTCTTAGTCTGCTTTCGTGTCGTATTGAAAATGTCTTTCCATGATTATTGAAAAAGTCTCTGCTCTTTCAGGAGTCTGGATCCTATAAGGTAACTCAAATTTTGAGATTGAACCCGGACCAATCTGATTCAAAAAATGTTCGTGAGCTCTTTAATATTCGTGTCAAAGCAGATCCGATGATCTGGATTCAAACTAAAAATTTGAGTTATATTTAGGTGATATAAATTCTGTTTGACATGTGCTGCGCCTCTCCGCTTTTCAGTTCTAATACGGGGTATCACTATTTATTGCTATATTAGAAGCAGTATATTCAACACTTCGTTATAGGCGCGAAAGGCATGTTGTGTTAGCACGAATCTCAAAGCTAAATAATACTGCCCCTGCCCCCTGGAATAGTGGAATCCATATCACCCCAGGTACCTGAGGTGCAAGTGGTGAATCTGGACCGTTCATTCAATTGGCACGAATCTTAAAGCAGACTCCCTACAGCGTCAACATCACTGGATTGAGTTTGGCCTGAATAAAATTAATCTGGACCGTCCATTTCTTTCAATTGCACCTCAGGTACCTGAGGGAAACGGACTCTGACACCTGCGCGAAAAGAATCCACGTCAGCTGTCATATATGTGATTGATCCACTGTAACCACGGACATGAGTTGACGTGTTAAAAGTTAAAACTGAACCGAACTGGCTGGATAGATTTAAAAAAAAAAAAAAAAAAAAGGCAGACTGAGAACCATAATCCGGTTCGGTCGGGATAAAAGACCACAAAAGCATGTTATCGAGAAATAAAATAAAAAAAGGTTGGTCAGCTTTTTCAGAAAACCGGTGTTTTCGGTGAACCAATCCAAAACTTTTTATTTTTTATTTTTTGTGATTTTGGCGGCCCATTTATTCTTTGAAACGGTAGCTTTTGAGAAGAAAAGACGACAGCGGTTAAGTGTTATTCAGTTATGTCTTTTGTATTAATGTGTGAGATGAGCTGAGTTATGAAGTAAAACGCGTTTGTACTTTATGTCGTATTTTTATTTTGAAAATTCAAATGATTGATCCGAACCGTTAGATGTGATATTCATATTAAAATTTATTTGGAGACAAAATTTAAAATTTTTTGGAATTTTTTTACTATTTATTAAGCAATTTTGAAAATTATTGTTTTGGAACAGTAAAAATTTATGGACCATCGGATCAGCGATTTTCAAAATTGCTTAATAAAGAGTAAAAAATTTCAAAAAAAAAATGTAAATTTTGGTCTCCAAGCACATTTCAATATGGAGATCATGTTGAGCTGTTCAGATCGATCGTTTGAATTTTCAAAATAAAAATATAGTGTCATGAAGCACCAACTCATTTTACTCCATGGCTCACTGTAGCCCATCTCTTACTGTGTTGTATTTTTTTCTTAACAATTATATGTTTGAGCATGATCAGAAAAAAAAAAACACTATTTTTTAAAAAGAAAATTTCAAGATGTTGAAATTTTAATATTAGTCGTCGAAGGTTCGTTTGATCACATAAATAATGGACAATTTCTATGTAATTAGTATTCAATTCTAAAATAAAGTACGTAATTATAAAATCTCTTTGATGGAAAACAATAAGTTCTACATATTTGGAGCTTCAAAAAAATGTTTTCTTGCATTTTTAATAATCCGTAAATTTATTTTTATAGTACATTATTTAATATGTGTGTGAAACTTTTCACTATATAAAATATAATTATTTTATAATAAGTACTTATATCTCATGAATATATAAATATTTAAAAACCAACCGTCATACTGGTTGACCCATTGATATGACCGATAAACTCTTTATTTGGAGCTTTATCAGATTGATGTCCAATTTGGTTCAAATAATATTGGCCGCAAGTAAGGCCGGTCCTGAACATTTCGGGGCCAGGAGCGAGAGAAAATTTTGAGGTCTTAATATAAATATTTTTTTTTTATTAATATGTCAATAGATCATACAAAATAGGGGGACATAAAACCAAACACTTTATTTAAATTTTTTGAGTAAACCAACCATTTTCTATCAATAAGTTCTCCATTTCTTAATTTTTGATCAAAATAATACGTGGAGAATCCCCTATTGTAATTATCCTTAGGAAAATTAATATTAGAATTTCTAATAGGACCATTCTCAACAAGCAAATCTCTCAGTTTAGAAGTTAAACCATCCCACACTCTAGGATCATATATATTTATAGATAACGAATAATCTAAGCACTCAGACACATGATTAATTTTTTTTCACTAGTCTTATTTTCAAATACATTTGTTATTTCTTCATTTACCTCATTTTCATTTTCAGACACATTTGTTGTTTTTTTTATTTACCTCATCTTCATTTATCTCATTTTGATTTTGGTTCTTAGATGCATTTTTTGTTTCTTCGTGCACCTCACTTTCAATTTGATTTTTCAAAGACTCATTATGTGGTTTAATATTCTTCCAAAGTTTTTGAATAGAACCTTTTTGGGGTTTCATTTTTTTTTTCTCCTTCTCTTTTTTTGTTTCTTTTTTCGCTACATGATGCATATTTTCTAGGAAGCATTGTTTTAAATTAAAAATAACACAAAGTAATAGAAGGTTAGAACCTAGGTAATTAAGCAGAGGCAGTCCAATTCAAAGGCCGCGGTCAGCCGCCTTGCATCACCCAGTCCAGTCGCTACCGTTGCCGTCTTAATTTCTTTTTCCCTCGTTTATTAATTTACAGAGAAGGATGGAACTAGATTTTTAATTTTTTTTCTTCTACGGCAGACCAAACCTAGATTTTCAAGAATTTATTTTTCTTCTTAAATATTTTGTTGTCGGCTATTACGTTGCTTTTGATTTGGTAAGTTATTCAAAACAAGAAATATTTTGGGTGAAGAAACGAAGAAATGAAAAAAAGGAAATAACAAAAGGATTGTCGGCTGTCGCCTGTCAGCTGTCTGTTAAGTTATTCAAATCTTTCTTAATTTTGGGTGAAGATTGAAGAAACGAATACATTTTTGGGTCGTCCGTTAAACTAGGTTCTTTACTCTTCTATAATCCAATAATTCTATCCTTTCTACATTTTGCATTTTCAACATATATAAATTTTTTTTATTTTTTTGGGGCCCTTTTGGAATTTGGGGCCTAGGGCCATCACCCTGGCTGCCCTGGGCCAGGGCCGGCACTGGCCGCAAGCTATATCTAAGGATGTAATTCTTACCTTCTTAAAATTAACTTTACATGTATGCTATGAAAAAGTCTTAAAGCTTTAGTTTTATGTTTAGAGAAATGTTCTGGTACCCCGAGCCATCATATCCGAGCGCGTCCCCCCAAGTAGTTTACCAGAAAAAAACTTTCAATGTTGTCTAACTTTCATTTTCAGCGCTAATATCAAAATATTTGTAACTATGTTTATAATATTTTACAATGCTACTCGTAAGCATGTAAACCTTTGTCTAAAAGTATTAAAATTCTAAATCTGCATAGTTTTAACTCCTAACTACTTTTGTCTTCAAGCAAAAAATGAAAAGATTCATTTCACTCACTCTTTTTTATTTTTTCTCTGATCATTATAATTTATTTTTTCAATGATCCATGATGAATTTTACAAATCTAAAAATATGAATGTTTTATATTCGATTTTATCTTTCAAATAAGATCCAGGAAGAAATACTTTTGAGTAATTTTAAAGTCATTTGTTTCTTTTTTTTTAAATAAACTCATGAGCACTTTAAATTTTCAAGTTTTTAAATCTCAGTCTACATTCTACAACCATTAAAATTTTTAAGGCTTTGTACATGAGGTTTATATGCTTTGTAAATGTAGTGTTATTGTTGAGATTTATATGCTTTGAAATGTTATTGTTGATGTTTTAATTATTTGTACATGAGGTTTATATGCTTTGTAAATGTAGTGTTATTGTTGAGATTTATATGCTTTGAAATGTTATTGTTGATATTTTAATTATTTGTACATGAGGTTTATATGCTTTGTAAATGCAGTGTTATTGTTGATATTTATATGCTTTGAAATGTTATTGTTGAGGTTTTAATTCTTTGTATATGAGGTTTATATGTTTTGTAAATGAGATTTGTAAATGCAGTGTTATTGTTGAGATTTATATGCTTTGAAATGTTATTGTTGAGGTTTTAATTCTTTGTACATGAGGTTTATATGTTTTATTCTAGAGATTTAAAGTGTTATTAATGTGGTTTATATGCTTGTGAATAGAGGTTTAAATTATTTTGAAGCAAAATAAAAAAATTTGAAAATCACAAAGATTTAAAGTGGTAAAAAAATTACGACACAAATACAACTCGAAAGTTATTCTTCATGGATATCATTTGAAAAAGAATATCGGATAAAAAACGTTCATATTTTTAGATTTGCAAAATTCATCACAGATCGTCGAGAAAATGGATGAGAATGATTAGAGAGAAAAAAAAAGTGGGTGAAAGGAATCTTTCTGTTTTTAGCTTGAAAATAAAAATAGTTAGGAATTAAAACTATATAGATTTAGAATTTTAATGCTTGCGAGTAGTATTGTAAAATGTTATAAACAGAGCTTTAAATGTTTGGATATTAGCGCTGGAAATGAAAGTTAGATAACTTTGGAAGTTTTTTCTGTTGAACTACTTGGGGGACACGCTCGGAGATTTTGTTTGGGGTACAATTATCAAGCTCCTTTTTTTTTATTTGACATAGGTGTTTTTGTAATTTGACATTCAGCTAAATGTTTCGATTTGCTCTTTTTATTTAATTAGAAGATTTTATAATTTTCTTATATTATCTATTAAAATATTAGAAATATTTATATATATTTTTTTAAAATAGATGAAATACTATAGAATTGAATTTACTAGAAAAACTGAGATAAATAACTTGGATTAACTTTTTTCAGTCAGGATATTTTGCATCTGTAAAAAAAAATTAAAATATTTCTTTGTGTGTTAATGAAAAAAAATAAAAATATTTTGAATCTGAGTTATTGATCCCGGTTCAAAAGTCAATTATGTGTAAATAAATAAATAAATTATCATAGTCCTTCTAATACTTTTAAATTCTAAGGTATTCCATCAATTTTCTTAGAAGTGATTTTAGGAAAATATTATAATATTAAAATTATAAAATAGCTTTCAGGAATATAGATGAAGCACATTAGAATTTGAATATACTAGAAGGATCATGATAATTTTTTTATTTACAAAGAAGTGACTTTTGAACTGGAATCAATAACTTGGATCCAAAATATTTTTTTTTTTCCATTAACACACAAAGAAATATTTTATTTTTTCTTACAGCTACAAAAATTTCAGACTAAAAAATATTGATCTAAATTATTTGTCGTAGTTTTTCTAGTAAATTCATTTCTATAGTATCCATCTGTTAGCAAAGAAACATAAAAATATTTCTAATATTTTAATAGAAAAATAATTAAATCATAAAATTTTCTAATTAAATAAAAAAAAATACAAATCGAATGTAAACATTCGACCGAATGTAAAATCACAAAAAAAATGATATGATGCATATACCGCTGAGAATCTCAACGGTCCATTCTCGACTGTTCTAAAATAAAGTGGACTACCGAGATTCTCTGCGATTTGGATATTTTTTTAATATACAGTGCCTCAAGACGGTGCCTCGAGACACTTAGCATATGTTATATGCATTCTTATCATTATTAACTTCAAAGATTATAATTAATTTACATTAATATCTAATCAATTAGGATCAATATCATGACGAGTAAGTAGATATATTTTTCCTTTTTTTATATTTTGCATTCATGTTAAATCAAAATCTACATAATTTCTTGATCTTCTCTTTTTCTCGTGGAAATATAGTTGTATAATTTACACAAGAGAACATTCAATTCAATTAAGGTTTTAAGCAGTCAAGTCAAAATACGTATTTAACTTCTTCTTCTTTTTTATATTAGGATACACTTGCTCCGAAATTTTTATAAATACCCAAAAAAAATATAAAATTACGGAATCTACCCACTGTTTGAATGGAATTCAAAAAAATGTCCAATCCGGTTATCCAATAACCGGATTTGGGACAAATTTCCGGTCAATGATTTCCCGAACTCAAAGTTGCATACCCGGTTAATCACTAACTGGAAAGTTGTATTTTGCTTTTTTTTTTTAAACAGAAATTTTTTTATTTTTTTTATTTTCTGTATTAAAATATTAGAAATGTTGAATATATTTCTTTGAAAATAGATGAAATACAATATAATTTGATTTATTAGAAAGACTACAACAAATAACTCGGATCAATATTTTTCAGGCCAGATTTTTCGCAGCTGTAAGAAAAATTAATATATTTCTTTATATGTTATTGAAAAAATATAGAAATACTTTAATAGTTGTACCTAGAAGTGACTTTTGAACCAGGATCAATAACTCATAATCTAAGTATTTTTATTTTTTTTCAATAACACATAAAGTAATATATTAATTTTTCTTACAGCCGCGAAAAATCCAGCCTGAAAAATATATTCCATCTATTATTTGTTGCAGTCTTTCTAATAAATCAAATTATATTGTATTTCATCTATTTTCAAAGAAATATATTCAAGATTTCTAATATTTTAATACAAAAAATTAAAAATTTCTGTTTAAAAAAAAAAAAAAAGCAAAATACAACTTTCCGGATATGCAACTTTGAGTCCGGGAAACCATTGACCGGATATTTGTTCCAAAATTTTATAAAATAAATCGATATATATATATATATATATATATATAGAGAGAGAGAGATAGGCTAATGTGCTTCCATAAGCACTTGGCCCGAAGTGCTGCCACCCCATTTTCGATTTTTTAAAATCCAAACAGTCGATCCGAACCGTTCATCTTGTTCTCCATATTAATATCTGCTTGGAGACCAAATTTTACATTTTTTGGAATTTCTTTGCTATTTATTAAGCCACTTTGAAAATCGCTGATCCAACGGTGGCTTGCCAAACAGTAAAATCAGGGGTTCACCGTTGGATCAGCGATTTTCAAAGTGGCTTAATAAATAGCAAAAAAATTCCAAAAAATGTAAAATTTGGTCTCCAAGCAGATATTAATATGGAGAACAAGATGAACGGTTCGGATCGACTGTTTGGATTTTGAAAAATAAAAAATGGGGTGGCAGCACTTCGGGCCAAGTGCTTATGGAAGCACATTAGCCTATCTCTCTCTCTCTCTATATATATATATATATATAGATGGGCTATGGTGCATTGCAATGCATAGGCACCCTTGTGCATTGGACCATAAATCATCGATTCAAAGTCTAAATGATCGATCCAAACCATTCATCTTGTTCTCCATATTAATATGTAGTTGGAGACCAAATTTTACATTTTTTGGAATTTTTTTACTATTTTTTTAGATTTATTGAAAATTTGTAAATCCGGGTGAACAGTAAAAATAGTAAAAATTTCTGGACCACTGGATCGGCAATTTTCAAAGTGGCTTAATAAGTAGTAAAATTTTTTTCAAAAAATGTAAAATTTGGTCTCCAAGTACATATTAATATGGAGAACAAGATGAACGGTTTGGATTGGTCATTTGGATTTTGAATTGGTGATTTATGGTCCAATGCACAAGGGTGCTTATGCATTGCAATACACCATAGCCCATCTCTCTCTCTCTCTCTCTCTATATATATATATATATATAGAGAGAGAGAGAGAGATGAGCTACAGTGAGTTGCGAAGTAAAACACGTTTCTACTTCACGTCGTATTTTTATTTTGAAAGTCCAAACGACCGATCCGAACCGTTAGATGTTTAATCCATATTGAAATGTGCTTGGAGACCAAATTTTATATTTTTTGGAATTTTTTTACTATTTATTAAGCATTTTTTAAAATTGCTGTTTTGCTGTAAACAGTGAAAACAGTAAAATTTTCTGGACCATCAGATCAGCGACTTTCAAAATTGCTTAATAAATAGTAAAAAAATTCCAAAAAATGTAAAATTTGGTCTCCAAGCACATTTCAATATGGCGAACAAGATGAATGGTTCGGATCGACGTTTTAAACTTTAAAATCGCAAAATATGAGCTTGAAGTAAAATAGTTGTTTTACTTCGCAACTCACCGTAGCCCATCTCTCTCTCTCTATATATATATATATATAATATTAATAGATTTTAATAATATAATAAAATCAATTCACTGTTCTAATTCGCTTAAAAAATCTTAAAAATTTATTAAAATAAATAACGAATACTTATTATATAATACCATAAAGTTTATAAACATATTTTATAGTAACTTTTAAGGAATATATTTTAAAATAATATATGACAGAAAAACATATTTAAAAAAAATAATATACTTTATAAAACATAAATTTTAAGAAAAAATAATTATAATCTAATATAAGAGAGAATTAGTTTTTAAAGAAAACACTTAATGAGAATACAATTATCTATATAATAAAATATTTTAATAATATTGTGTTAATATAAAATTAAGTTGTTTTAATATCATCACTTAGAAAATAGAAAATATTGCTTAAAGATATTATTTTCCAAATTTGTCAATTATGAGAAAGAGAAACTATTGTACGTGGTCCACCTTTGCCATCCAATGAGGCCGTGAAACCTGGGCCTCCATCAATAAAGGGAATAAGGTTGAAAGCTACAACTAGTCATACTCAATAAAGTTGTAAAAGAAACAAAATTCGATAAAGTTAACAAATTACCTATCAAGGAGGGGTGTCAACACTTACGATATGGGTCGGACAGAGGCATTTTCAAACTCGTATCTGCTATGATAACGAAAAAAAATCATTATTCTTATTCATCTTTTTGAATACGGTATGGATCAAGTAAATGGATAAAAAATGCCATTGGCATTTCTGTTTGTGCTTTCGATAAAATATTTTTTAAACAAGATAAAAAAGAAAACAAATAATGAATACAACCAATTTGTATTATGAAATTTAATAAAATACAAAATTTAGTTGTATCATGTATCATCTTCATACAAATATATATCTATATATATAATTTTATTTTTAAAAATTATCTTATACGAAAACGGATAAGATAACAAAAAAATTATTTTTCTTATCCGTACCTGATAAGCTAACGAAAAAAAAACTTATCCTTACCAGTATTTTCAGATACGATACAAGTCAGAGTAAATGGATAAACGAGTGCCATGGACACTCCTACAATCAACTAGTTTTTTTTTTTTTTTTCATAACTAAAATCGACTAGTTGAATAAATAGAATATACTTGGAGTGTATCTGAACCCTGAAGACCAGGTTACTATTGGATGAATTAAATAATACTATGGAGTGTACCTCTAGTTGGATTTCTTGCGACATAGATAAATCACATTTTATTTGTTAAATAGATAATTGTAGTTTGGAGATGTCATCCAAAAATTTGGTTGTTTTTCTTATATTCATACTAGGGCTGCAAAAAAGTTATGAATTAGTAACTCGTTTGCTAACTGTTCGTTTTAACTCCGTTCATTTAATTATAATTCGAGTCAGTTTTAATTTGAATTGATTGACTCGTTTAATTACTAAATTGAGTTTGAGCATATTCTAACTTGCTAATTAACAATTCAAGTTATACAAAGTTCACCACAATAGATCTTAGAATATCTATTCTAAATGACTACTCAGACTCACGGACCCAAACCCAACTCTACTCACCCAAATCTCAACCCAAACATAGGGATGGACAGGGTTAAACAAGTTATAAACAAGTCATGAGCCAACTTGAGTTGGTAATGAGCTGAACTCAAGTTACATTTACAATTTGTTATTGTCATCCCAATTCAAGTTAACTCGCTCATTAACTTAATTACAACACTAATTCAAGATCCACTTTTTTCTAGTAGATGGAAGACTATAGTGTTGTCTAAATATGGATCATCGGGTTATTCTTCCACATGTTCCCCTTTCTGGAAATGAATTCTTAAGGGGGCACAAGTGATAGATGTTGGATTCACAAAGCAACTTGGTAATGGTTCTACTATCCTTTTTTGGATAGATAGATGGTGTTCTGAATTTACTCTAGCATCTCTATATCCACATCTTTTTAGTATTACCTTAGGTCCTCATTTATTGGTTATTGAGGCTTTTAGAGATGATTGTTTACATATATCATTTACACGGCAATTAACTGGTATTCTATTAGCTGAGTGGCATAACTTGCGCACTTAGCTCATTGATTGTCACCCAAATCAAAGTTTGAATGATACATTATTGTGGAGATGGTCTAAAATTGATAAATTTTCTGTACATTCATACTATGTTTGATTTAAATATGGTGGAATGCCAAATAATGACTTTATATTTATTTGGTCTTCGAAAATTCCTTTAAAAGTAAATTTTTTTCTTTAACTCCTTAAGAGAAATAAGATCCTAATAAAATAAAATCTTATTAATAAAGGATGACAAGGGAATTCATTATGCGCTTTTTGCGGCACTTTTGAATCAACATCATCTATTCGTGTCTTGTCCATTTACTTATCGATTATGGCTTTGGATTGCTAATCATAACAATTTTATTTTTGATGGTTCTACCATGGAGGATATATGGTTTCTAAATGCCCCTATACCACTTAAAAATATGCCATTGGTTGAACTTGTTTGAGGAGCTGTCTTGTGGTGTATTTGGCTTAAATGAAACAAAATGTGCTTTCAGCAAACTCATATGTTTACTTTGAAGGCTATGGGTACTAAAATTATCTCATTAGCCAAATTTTGGTGTCAGACTTTAAACAGGTCATTACTCAATTTGTCTTTAATTTTACTATTGGACACTAATGACATGCCTTGCCAGGATTTGATTTTATTAGGAACCCAAGGGGTCAATATGGTAGGTGGATTAGAGGAAGAAGATGGGGCCATACTAGCTTTGCTGGATTAAGGAGATTCAATCCCTATGCATGGGACAAAATTCCTGAATGATTTAATTGCTTGAGTTACTTTGCTTTTCTGATGGTTCTTATTATGTTTGATGTGCTATGTGTGTAGTTGTTTGGTTTTATTTTATTTTGTTTTGTTTATATGGTTTAGCCTGTGTGACTTTGTGTTACGTTACAGAACTTTAACAATTAAATTCCGAATGATTTGAAAGCAAGTGTCGCAAATTGTGCTAACAAAATAAAAGTTTAAACCTTAATTAATGATTCTCTAAATAAGTAAGTCAAGTGTGAATCGAAACCGCGTCGAAATTTTGAGAATTTGAGACTTTATAGGCTCAGTGCGTCCGCACTGGTGGTGAGTGCTGGTGGCTGACCCGCACTAGCCTCTGTTTGCCTTAGATTGTTTTCTGAATTTCCCCTCAGTGCGTCCGTACTGGTGTGAGTGCGGATGGGTGACCCGCACTGATTCCAATTTCTCTTTTCCTCCAATTCTGACCAAGTCCTGAGTGCGGGTGACCGACCCGCACTGAAATTGAGTGTGTCCGCATTACGCTCAGACATTTTCCTTGTTCAATGCCGTTTTCATGAAAATTTGACTAAGTACTGAGTGCGTCCGCACTGGGGTATTCTTTTATGTGTTTTCCAAGCTGCCGAAATTTTGCCAAGTGTTGAGTGCGGGTGATTGACCGGCATTGAAAATGAGTGCGTCCGCACTCGTGTATATGTCTGTGTATTTTCAACTGCTGAAAATCTGTTCTAAGTGCTGAGTGCGGGTGGCCGACCCGCACTGAATTGAGTGCGTCCGCACTCAGGGTATCTTTTCATAAAAGCCCAAAATTTCTTTCTCTCTCTTCCCCTCCGCCCCTTTCCCCATTATTTTGTGATTTTCACCAAGAGAGAAGAAAAAGAGTGAGAGAGCTTCTCTTCCCTCTCTAATCCCCGATTGTTGCGAGAAATCGAAGCTGGAACCGAGTAAGCGTCCGTGGATCTCTCCTAGCTCTCCTATTCGGTATTCTTTTCTCTTCCCGTTTCTCTCTAAATCTCAAATTTTCTTGATTTCTCGGGTTTTCGTTTTAAACCCGAGATTTGTATTCGAATTGCTTGTAGACTAGCTCCTTGAGCTTCTTTGACCGTTTATTAGCCGATTCCTTCCCGATTTCAGCTCAATTTCGGATTTCGATTTTTAGGGTTTTTGTGCCAAAACTGAAATTGGGCATAATCGTGAATTGATTTGTTTAACCCAACTGATTAGACCTGTAATCGGTAGGGTTACCTCTTGATCTTGAATTTCTAGAACGTTTAACGGTTAATTTGAGGTTTTGACCAAATTAGGGTTTAACCAATCGGTAAATCGAATTGTTACGAGAACCAAAATAGTGAACCGATAAGTGAAGTGTTACCAAATTAAGAGTTATATGGTCCAGAGGACCTAGATGAAATTGTGTGAGATTTTTAGTAAGAAAAGAGGAATCAAAAGAATCGGTACCAAAGCATAGGAATTGGTTAAGGAATATATAAGCCCTAATATAACTCGAGTAAACCTCTCGATTGTGAACCAAGGTTAAACCAAGTATATGTGTAATATAGGCGTAGACTCGATCGAGCAAGACCTTGCTGGACACTTCGAGACGTCTGATCCATAAGTATGCGGTACGCTCGTCGTAACCAGGTGTGGGATTCTTGGACTTGTTTGATACTTTAATTTCAGGAATTAAACTGTGTATTCATTTGTCATGTTGAATATCATTGATTGCATCATTGAATTGTGTAAAGCATTTGCATAGCCCAATCAAATTAAACTCGAATTGGTGTGACTTGAGTGATTTGCATGCTGGTATGGTTGTTGGTTGTGTCGATCTATTATGATCTGATTTTGATTGAAAGTCACCAAGAACTATGTATGTGAATGGATTTATGAAGTTAAGCACTTGGATCCAAATGAATTTGCAAAGTCGGGCTGTATGCTGGCTTTGATTCCCAGGATCCTAATGGCCTTAGGTGAACGGCCCTCAATGTTTCCCAGTACCGGTTGGGACGAGGGGGGGGGGTGATTATGTTATGATGTGTGAATTGGAATCGTGGGTGACTAGTGTGTATCGTCTGTGGCTCGGTGGCATTCTCCTACGTGTTAATGCATTTGGACGGTCAATTGAATATTGCGAATATTGGAAACGATTCTAAAGAGAATTTTCTTTATGTGACTTGAACCAGACCTTAATAACTGTTAAGCCAAGCGATTGCAGATGGGTGTCAGATAAAGGGTCCAGCTCGGTGGAACTTCTGTAGGTGTCAGTAACCCTACAGACGAGGGTTTGATAAAGGGTCCAGCTTGAAAGAACATCTGTAGTTGCTACAAGCCCTAATAAATCGAGTTAAGCCAAAATATGTGTTGTGTTTGAAATTCATCTTGGAAATTCCGTTAACTGTGATTCATCTGATTAATTGTTGTCGAGCATATGCATTCGTTTTTATTATGAATATGAATTGATTTGAATTGTTGTTGTATGGTTTCATTTTTGAATATGGAGTCTGATTGCAAGTCTAATAATCTAAACTGTGGCAAATTTCGCACTGAGAATTTATTCTCACCCCCACCATTCGGGTTATTTTACAGGTACGGGTGCGACTGATTCCGGAGAGGCACGCGAGTAGTAGGCCTTAGTAGTTGACCATCACAGGACCCTATATATGTTTTGTTGTGTAGTTTTAGGGTAGGCCTCATGGTTGGTATCCGGATGAGATACTTTTGTTGTATTATATTCTGACCAGACTATGTACTCTGATTTACATATATGAACCTGTTTATATATTATTTTATTGTGAAATGCTTGATTTATTTTAAATGCCTTGTAAGTATACCTGGAGTGTATACTTACGGCGGGGGACTGTTACGACTTGTGGCCGCGGGGTGTGACACTTTGTTATTTTGGTTTAGGTACTGTATTGACATGGTCTAATTTTTGTGTTTCTGAATTATACTAGTAACTTTGTAAAAGTTCTTTCTTTCAGTTATTTGGAGTTGAGAGCAACACACTTGATTTCTAATGAAATCGGTGGAATTATACCCACTTTTTCAAAAAAAAAAAAAAGCACTAATTCAATTCATATATTTAAGCTCATTAACCTTTTTGACAGGTTCAAGTAATTAGATTGCTTTTCGAATTTCATTCTGAAAAGAAAAAAATATCGATTGAAGAAAAAAGCAACAAAATTTGAAATAAGACTATTACTATTAAAAAAAATCAGTAAAATTTAGGAATAATATACCTTTCTTAAAACACAAGGGACGCAAACTATTAAAAATAAATAAAGTTATATTAATTTTAAGTGTTTCTTTACACTCGAAACAAATCAAATTTCTTTATTATAGCTGTGTATGTCAGTGATAAGATAGTTAAGGATTTTGAAGATTTACATGAAATATGGAATATTCTAAACTTGATAACAAGCCTCATATAGAGTCTCACTTTGGCAGCAACTTTTGCTCTTTTCTCTCGAGCGATAGAAGGAGAAAAAAAAAAACCTAACTGCTGCCGTTGTTCCCCTTCACTCTTCTACATCCTTTTTATTTCATCTCTTTCACTTCTTCTATTTTTCATCAACGATATAGTGATATCTTCCCCACTCTCTCGTCTTTATCTCCTTGAACGGAGAGAAGAATGAGGGAGAGGGAAGGAAGCCAAGCGAAGCTGACCGGAGCCGAGAGCACGGTATCGTCAAATCTCAAAACATAGAGCCTTTACTACCTCCATCTCGATCGGAGCATGGCGGTGAGCAAATCCGGCCGTCGGAGCACGACGGCAATTGGACGAAAGAGAATCCGGTCGTGGAAAGAGATGGAAAAAGATGTAATATGGTGTTTAAGAGTAGATATATAGGATTAAGTAATTAGAGTAATTTACGAGATTTCATGAGAATAAATGAGTTTAGATCTAAGAAGAAGAGTCATTTGACTCGTTGTAAGTCCATTTTTTTTATCAATAAAATTATTAGTAGGCATTTAAAGCCACTAACTTAAAAAAAAAAAAAAAAGCCTCGTATATAGTTAATTAAGAAATGCATCTTCATGTTCTTTAGCAATAGTTAATGAAATGATTTTTTAAGTTGATGCATGTTATTATAAACTTTTGTTCTATGAATTTATTGGATCATCTGCAACACTCTCTCTAGTAATTAGAATCTTGCTATGATGTTCTTCTTTTAAATTTTCTTATGGAATTTCTCTCCGGCATAATTGTTATTTTTTCATATCTAAAATCTGAAATATTGACTTTGTAATATAAGAAAAGATCCACAATAGTTAATAACGTTTTTAGTGGTCATTTGTTTCTATATTGACCAAAAATAATAACACCATTATAAAATCCTTAATTACAAGTTATATACTTTTAATACTATAATAAGATTAATGAATATGTCAAGACACATGCATCACTAGTGTGAATCCGTATCACCCCATGTACCTGATCTACAAGTTACAAATACGGACCTAACATGGCACGAATCTCAAAGCATACCCCCCTAAGTCTCAATGGGCACTGGATTGAATTTGATCCGGTTGGGATAAATCTGGGCCTTTCATTTTGTTAAATTGTACCTCAGGTATCTGAGGGCAGGGGCAGAACTAGAAAATTTTGATAGGGTGGCTGAAAATTTAAATGCACAATTGTTGTGAATGAGATTTGAACTCAAGACCTATCAACCACAAAATAGAGCTTTAACCACTATGCTACAACTAAACACATGTAATTTATTAGGGGTGGCTAGAATATATAGAAAGTTTAAAAAATATATCCAATGAAATTGCTATATGCATAATTAAAATGGGGAGAGCTATATTAAGTGCACGAATTGTGATTTTGAGAGATGAGAGAATTTTTTACACTACAATACCTAATTTACCCTTAGCTTTTAAATTCTTAATAATCTCACATCTTTTTAATTCTATATATGTCTTGATTCATTAATACTTGTAAGTGTGCAAGAAAGGAAACAAGTAAATTCATTTATATACTAATAAGGAAGTTTGATGCACAATTTGATTAATCTACTGAAATGATTACACACAGATATTAACTTTAAATCTTTACATGCTGATTTTTTTTTTTTGGCAAATAGTTTTGTAGGCATTGTATTAACAACAACAAATTGAAGATTACACATATTGCTTGTACATGAGCTTGCACCAGTGCACTGCGAAGAAAATATTATATTAGAGAGTTTGCTTATACGTGCACTAGGACAGAATACAGGTCAAAATTGACATTTAAACTACAAAGAATATATTACAGAGTTTGCTTATGCTTGAGAATTAATATAAAGATGGTACATTTAAGTACTGAATTTATTAAAGAAGCTCCGATTTAGTCATTTAGGCTCATCGTAAAGCACAATATATATCTTCCAAAAGCACAATAAAAGCACTAGTGTTTTTTAACCCTTTTTTTTTGTGTTTTTGGAAGTACAATCACAGATTTTCATTTTAGTTTTAATATCGAATCCAACAAGCTTGCGAAGCTCTGAAGTGCTACTTTTCTTTTCTTATCTGAGTAGAAGTTAGTGTTATTGAATATAATAGAAACCATGTTGATTCTGCTACTAGTGAGGGACGTACTAGCACATAGAGATTTGGTGTGCTTCATTGTTAGATCCAAACAACTCCACATTACAAGAAGTCTGAATCCTCTGAAATAACTCAAATTTTGAGTTTAAAATCGAACTGTCTGAACAGAATCCGAACCAATTCGGTCCGAAGTGGAATGCACAAGTCCTTTTAATTAATATTCATGCCAAAATAGATCTGGCGATCCAGATCTAAGCTCAAAATTTGAGTTACTTTAGGTGATATGAATTCACATTACAAGTGATAATTTGGAATTCATATCATCAAAGATAACCGAATATTTCTATTTAGATTCGGATTGTCCAATCAAAATCCGCACAAATATTAAAGAAGCCCTGTGCATCCCACCTATGATTATTCATATTATAATTGATTATTTATGTTTATTTATCTTAAAAATTTCAGCTGTTGCATTTTTGAAATTTTAGTGTTGTCGTCTGTAGCATACTTAACAAAAAAAATCTTTACAGTTTAAAGGACTTGAAACTTTGGCTTGTACAGGTGCATGCTGAAGCATAAGCAAAATCTGTAATAGTTTCTTCCTAGTACACTAGTGCAAGCTTATATATAAGCAACATGTGTAATCTTTAATTTGTTGTTGTTCATACAATGCCTTCAAAGCTATCTACCAAAAATAAAATAAAAAATAAAGCATGTAAACATTTTTGTGTGTTAACAAAATGTGCAGTAAATTTCCTTATTGGTATATAAATTAATTTAGTAGTTTCCTTTTATTCACACTAACAAGTATTAATGAATCAAGACACATATAGAATTAAAAATATGTGAGATTATTAATTATAATATGAATTGGCAGTTTAAGGAATGAGAGAGTTGGGAATAATATGAATTGGGCGCTGCTATACTGTGTCCCATTGAATTGGCAGCCCCGTGCATCCCACCTATGATTATTCATATTCTCTTAGCTCTCAAAATCACAATTTGTGCCTTCAGTATAGCAGCACTCAATTAAAATTTTGAAATCATAGGGTGGCTTAGCCACCTTTGACTAAGCCTTAGATCCGCTCCTGCCTGGGGGGGCACAGACTCTCACTAGTACCACATGGACAGTGCTTCAATTGGAGCTGGATTGATCATTTTAATAGTGGAACATGTGACTTAACACAAGGTTGCTGCCTAAGTCCAACGTCTGGTGTTGTTTTGAATGATGTTTTAGACTGAGATTTTCTTGATTACTGATGTCTTCTAGTGTTTTTATGACTTTTGGTTTTGATTGTTAGTTTGAGTAGTTTGTTTAGGGCTGTAAATGAGCCGAGTTCAAGCGAGTTACCTCTAACCCGTGCTCAGCTCATTTAGTAAATGAGCGAGTTAACTTGAGTTGGGATATCAATAACGAGCTATAAAGCCAACTCGAGTTTAGCTCATTACCAATTCGAGTTGGCTCACAACTCGTTTATAACTCGTTTGACCAATCAATTTTTTAATTATAGTTGTATACTAGTAAGAGTTTGTAACATCCCGAAAATTTTGAATTTTTACTATTTATGCTTAAACATTATTTTTATAATATTAAATATATTATATACATCTCTGTTAAAAAAAAAGAAAATTCTTTTAAACGAAATTAATAAAATAATGGTAACTGCCAAAAATTTATATAATCGAATTTATTTATATTTTTATTCATAAAATAATGATATTTCCTTTCAAGCGGCTATTTGTGACAATTGTGTATAAATGGTAAAACTGTTGTTCGTGCAATAATTTTTTTCGTCTATTTGACTTATTTGCAAAAACATACAATTATTGAATTTTACAATTTCTTCTATTTTTGAAAGATATGTAGGTTCAAATCAAATGAAATTGCATTATGGAATACTTGGACTGAAGAAATCATGAAGACCTTTATAAAGAATACAAATTGTAAAATCAGATACTTGGTAAAGTAAATTTGAGGCTGTTTTAACAGAGTTAAAACATTGGTAACGCTTGTAAAACGTTGTAACGTTTTAAACCTGTCATAAATGCTGAAGTAACAGTTTGATTAAACTCAGAAACAACTTAAAACGTTGTAACGTTTTTATAAAACGTTATAGGATTGTCAAAACTGCTGAAGCACAGCTGTACAGAAACAACTTGAAACATTGTAACAGTTTTACAAAATGTTGTAACGTTTTAAAGATTGTCAGAACGATAAGTACAGCTGTATGAAAGCTAAAATTCAAATTATAAACATTGTAATATTTTCACAAAACGTTATAACATTTTAATTAAATCTGAGCTTCAAACAATTCCTGTTTTTTATCAAGATTTTATAGAGCAAAACGTTATGTAATGTTTTACAAACGTTGTAACGTTTTACTAAGCTGTCAGAAAATTGAAACCCTAAATCGCACTTTGAATTAAAACGTTGTAACGTTTTATAAAATGTTGGTAACGTTTTAGCTCATTTGGCTCATTTTTGAGTTGACTCTATAAATAGGACTTTGAGCTTTCTTCCCAAAGCAGCTGAGCCGTCCCTAATTGCAAAAAAGACGATTTTCTGTGAGGTTGGTTCCACCATTGTTGATTGAGCTTAAAACTTCAATATCTCTCAAACAACCTCAAACATACTTCACTAATCTTAAGTTAGATTAGGTTAGAGTGATCTATTGAGTATTTTTCTTATTCATCTAGACTTTGAGACTTCTTCTCACCTCGAGTAGCTTGTGCGACTTCCCTTGGTTGTAAGGGCTCGTCAGCGCTCATCTTTTGTTGGCCGTGTGACTTCCCTTGGTTGTAAGGGCTCGCCGGTTCACAAGTTGTAAACCTTTCTTATTGGGTAATAGAAAGGCGCACCAAGAAAAAGGTTGTGACGCCCTAGAGACGTAGGCCTTTGTTTTGCCGAACTCCGTTAACATCCCGCGTGTCAAATTTCTCTAAACTCATCTATTTACTTTCAATTTTAATTTAATTTAAGTTTTTGAGCAATTAGAGGTGCACTTAGTATAACAAAAATCGTCTCATTTTTAATGCCTTGTTTTCTGGTTGATTTGATTCGATTATGGAGAAAAAAAATTAATAAAAATTAATGCCGCACGGACACACCCTTTGATTAAACCTCCTATAAATAAATTCCTACTGAAACCGCACCCTTTGATTAAACCTCCATCAATTCTTTTTTTATCTTAAGTACTGCCTCCATTTTAATTTCTTCACCGTATCAAATTCATGTGAAATCCAAGTACGATTCAAATATGACCACATCTCTTTCCTCTTTTTCTTGCACAATCGATCAATGAGAACTTTATTGTATGTTCGCCGGTTCACAAGTTGTAAATCTTTCTTATTGGCTAATAGAAAGGCGCACCTAGAAAGAGGTTGCGACGCCCCGGAGACGTAGGCCTTTGTTTTACCGAACTCCGTTAACATCTTGTGTGTCAAATTTCTCTAAGCTCATCTATTTACTTTTAATTGCAATTTAATTTCAGTTTTTGAGCAATTAGAGGTGCACTTAGTATAACAAAAACCATCTCATTTTTAATGCCTTGTTTTCTGGTTGATTCGATTCGATTATGAAGAAACAAAATTAATAAAAATTAATGCCGCATGGACGCACCCTTTGATTAAACCTCCTATAAATGAATTTCTACTGAAACCGCACCCTTTAATTAAACCTCCATCAATTCTTGTTTTGTCTTAAGTACTGCCTCCATTTTAATTTCTTCACCGTATCAAATTCATGTGAAATTCAAGTACGATTCAAATATGACCACATCTCTTTCCTCTTTTTCTTGCACAATTGATCAAGGAGAACTTTATTGTATGTTCGCCGGTTCACAAGTTGTAAACCTTTCTTATTGGCTAATAGAAAGGCGCACCTAGAAAGAGGTTGCGACGCCCCGGAGACGTAGGCCTTTGTTTTGCCGAACTCTGTTAACATCTCGTGTGTCAAATTTCTCTAAACTCATCTATTTACTTTCAATTGCAATTTAATTTTAGTTTTTGAGTAATTAGAGGTGCACTTAGTATAACAAAAACCGTCTCATTTTTAATGCCTTGTTTTCTGGTTGATTTGATTCGATTATGGAGAAACAAAATTAATAAAAATTAATGCCGCACGGACGCACCCTTTGATTAAACCTCCTATAAATAAATTCCTACTGAAACCGCACCCTTTGATTAAACCTCCGTCAATTCTTGTTTTGTCTCAAGTACTGCCTCCATTTTAATTTCTTCACCGTATCAAATTCATGTGAAATCCAACTACGATTCAAATACGACCACATCCCTTTCCTCTTTTTCTTGCACAATCGATCAAGGAGAACTTTATTGCATGTTCAATTTGAATTTCGACTACGTCGCCGTGATTATGAATTATCGTTGCAATCTGACTTGAAGTTTCAAAATTCTCGCTATAAGGTAACCGGACTTCTCTATAATTGTGTTTTTGTTTTGTATGGTTGATTTGAATATTGGTATTACATATTGAATTATGATGACATATTTAACGGGATAGCGGGTCTGAGGTTGGAATTTGATATGTGATTGTAGCCTCTCACTGTTGGATGGATTTCCCATTGAATTGGTAGTTTAAGGAATTGTGTGTTATGAGAGCTGGGAATCGCCTGTGTGATGGGATTCCAACTATGTGAATATGATGTGACTGGTTTTATGGATAACCTAGACCGACGTGCTATTACTGGTTAAATATGCGTGCATAATTTGATGTGTATTTGTGTGGATTAATCCGACCTATTTGAATGGTTGTTAAATTAAGCCAATTATAGAGAAGCGCGTCGTTAAATAACCGGTTACTGAGCTTTGCAACTGACTCCTTTTTGTTATTTTTGTTTTCATTTCTGTTGGAGACATAGGATGACGGGCCAAGGAAAAGTGCAATGATGATGTTATAATCACGTTCCGGGTGGTAAAAATCCGGAGTGTGACAGAGTTTATCTAAACACAAAAAAAATTTAATGATTTAATAAGAATTTATATAAACACAAACAATCCAAACATAAACAATAAGATAACTAAAAAAAAAAAAAATCCAAACAACAACTTATGAGTCATTTATAAGGGCATATGATTTATTGTGATGAATTTTGTGTAACTCGAGTTGTTAATGAGTGAGTTGGGGTATGCTCAAACTTAGCTCATTTATTAAACGAGTCAGCCAACTCGAGTTGGAACTGATTCGAGTTGTAAATGAGCGAGTTAAAACGAGCAGTTAGCGAGCGAGTTATGAGTGAGTTACGAGTTTGAGTAATTTTGTATAGCCCTAAGTTTGTTAGTATTTTGTGCAGCTAACCGTTAATCTGGTTATTTTACCTTATTGATATATTGTTTGTTTAATTTGTAACTATAATTGATATACTGATCAAGTTATAAGTTTCTGCTTTAGGACCTTATACTTGATGATATGGTTTCTAATAGAAATATGTGAATTTATTTCCACTATTTTTCAAAAAAAAAAAACACACACACATGGCTACTTCAAATATGATTTATTTAATCATACTCGCATCGAATTATTGATCGGCGAGTGGGACTAAAAGCAAACAAATAAGGAGTATTTATTGGTACCAGGACCACCGGCGGTGTCATATCAAAAGCCTGAAAAGCACACTGGAATTTGGATTTGTTGAAGAATGGGATACTGACAGTCGAATAATCGATCGACAAGTTCGTCATTTCATTTAGGATACCAGCTGTTCCGATATCGCACTCAATCTATCTCTCATGTAAACCCCAGAATAATTACATAATAGCTTATGTATCATTTGTGTTTGTTGAAAAAGAAGCGGCACTAAACTATGTGAGTCAGAATCCTCTGAAGATACTTAAGTACTTAACTACGTGAGTCAGAATCCTCTGAAGATACTTAACTATGCGAGTCAGAATCCTCTGAAGATACTTAACTATGCGAGTCAGAATCGTCTCAAGTAACTAAAATTTTGAATTTAGACTATACTCGTTCAATTTGAATCCGAACCAGTCCGATTCGAGGTGATTTGAATTTAGACTATACTCGTTCAATTTGAATCCGAACCAGTCCGATTCGAGGTGATCCCGTTAATATTTATGCTAAAGAAGACCGTATATATGGTCCGGACTAAACTCAAATTTTGAGTTAACTCGGGTGATACAAATTCAAACTATGTATTGCTTTTAGGGGTGTAAATGGTCGGATACGGATATTGGTCAAACCATATTCTTATCTGTTATAATTTTTCGGATACAGATACAGATAATCTTAGATACAGATATAGATCGGGTATTAAACGCTACGGATATCAGACAGATACAGATCGAATATGAATATAATTCAAATAATTAAAAATAAATTGCTAATGTACATTCTAGTAAATAATAACATTTAAATATAATTTTTTCATTAATAAATTAGATCTAATATTGTTCATAATAAATTTGTTGATTACAAAACATATATCATATTATAAAAACATTACTCACTAATCATGTCATATAGTATTATATTATTCATCAAAATATATATGTACAAGCAATTTAATAAATCATTGGTATGAATATGCAATTTAATAAATCAATTTAAGAATATAGAGTATATTTGTTGTGGTTTAGAAGCGTAAACGGTCAGATACAGATAATTAAAAATTTAACTGTATTCTTATTCGCTATAATTTTTCGGATACGGAATACGGATGAGATAATTTAAGTAATTTTCTAGATTCGAATTCAAACGAAATCGGACAATATCCGATCCGTTTACACCCCTAATTGTTGTGGTATATATATAAAAAAAAAAGGAGAACAAAAGAAAAAGAAAGTGCATGTTATGCATGAATTCATATCACCTAAGGTAATATAATATTTCTATTTAGATTAGGACCGTTGGATCAGAATCTGCACAAAATATTAATTAAATTTCTTACATTTTATTTCGAATCAGATTGATCTGAATTCTGATCGAACGGTCAAAATCTAAACACAAATATTGTGTTAGCTGAGAGGATATGGACTCGTATGAAAAAACGAGCACAAGATGAGGAAGTTCAGAACTTCAGATAGAAAATAAGGAGAGAACCAATGGAATTGGAGGCACAATTATAGAGAGGTGAAAACCGAGGAGAGTTAGGACCATCCGACCATGTGAAAATTAAATGTCCCAGCTAGGTATCTGATTGAATTTAGGCACAAGTTGAACAGTGCGGGCCACGTGTCGATATCTAGGTGGGGGGGTCTGTACGGTTAGACAGGGAGGATGCCGACCGCTTCCCAACCCTCGTACTAGGTGGGTCCCAGACGATCGGGATTGGCTGTTAAAAGTATGGTATGTTATCCGTCCCCACATTGTCTCTCAGTCTGGACTTCGGACTTCGGAAAAGTTGTGATATTTGCTATCGTATCCCAAAACTTGTCCCAATTGTCTCCTCAAAAAAAAAAAAAAAAAATTGTCTTCACATTTCCTCGGATACATTGATTATGAACCGTATCTATATCAGTCTCTTATATGTTAAAGGTGATCTACCTACTAAGAAGCTTCTTATTTGTCGATGGAATTGTTTGGATAAGGTAACATAATATTTCTCTTTAGATTCAGATTAGATTGATTTAGATTTTGATCGAAGCTGCATATTAAAGGGGTCTTGTGCATTTCATTTCGAATTAAATTGGTTTGAATAGCTCAGATCTAAATGAAAATATTTTGTAACCTCAATGGATATATACTCCTCTTATTGCAAGTAAAGGCGACGAAACTTGAACAATGTCTTTCTGATGTTTTGTTTCAAATTTCTCAACCATCAGCTTGAATGTACATTTAGAAAGCTTAGCGGTGAGGATTGATTCAATATATATAATTTAATATAGAGTGAGGTTATGGTAATATACATAAAAAAGGATCCACTCTTGCTATGAATTCATATTTCTATTTTAATATTCAAAGAGTCGCAGGGCCTTAAACACGATCTTCATGCGAACATTTATTTCGAGATCAAAATTAATTCATATGTTTTTAGATTTATTTTACTATTTTTTAAATAGATAAAAAATAATTGCTTTGGGATGTTTTCAAAATTTTAAATCAAGTGATTTTCTATCTATATAAAAAATAGTAAAATACTTTAAAATATAAAATTTAGTTCAAAGTAATTTTTCATATTAAGAACATATTTAACTGTTCATATCAACTTGCTGAACTTTAAAATGAAAATGTAAATCCATAACAATGGTCGATATGTAATATGCATATTACCATAGCCTCATTTATTTAATATATATAATTTTTTTAATATATACTTATGTTCTTATTAACGCATACACATCACAAACATTTAAAAGACTACATAACTCATGTTCTTTTTTTCTAGGTCCACCCTTTATTTAATAGATACATTCATCTTTTTTTAACTTCAAGTATGGAGAAACACAGAATAACCTTACAAATTTTTCGATATGTTAACACAAAATAATTATATATTTGTTACCATTAGTATCTTTTTGAGTAAAAGTTGAATCGAGGTCGATCAAGGTACATGAGATCTCTCATTCGAAATTTGAATCTACACCTCCAACATGAATGATATTATCTTTACAAAACATAAACATTGATGAGTTGTGAATATAAATTATAGAAATTAGATAAAAATTAAAGTTTTAGTCAGAATAAACAAAAAAAATGTAGTATGTGAACTAATTAAAATGCTTACAAACGTCTGAACTAACTAATTATCCAATTGAATATATGATTACATCTCCATACACCGAAAATGAAAAATAATTTTATTTGTCTTTCTCGGAGAGGAACATTAACATATATATTATTTGGCTAGCTGTAACGTGACCACATATCTTCTTCCAATTAATAATATCCAAAGTGGAAAATAAAATATTTTAATTTCTCGTACCAAATCACTTTAAAGTGAGAAAAACCCGTAGGGTAGTACCAGTTCCTTGAAAGGGTATTCAACATCCGTAGCTTCATAACAGTACCAAGTACCAAGTACCAACTATACATTCATTAATAGCGCCTGTTTTCAGATCCACCTTCTATTTGTACAGAGACTCCATAATTTATGTTTCATTCGTGGGGCGAGTTATGGACGCACTGTACTTGACTCGGCACAGGAAATCACAAGATTGTAGCCATAAAAGAATGAAAAGTAACATGGGTGGAAAAAAGGAATGGATGCTCTTTTTTACTTTTTTCCAAAATAATGCATTCCTTGATGCTATCTTTTTCTCTCTGTGCGCAATGTTCATTATGTCATCCAAATAATAATGAGATTTGTTTGTTAATTTTTTTCCTTAAATTTGTTTACTTGAATTGGAATGGAATGGAATAAAAATGTGGAAAATGGCGGTCCTTTTCAGCTCCGGCCCCATGGTTTTATTTCTAAAATTTCTCCGCCAGGGAGGAACGAATAAGGAAAGAAAACCAATTCTGGCCATCCAAGTCGCCTCTCTCATTTCCTCTACTCTTCCAAATAAAAGGGGTCCTTGTTTAGGAAAAAACAAAGACCCCACTTTGTTCTCCCCATTTTTCCCATTTTTGGTTAGTTCGTTTGCTTCCTAATAAAACAAGATCTAGTTAGCTAACCCCCTTATCTTTCCCCTTACCTTTTTTTTTTTTTTTGTTCTGTTTCTACTATTGCCCTTTTAGGGTAATCAAGTAACTGGTGGAGGTTGAGCAAGGGATCGAGGTAGAGTAGAAATGGTGAGAGGAAAGACTGAGATGAAGCGGATCGAGAACCCGACAAGCCGCCAAGTCACCTTCTCCAAGCGGCGAAGTGGGCTTCTCAAGAAGGCGTTTGAGTTGTCTGTGCTATGCGAGGCCGAAGTCGGACTAATTGTTTTTTCTCCCCGGGGAAAGCTCTACGAGTTCTCAAGCACCAGGTACTGATCACTCTTCCTCTTAATTAATTAATTAATTAATTTCTCTTTTGTTCTATGCTTCTTAATTTGATGCTGGCTAGATATTTTTTATTGAGTTGTTTTCTTTTTTACTGTGTTATTTTGGTTCAACTGAGATCCGTTGAATTTTTGCAACATTAATTCCAGTTCAGTTTGAGTGCTACATCTTTGATTTCTTCGTTTTAAAGTTCCTCTTAACGTTCTTGGAGAACTTGTAACAGTTGAACAAGATTTCTTTTGTATTTCCTTAACAGTATACATATATTTATTTCACTTGTTTTTGTTAGCTTTCTCTTGTTTCCGGATTTTGTTTTTGTAAAATAACAGTAGATAAATTCGGCCGTACTCCGCAAAACTTTTTTAAAATTTGGAAAATTTAACGTTGGTGTACTCTCCATTGACTAAATAAGAATCGTAAAACAATAGTACATAAATCCGTACCAACACGACTCTCTTGATTTTGAAAATTTAAGTTTATTGTCTCCTTCCTCTCATGGTAAAAATCCGAAACAGCATATTTGGCGAGAAAGGATCTAAGGCCTAGATTTTTTTAGCTAGGTTGCTTTGTTTTGGTCACAGACCATGCCTTTTATAGTACAATCTATAGTATAAATAGGAAACGAATTTATTGCTCTATTGTAAGCTCGGTATGACTTTTTAAGACAAACTTCAAATGGAGAAATACTTATCTGTTCGTCCTGCATGAAATATAGAGAGATATATATATATATATATAGTACATAAACTGTTTGATTAGACAATAGATTGATCACTTGCTAGCTAGTAACCAGTTGTACTGTATTTAGCTATTTTTACACTGCTAACAAATGTGAACTCCATAGAAGATATGTTTAACTTTGAATTTTCAAAGAACACAAAAAGGAAAAAAAAAGGAAAGATCCATTCATCTCCATACTTTATTGACATGTAGTTGCAATAAATAATCTAAATGATAACAAATGGAGATAACTTTAGAAGATTTAATAACAATTATAAATGGAAACAATTGGAGATGTTTCTAAGAGAATTAGTACCGAAACTACACACAAGTACATCAAATACATCACAAGACTTAATTTGTAAAAATAGCAACAATGCATTGCATTAAACCATACCACAAAATGATCAAAATATTGTAAATACATTTGAATCTCATCTAGAAACCGAAGGTAGACGAAGGGTGGATTGTTCTAAAAGAGAAAACTAAGAAAATAAATAAATAATAAATACAACATAAGCCAACAACCATATACATTGGCATCATAGTGATAGTGATACTGCGCGCCCACTCTGAGGTTCCTTCTCTAATTTTCTTTTGAGCATGAGATGAGAATTTAAGGCCTGTATCTAACTTTCAGAGGAGACACTGTTTTGAATCATTACCTATCATATGAAGGTAATTTCTTAGTCACTGATTCTCCATCCTGACCCATTTTAAAAAAAGAAGAAGTAAATATAGATAATTTTTTGGAAGGTTAGTGGACAACTTCCACTAAGGTATATATTGATACTAAAAAAATATGTACAATTAATGTAGTTACCTTGATTTTTCTGGTCATAGTTACAAGTTTACAAACCATATATAACAAGTAAATATAAATATTATTATATATCATTACAAATATAAGATGGCATTTTGAAATCTGTGGAAATCAATATATCGAGGTGTGCTTACACATCTTTGTTAACTTAATACACAAATAAATGGCAAGTACAAAATGTTGAATCACATGAGATGATATGCCAAGTATATGTGCTCTCTGCTCATGCTATGAATAAAATTTGAATTTGAGACCTAGAATTTTTTTTTTTTTTTTTTTATCTAAAAGCTTATCCACCCAATTGCTTAAAATAACATATCACAAAAGAAACAGAAATCATAAATTTAAGAAATTAAAGCAAGTTTCTTAGAAAATATAATTAAATTGGACAAATCAACTTACAAAATTCTTAGAGTATAATTTTGCTTTGCTAACGTTTTTCGTGGCAACTTAAATTCTGGATTCTTTGCAGCAGCTACTACTAGGCACAGACATATATTGAATTATTCCAATATATATATAGAAAACTAGCAACTATTTATGTTTACTATGTTGACTTCCATTTTCAAAATAGGGCCATTTCCAATTTATAGCACACTTTTGATTTCTTTATTCTAGATACGGTTGTCACATCACAAAATTATTTTTTTAAGGTTGCTTATTTATTAAAATTCAAACAAAGCAATCAGTACTTTGAATTATATATAAGCTTTATTGCTTTAAGAAAATTTAGAGATATTTCTAGAGGGATTCAATAATGTATTTCTTTAACATTGGCCTACAAATTAGAAAAAATGTACATTTTTTGCGAAAAGAGTGTAGAGTAGCAAAAGGCAACATAAGACAAAGTATAATAACATGTCTGTTGAATGTTAGTACTAACTTGATACCAAAAATATGTTACTTTCTTACTTTCTTGGCAAATCTATATCTTACGTGGGCTTGAAATCATGGAGTGTACGTATAAAGAATATATATTTAGGCTATAGTTAATTTGAAATGTTTTTATTTTAATTCTGTGTTTCTGCAGATAATTAACGGTTTATTGTTATTGTTCTAAGGGACGCAATGGATTTTCCGGGCAATGCTATCATGAGTTAATATTTACATTTCTATCCTTTTTATCCAGACTTCTTGTTGAAATTATTAATTAACAGCACCAAAATTATATTTCGGAAGAATGTCCAAATATATTCTATAAATTTCAAGAATCCTCTTTAACCGACTTATATGGTCGGTGATAAAATGAAGTTGTTAGAAATTACTTGTCTATTAATCTTAGAAGCCTCTACATATATATTGTATCATGTATTTTTTAGAATAGTCCACATGCAAAGTCAAAGTCGGAAATAATAGTCTTAGAAATAATAGGGATAATTTAAACTTTCTTATAACAGACATAGGAGTATAAATAGATGAGAGGGTCGTGTAGTGATGTGTGTAAAAAAGAAATCCAATTGTGTACTACAAATTCTTGTACTCTCCTTTGAATATAAGAGAAGTTAATTAATAGTTTGCTCCTCTCTTTTAAAATTTCCACAATCCAATCATCATTTTCAACCTTTGGTATTAGAGCTTCAGATTTGAGTATCAAGTTAGTGAAGTAGACAAGGACGTTCGTGTAATATAAGAAGCATCTTAAGATGATGTCTTAAGGTATTGACGTAACTATGGTGCAGTCAATGGTTGCTGTATTTATAGGAGAATATGCCATGTGGAATATCAAGATGAGGATACTGGTACTCTTGCAAGAATTGTGGGATGTTGTCGAACAAGGTTTTACGGCGCCAACGAAAGCATTGACACAGGAGCAAAAACAACAACAAATGAAGGATGCCAATGCTCTGTTTCTAATTCAACAGGTGTTCTCAAGAGTCTATTTCCACGAATAAATGGAGTGACTACATCCAAGAAGGCATGAAAGACTTTGAGAGAGGAGTTTGAAGGCTCTGAGAAAGTGAAAGTGATGAAATTGCAAATGCTAAGAAGACAATTTCAAAACCTCAAAATGAAGGAGTCGGAGAAGATCAAAGAGTACTTCTCGCGAGTCGTCGAAAATGTGAATCAGATGCAGACGTTGAAGGGATTTTAGGTTGGCTTAAAATAATAATTTAAAAAAATTCTAAAGCAACCAAGGACCGAATCTTATTTAGATGTATCTAAACCTACTCTAAAATAGTAACTAGAGATTTCATACCTCCTTTGATATCGTAATCAAAAGTGAAGAACCGCCAATGGATTAGTTAGTCTTCTTGTTTCTTGATCTACCTCCAAGCAACAAATAGATGATGCCTCTCTTAGTATCCACCTAGGATTAATTAGAAAAACAAATTTCTTCTTGCTAGAGAGTACTATTTGTTGCTGCTTCTTAATCAAGGTTTCTACCCTTCAATAAAACACTTTTTATTATAGTAGAAATTGTACTCAACACATGAGAAATACGTGGATTAAGAGGAGAAAAAATTTCAGCAACTTGGAGAGGAAGACAAAAAATTTCTGCACAATTGGAGAGAGAAGAATTAGTATTTAGGGAACATCTTTAGGGTTTTCCACTAATTAAGAAAGACTAGAATGTTCCTAAACTAATTGTATTCATCTCTATTTTCTCCATTTCTTTTTTAATTTCGAATTTGAAGGAATTAATTGACAATTATGGCTGCCAACTTTGTTGCATCATATGCATTATATAATTATTTTAATAATAAAATATATTTCTCATGTTTTTGTTGATAATAAAATTATATGACATCTCAACACATGATATAATTTATTTTTGACCAAGATTGACATCTCTATGACATTTATTTTCGTATCATATGATGAATAGAATAAATTAAATTATAACTATTATAATTAATTATTCGACCACCATATTCATATCACATATGACATACTAAGGCCCTTGTTCGGCTGTGGTGGAGCTTTTTACTGTTCATGTGGGAAAAAAAAATTCACTCAGACTAAATTTTTTTTTCCCACGTGAACAGTAAAAATCAGTTCAAAACTTTTTCAATCCCATTCCTATACCCATTCCTATACATCTGCCAAATAGGGCCTAAAATAATTTATCTAATTAAGATCCTATTTTGGTGTTGGCCCAAGTGGATCTTTGTCATGTTGGCAATATAATTAAAACCATTTTAATTATATAAATCACAAGCAGTATCTAGCAATACATTGTGATTACCCAATTTACACAAATGATATGTACAATACAATACCACAATCCAATATAAAATAAATGTATATTCATGTTAATTCTTATATTTCATGATATCATGAGTAAATTAACGGTATGAATGTGTCATCCTTTAGAATTTATTCGTTTCTTGATTCAAAGCATATTGTTTATGATTAACTCTTACACCATGTTTTGATGGAGAGTAGAGGGAGGGAGGGAGGGAATGGAAAGGAATACAAACTTTTCGTTGAATCGTGTTTGGTTGATAAAATTATGTTGGAGGTGAAGGGTACAGGAGGTGAAAGGTTTAACCATGTATCATTATAATTAATAGAATCGGTTTCCCTCCCAAATTGGGGTTTAACGGATGGAAATAAATTTGATTACAGATATTTTTAGAAAAAATAACACAAATGTCCAACCCTATATCTTACATATATAATTCTCATACAAGATTTTTTCCTCAAATCTAAAACAGTTACCGAATTTTTCATTAACCTCCTAAATTTTAATCAACCAAACAAGAAATTAGACGGAAAGAAAAGTTAAATTTATTTTCTCTCATTAATTATTCAAACACGAAAAAGTTAAATATGTTAATCTTCCTTTCTATTCCATTCCATTTCCTTCTATTCTTTACCTCCCATTCCTTCCTCTACTCTCCATCCAAACAGGGTGTTAATCATATAGCATGCATACAATCATACTTCATCAAGGGGCCTGGTCATATCATCACTCATCAAACATGAGAGACAATAGTAATCTTGATGAACAACTTCCCTCCGCATATGTCATGTAAATTGAAATATCATCTGTATAACTACCGGTTAAGGCTAGCGTTGGACAATACTCACAACATACATTTCTCATGTAGGAAAGGTGAACATCTCATACTTTAGAATTCAACACATATGAAACAATTAATGACACGTAACACAATCCATTCAATGTTTCATTTAGGGTCAAGTCTAATGTCATGTTCTCAAACATGCATTTATGTGATTAAATTGGTAACCCCTTACCTATGATTTGTAGAACATAACCATCATTTAACTCACATACAAATCTTTTACAGCCAATTAGTGTTCCATGCTAATTGCTAAGATTAGAATCCATTTTTAGAGTAATTACCATCTTAATTATAGAGTTTCACAATTCAAGTCATCAACTCAAATAATCTATAATACGACAAATACTCAAGGAACAAAATAATATAAATCATGAACAAAATATAAAAACTATCATATGATTGGATTCTATACCATAACACTAATAGATGTATGGAGAAGACATGTCTGATTAGAAGGTAATTGAGAAAATTTTAATTAGCCTCACCGATAAGTATGATTATATCATTACTGCGATAGAAGAATTAAAAGATCTATTGATACTTTCGATTCAATAACTGATGAGCTCCTTAGAGTCACACGAAGAGAGAAAGCTCCAACGCGAAGGAAATTTGTAGAAGATGTATTCCACTCCAAGCTGAGCTTCTCCCCACGAGTCAACAAAATAACCAGAAGAAGGCGGTCCGTGACAAGATGCAGAAAAGCAGCCGGCGCAGAAAGAGAAAGCACCAGGTTCGAGTTATTCAAATTTATGGTGCGATATACACCAAAGGTCGAATCATAGTACATCTGAATGTTGGTCAACAAAGAGATGCTACATATACAAGAAGATCGGTCACATGGCACAAATGTGCAGATAAAAAATTAACGACCGAGCGAACTTTATAGAAGAAAATGAGAGCCACAAAAGTATTTTCTATGCATGCCACTCAGCCAACGAAGAAAAATGCGATATTTGGTTCCTTGAAGGTGGTTGCACAAATCATAGGACCGAAAACCGTGAATTATTTCATCACATTGATATTTCGTATGAGACAAAGGTACGTATGAGAAATGACTCAATTGTTCAAGTTAAAGGCAAAGGAAGTATTGATGTACAAACCAAGATGGGTTTAAAATTTATTCCGAATGTACTACTGGTTTCGGACCTAAAATAAAATCTGCTGAGCATGAGGCAATTAGTGCAAAACAGATATGTAGTTCATTTTGAAGATGGACAATGCAAAATTTTCGACCGAAGAAATAAAAATTAAATGATAGCAAGAATACCAATGGAGAAGTCTAGAAGTTTCCCATTCCACATAAACTACGCTTCGCATTTGGCACTAAGAAATGAGGTGATCAAACCACAAGAGCAAGTTGGAACACAGCGGCAAGACAGATTGAGTTCAAGCACTTCAAGTCTAGGTTCAAGACCAAGTGCTAATCCAAGAGATAGAATAGGGGTGTTCATCTGTTCGGTTTGGTTATAATTTTGTTTCAAAAAAGAACCGAACCGAACCGAACTGAACCGATTTCGTATTGCAAACAAATCGAACTAAAGTTTTATTTCGGTTTGTTCGGTTCAAACCGAAATATATTAATTTTTTATTTAAAATAATTGATTTATAATAAACCGAAGTATATTAAGAAATAAACAGGGGGTATTAAGAAATAAACCGAAGTATTTATAGCAATTGATTAACAAATAAATCAGGATATTAACAAATAAACTGGGGAGGTCCGAATCAAATTCAAAATATATAAAAGTTCGATCGGTTCAGTTATTTTGATTTTGAAAATTTTCAAACCGAACCGAACCGAAATTATATTCGGTCTAAAAAGCAAAGCAAACCAAACCAAACCATTAAACCGAAAAAACTGAACTGTTTGGTCCAAACTAATTCGGTTCAGTTCAAAACTGACTAAATTGGACCCAATGATCACCCGTAGAAAAGATTCAACTATATCAGAGTCATCCCCCAAGCAAGTAAGATCTTTATCTGAAATTTACGAGTCATCCAATTTCTCAATAGTTGAACCTCAAAGCTTTGAAGAGTCCGGGAAGCATGAAAATTTGAAGAAGAAAAAGACTCGGAAGCTTGTAGATCGACCAAAAGATTGTGAAGTCATTGATGATAAATGCATCTACAAGGCAAAGTTAAATCCTTGCGGCGAAGTTAAAAACTACAACACGAGATTGATAACAAGAGGCTTCAAACAAAAATCCGGCATGAACTATTGTTAGACATATGCTTCGATGAGAAGGCTAGAGAAGTGGCGATCATATCTACATAGCGTTAAATCGACAATTCTGGACACGAAATTTCAGATCAAGGTGGAGAGAATAAAGAATTCAAAAAATCAATCAACAAATTTAAATTTGAAGAGATTCAAGTCGGTATTGAGGGGAGTATTGAAATTCACAGCACTAAAGGCCCAAGGCTAAAATTCCTTCTAGAATATTCAAGAGATATCTAAGAGGTTCATAAAGTAAAAATAAGATTGTTCTAGTAGTTTCTATATTTTTGTCTATCTTGTATAATCTAGAGAATTGTGTAAACCGACAGTATAAAGTCGGTAATAGAAAAATTAGATTCTACAATATTCAACTACCACTGACATGTAGTATAGTATAAATAGAATGTTGAGCTTATAGCTTGAGTGTGGTGAATCAGAGAGTATATAGTGAGGCGTGAGTGATTGAGAAAATATACGAGTCTTGTAAAATATTGTATACTCCATTAAATAAAAGAAATCAAGCTATGTAAACTCCTCTCTTATAATTATACAATATGATTTCAATTTCCAACAGTTCTATCTATGCACACAAGTTTAGAACTTGGTAAGGTATCTTGGGTGCAATTGCATGAATCATTGATATATAACTATATTTGTTGATGTTGGAACTTCATATCTTTAATGGAAATAATAATTCAGGAAAAAAATATTTTTTTTTTCTCATGAAAGTCTCCCCACCCCTAGAAAGAGAGAGAGGAAATAGGGCAGTAGTACAATTAGCTAGAAAAAAAAAATTTAAAACTGTGGTTACTCAAAGATTGAGAGTTCAGGTCGGTCCCTCTCACGATTTGCAGTCTCTGCACAAATTTCAAAGGAAGAGAGAGAGAGAGTGCCTAATTTTCATAAAAAAAGAAAAGGGAAGAGAGAAACAAATAAATCGAGGATGAGGTATCAATAAGATTTCCTCAGTGAATGTACTATTTGCCACAATAATTTTTTCCATGGATGAAGATAACTGCAAAATTAGAATTACCCATAAAATTCTCTTTCGGTGATACTTGAAGTGCTCTTGTATGGCATGCTTATGTTATAACTCCTTGATTTGATTCAATTCAGTTAAGAGTTGTTGCCATGCAGGCCCCAATACCCCTTGTCGCAACAATACTCTTTCCATAAAAAAATCTAAATATGAGGATTACGTGTAGATTAGAACATCAAAAATATTGTTGAGTTATGAATTAGGAATTAAAGATATGAGTACGTGTTTAATTAAAACATGCATAGTTAATCAACTGTTGTTATTCAGTTTCTTTCTTGAATAAGGCTACCATGCTTTGCAAATTAAAGTGTGTGTTTTAATTTGCGCTCATATCTCTACTTTCAAAGTTCAAAACGTCGATCCGAACTATTCAAGTTGATATCCATATTAAATTGTGCTTGGAGACCAAATTTTATATTTTTTGAAAATTTGTTACTATTGTTTTAGAATTTTTCAAATTCAGTGTTATTGATGGTCCAGAATTTTCTGAAAAACACTGATTTTGAAAAATTCTAAAACAACAGTAAAAAATTTCCAAAAAATATAAAATTTGGTGTCCAAGCACAATTTAATATGGATATCAACTTGAATGGTTCGGATCGATATTTTGAACTCTGAAACTAGAGATATGAGCACAAATTAAAACACCCACTTTAATTTGCAAAACATGGTAGCCTTACTCTTCTTTCTTTATGTACAAATTTCTAGAGTTTTTATCTGATGTTTTAAGGCAATAACACAGATGTAATATGCAATTATGTTATAGGAAATATTAATAAAATTCTAAAAAATTTAAGTTCCTAATTATCTTCTTTCTCTCTTTCTTCATTTGTTGAAAATCAGACCACCATAACTTCAAACAAATATATCACCAGATACATTCATGGCATACTAAAAGACTGTTTATATTTGAAACGGTAGTACCAAAAACTTGAGAACAATCTCCGGACAATCCCAAGCACAAAATCAAGTTTTAGGGAAGTCCCTAAAATCACAAAATCAAGCCAAACATCCTTACTGAGGAAACCATAATTGGTTATACCTGAAAAAACATAATAAGTTTTGTTTCCACTCATCTTGAGCAATATTGATTGCAAATTTTTGTGTGCTGTACACATTATTTATTGCAGCTTGTGTTTTAAGTTGCTTTTTATCTGACTTCGATTTATTTATTTATTTCCTCAGCATGCCAAAGACAATTGAGAGGTACGGAAGTCACTCTAAGGAGAGTTCCAACCATCATAAAAGAGCTACAGAACAAAATATACAGGTACTATTCCTTAAACTATAGATACCTTGCTTTTACTCAACAAATAATATATTGCATGAATAATAAGTAAAACAGATTAATTTTCATTTGAAGTCAATTAATGGCAAACCAACGTAAACACAACTTTTTTATGGAAATAAAACTCTCATGATTTTGAAGTCAATTAATACAACTTATATTATAGAAACGATAATAAACCTTGATTACACATGAACCTCTCATATATTTACAGATAAACTTTATCTCTATAGGGTACAAGCCAAATGCAATTATAAAATTTTAAATTTCCTCAAAAAAAAAATTATTTAAATTTTCATTGAACTCATTATTGTGTAAAAACTTCATGTCAAAGGCTTCGGTACCAAATCGTTCAAATTTGAAACTAAGGTCTTTTTAAGTTCCAAATAGCAAATTAATAGATGGATATGTGATAGTAACATGCTTTGCACTATAGCACACAAGTAGTTATATTGCACTAAATTTGATAATTTATATTTATGCCAACATATATCAGCATTTTTTAAGCTTTTTTTTTGCATATCCACTAAATTTACCACTCATAATATAGAGGAATTCCAATATCTCAAATATTTCATACCTCATATTCTATATCTTTGTTTTTATAGTCCAAATTGCCGATCGGAACCGCTTAATATGATATCCATACTAAAATATATTTGGGAAAGAAACTTTATAATTTTTGAAATTTTTTTTTACTATTTTTTAAGATGAGTAGAAAATCACTGTTTTTGAATGGTCCAAAAGCAGTGATTTTATACTTATCTTAAAAAATAGTAAAAAATTTTCAAAAATTATAAAATTTCATCTCCATACATATTTTGTTATGAATATCATGTCAAGCGGTTTAGATCGACAGTTTAGACTTTAGAAACAAATATATAAAATATGAGGTATGAAAAACATGAGGTATTGGAACCCTCCTCCGTAATATATTGCAAGTATGTAATTGATATAATATGTAGAACACATTCAGTTCTTTGATTTTCTATTGTAAGCTCATATTCAAAAGTTGTCACTCTGTCAGACCCAAATTCTTTGACAGTAGATCCCCCTCCTATTTAATAGGATTTATGTAATCCATTTTAAAACCCAAATAATTAGAGACTCTTTTATGCATAAAAGCAAGGGTCCCTAATTTCAATAAAACTGTAATAAGATTTGTAGCTGTTATGGATTAATTTTATTAGTTTGTAATGAACATAACCCCTGATTGGGAATCTAATTGCAATGAAAACCAATCATAACAACAATAGAAGCCTTGATTGCAATCATAACAGCATGGGTTTATTACAATTGGGTCAATATTCTGTTTTTAATTTCAATTTAAAACTAAAAGTAATAATATATATTAACTTGTAACATCAAGACTTTACGAGATCACATAAAACAGCATAGTTATAAAGATAGAGAAGCTAAATCACACAAATGTTTCTGAAAGTGAAAGGAAAAGAAGATCTTGCTAATTTCTGCACATTGCATTTGCCACTTGATTTGCTATGACTTCGTATTTGTCCTTATATATAGAGAGAAATAGGCTACCATGCTTTGGAAATTAAAATGGGTGTTTTAATTTGTACTCATATCATATTGAAATGTTCAAAATTAATCCGAACTTCTCAACATGTTCTTCATATTGAAATGTGTTTGGGACCAAATTTTACATTTTTTGGAAATATTTTACTATTTTTTAGAATTTTTCAAAATCAGTGTTTTTCATTAAATAAAAAAATAATAAAAAATTCAGAAAAACACTGATTTTGAAAAATTCTAAAAAAATAGTGAAAAGTTCCTTATATATAGAGAGAAATAGGCTACCATGCTTTGGAAATTAAAATGGGTGTTTTAATTTGTACTCATATCATATTGAAATGTTCAAAATTAATCCGAACTTCTCAACATGTTCTTCATATTGAAATGTGTTTGGAACCAAATTTTACATATTTTGGAAATATTTTACTATTTTTTAGAATTTTTCAAAATCAGTGTTTTTCATTAAATAAAAAAATAATAAAAAATTCAGAAAAACACTGATTTTGAAAAATTCTAAAAAAATAGTGAAAAGTTTCCAAAAAATGTAAAATTTGGTCCACAAGCACATTTTAATATGAAGAACATGTTGAGAAGTTTGATTGACTATTTGAACTTTAAAACTAGAGATATGAGAGCAAATTAAAACACCCACTTTAATTTACAAAGCATGGTAGCCTATTGCACTCTCTCTCTCTCTCTCTCTATATATATATATATAAGTTGTGATTGTTACTCTTTCCATCAGAGAAAACCACAATGGGAAGTCTTACATAAGTGTTGAATAGCTGATGTGGTGTGACTATCTTTGGAGGAAAATGTCGACGACCTTTTATTTAAAATTTTAGATAAGAAACTCCAAACATAAATGTCCTCAATTATGTGCATTATATCAATAAAAGAAGATAATCATCAGCAACATCTACCAATCAATATCAAATTATCAATAATTATATTGGAGGTATTATGCAATGAAATGCTTCTGGGAATCATATAACTCCTTGCTTTACTTCCAATCTGACCAAGAAATGTGTTTTTAACTTTTCAAGAGGGCATATGATTGTGGCCGGGAGAAGGGCAACCTCTCAAGAGGGCAACTAATGCATAACTAAATGGCAAATCTAATTCATGCTCACTCGAGAGCATGCATTACAAAATGAAAAGCACACATTATCTAATTCGGCTATTATTTTTTTGTTTTTAAAATTACTTGGTAGTGGCTACCTAATTCAACAATTACCGCCTGATTATAAATAGTATCTATCTTTTCCCATTCCAACAAAATTCACCAAGGGACGATTAGCAAGTTCCAGAACTTAGAGCCTTCATGATACAAATCAGGAACTCAATCATTATAGTGAAAACAGGGAAAAATAGATTAATCATGACACTAAGACTTTGGATATGTCTGTAATCATAATTTCTTGACTATTAGCAAGGGAAAATTTTAAGTACCAAGTTTCTCACAAGTATGATATATACAAGCCTATAAGCCTAGTCTATTATCCCCAGGATAGTGATAATATGTTGTGTTTTTGGTGGTGAAGTGCTGTTTATTTTGAATATATGTTTTCAAGTAATTAATTATTCATAGTACTTGATGAATGAATTTAAAAAGGACTCAAGGACTTGTCAATAGGCATAATTCTGAGTGCATCTAAGACAGTTGGCAGTGATGTTACGTCCGGGTTGAGATGGGGGCGGTAGCATAGTTGCTAGGAGAAAAAGTCCTAGAAGTCCTAGAGATGGGGGTGGTAGCACAGTTTGAGCCCCTCTCACGACTCGAAGCTGCGAAGCTTTTAAAAAAAAAAAAAGATGTTGTGTCCGCGTTAGTGATCATATGTAGTGCTTTTGGTGGTGTGGTGTTGTTTATTTTGAATATATGTTGCAAGTAATTTTTATGACATGACATTTTAATACTTCATTAATTAATTTAAAATTATTTAAGGATTTATTATCAATGGACATGTGGTTCCAATACCTCACCAAAGAGCTATTATGGTATCGATTTAAAACTAGATGCCATTACATTCTAATAATTACTAATTGTAACAAGTAAAATTAGTAAGCAAACTTATATATAGAAACATTAATTGACTATAAGTCTATAATATAACTTTGGAGGAATGTGATTACATGAAGAGAGGAAGGGGAAAAGGGTTATATTATTCCAATTTGGCTGAAGTGAAGTGGGAATAGCACAAACATTGGCATTCAAGCTTGTGCATGGGATAAATGTAAAAAAGTATAATTTTTGTCTGTCTTCACCTTTTGAGGGGAAGAAGGTCACTTATACAAAGAAAGTGCTTCGCATTTTCTCTTTAACTCTGCCTATTTTTTTAAAGTTCCAATCAAATACAATGAAGGATCATGTCTCTCAGTCTCTACTTTTCTCTGAAACTATAAATAAAACTAGTAGTAGTTTTGGGCGGATCTTAGTGGAATCAATGTCCTTTATTTATTTTTCTCACATGAAGCACTTCTTATAGACTTGTTTTGTTGAATATTATTTTCATGAAGATATGTTTTAATTACCTCCATATAAAGTTTAATAATATCCCACTGTTGGTCCAAATTGTTAAATTTATAGTATTACATTGGAGTTGGGTGTTTATTGTTCGTATTCTCTGGCTTTGCCATGTCAGCCTAGTGATGACCAACTGCAAGATGAAAATACTTGGTACTTAATTTTATTTTATTAATGTTAATTGATAATGATAAATAATGCAGTAAATTACATTATAATCATTCTTATGCTTCAAAATTATGTCGAGGAGCATTTTGGTCTTTTACAAACATTAGAATAGTTTGACAAACTTTTTGATACTGTTCTTCAAATCTTGCAGGAATACCCTTTATCGTAGTATTAAATAGTACTGCTGATGTATTCAAAATTGAACAGATGTACATGCTACTGATAGTTGCCAAATGAGGAATAATTTACATAAGAGTAGATTGCCCATTACTGCCATTCCATAGGAATTAGGAAATATAAATTCAGCTTAATTAAATTTATAAATGTCATCTGCACTGTAGCAACTAAAGTTTGAAACCGCTGCCCTACAAAAGAAGATAGAATTTCTTGAAGCCCAGAGAAAGTAAGATCGCACTCTTATTTTCTTTTTATATTATATTAGAGGTTTATTTCATTGCTCCATTAATGCTTTCTCTTTCCTGTAGAAAATATCTAGCTGAGAACCTGGAATCATGTTCAGTTGAAGAATTGCAGCAAATGGAAGCAAAAATTGAGCAAAGCCTACAAAAAGTCAGAGGAAAGAAGGTATAAATTTGTTATGAAATATTTTAATTTCTGGTAACATCTTGAGTTAAAAGTATCTGACATTTGTTGTACCACTCAAAATTACCAGAACCAACTGTTTGAGGATCAGATTGCAATACTACAAGAGAAGGTATGCTATAAATTCTCCTTTGTGAGTTATTTAAAAAATTTGGCACTTAAATAATGATATGAGCTATCAATTATTCAACTTCAGCAAACAGGTCTTCTTAGAGAAAATGGAGTGTTACGTCAGAAGGTCGAGGACCAGGTAATTGATATTTTTTCATCTTCTCTTGATTTATTATCTCCTATAAGTAAAATTTGTCGACACATTAATTGAACAGTGCAAGTTTTCCCATACAACTGATGCAAAAAAAGGAAGTGAGCAATTACACTTTGGGTTCAACGAAAGATGATTTTTTAATTTTGGTCCTAACTAGTTTATACTATTTTCATTTCCTGTGTAATGGAAATTCAGCAAAAACAACTGATGTATTAAACCTTTTGTCACATGTTACACAATAAGCAAATGGGAACTAAGGTAAAAAGATATATGTGATTTTGTGACCCAATGATACAATAAACTATGCCTAAAGGACATACCAACCGGTGGTGGCATTACATTTTTACACCAGCCCTGCAACTATCTACCTTTAGCAGTAAGGTACAAACTATAAAATTAACCCTCATTTGATTTCCGGGTAGAAATTAAAAGCTGTCCATGAGTAAACTGATTAATATACATTGAATGAAAAATTTAGACTAACTAAAACATGATTTCTAATAACAATGGAAAGAGATGCTACTAGTTTTGCAATGATGTAGTGTAATGCGAAACAGACTAGAGAACAGACAGTTCCTGTGGCTGAAGGCATGCCAAGCAATGAAGAAGCGCAAAAAATCGAGGTAGAGACGGAGTTGCACATCGGGTGGCCACCTGTCAGAACCGCAGTGGCAAAGAAAGCAACTGAGAAGCACAGTAAATAAATTGACACAGATGGAAGCAATGTCGCAACCTAGTCAAAGGAGCTGACATGCTGTGTATGCTAAGTCATGGTCTATTGACAATTCTTCTTTCCTTTATTGAGAAACAACACAAAATTTAATAATATTGTTCATATAATTGAAAAAAGGCTTGTAATAAAGCTGGATTATAATCTATTATATCTGAAAACCAGATTTGAAAAGTAATTAAAAATGGCTATAAGTGGATGAATGCAAAAGGCCCCCACTTGTTGACAAAAAATATATAAAAGAGCGAGGCTACAGTACTTTGCAATGCGTAGATTGGTATTCGCGCTATGAATTCGTTTTCAAAGTCACAATAGTTGATCCAAACCATTCAACTAGATTACCATATGCAAATGTGCATGGAGGCCAAATTTTACATATTTTAGAATTTTTTTTACTTATTGTTTAGATAGGTAGATCTGATATAAAGATTCCGAACCATTTGAAAGTAATGGTTTTCTACCTATCTAAAAAAAAATAGTAAATAAATTCTAAAAAATGTAAATTTTGGTCTCCAAGTACATTTTCAAATGGAGATAATGTTAAATGATTCAGATCGATTGTTTGGATCTTAAAATCAAAATTATAGATCTATAACACGAACCAATCTGCGAATTGCAAAGTATCATAACCTCCCTCAATATAAAATATCAAATTTATATAGGTGGACAGGTGGTCTATTATTCAGTAATGGTGTCAAGTACCTGATAGCAAAGCTTTAACTTGACAACTGTGTGCAGTGTATAGTAATAAAGCTTTAAGCAGCCATAGTCTCAGTTATACAATAATAAGATTGTATCCAGGCAGTTTAGCGGTAAAATGAATGAATTGAAGCTGAACCCATTCTAACTTATTCATAGTTTCACACACCTACACAAAAACATACAGATGCATATTGTCTACTAATACACACATTTATATATTTGTGTATATTCTATAAAAAAATATATATACATTAATTGTATTTCTTTGATTTATGATGGAAATATATTTTTTTAGCATGTAGAGAACATATATTGGATGTTTCTTAACAGTTTTTGGTGGTATTTGAATCATAAAACATGATCATAGTTCACTAAAAACATCAACAGACACACAATTACCCCTAAGCAACTTTTTTATCTGACATGTAGGTAGCGTATGTCTTGAAGACTGTTTACACAGTCTAAAATAACTCTCTTTTTCAATTGTAACCCCCAATTACCCCTAAGCAACTTTTCTACTGAAACTAGATATGTAGTTGTTTTAGTTGCATATATAATTATTTAATTTAGTTTCGAATGCACACTTATTTGTATATGCATAAAACTCATCAAGTAGCTGACGTGGTTTAATAGCAATTCATTTAATTTTATATGTACCCGGATAAAATTTACAAGGAATAAAGAGCGGTGCCTTACTGCCTTTGGACATCTTTATAATCGTGCAACTAACTTTTAGGCGCATGCGCATGACCAATTGCAAATTTGCAATAGCAAGTTTGTCGGTGTAACTACAATTGCATATGTGGATAAAGAGAAGCAATTAAGAAAACAAAGGACGGCGCACTTGTGCGAAGACCAAAAAACTAAGCCACGACTCAGGAGCAGTCCGATGTGTGTTGGAAATTATACTCGGATTGTGGATGGTATAGGAAGAGGAGTTTATATAACTTGACTCTTTTATTTAGTGGAGTGTACACGATTTTACAACTTTGGTATAAGTCACGCCTCAATCTTTGATTTCTCTCTGATTCTCTTATATGATTCACTCATATATGATTAGGTCTATTTATAGTAGTATATGTCGGTAGAAGAATCTTCTACAAAATTCATTTATTTCTACCGACACAAGGAAAGTGTTTTGACCTCTAGATAATACCGGATACATTAATCTTTACCGATGTTTCTTGAACAATCCACAGAGAACTTTTGGGCCTTGGGCCCTCGGTACTGTTCCAATACTCCCCCTCAGTACCGATATGAATTTCTTTAAATTTAAATTTGTCGATTGGTTTTCTGGATCCTCTATACTCTTCCCCTTGATTTGAAATTCCGTATAGCTCCTTCGCGTAAATTTCTTTATCAAGGAAGTTATTTTGAAATTCCGATTTAACGTCAAGTTGATATGATCGCCACTTCTCTAGCCTTCTCATTGGAGCATATGTTTTCCAATAGTTGATGCCGGGTTCTTGTTTGAAGCCTTTTGTCACCAACCTTGTTTTGTAGTTTTTAATTTCACCGCCAGGATTTAACCTTGTCTCACTACTACAGAATAAGTGATTATACACGGACATAAACAAGCGAGCTACACGGATTTCCCGCCGCGTAGGCTGTCACGGTTTAGAAATCCTTGTATATATACACACGGATATTTACCGCGTACAATTACCGAATAGCTACACGGATTATTACATACAGAGCCGTTTACAAATACTTGACACTGGCGCTCTCCATAACCGAGCTTCACGGATTATTACATAAAAAACCGTGTACAATTAGATTTCTACACGGTTATTTATCTAAATATCCGTGTAGCTCTCTTATTTTTTAATTTTGTTTAATATTGAAATATCTTTCTACACGGATATATAAATAAATATCCGTGTAGCTCTCTTATTTTTTAATATTTTTTTAATATATAATTTTATGTATTAATTTTCTTCTTTATTTTTTTAATGTGGAAACACCTTTCTACACGGATGTATAATTAAATATCCGTGTACCTCTCTTATTTTTTAATATTTTTTAATATTGAATGACCTTTCTACACGGATGTATAATTAAATATCCGTGTAGCTCTCTTATTTTTTAATATTTTTTTAATATATAATTTTATGTATTAATTTTCTTCTTTATTTTTTTAATGTGGAAACACCTTTCTACACGGATGTATAATTCAATATCCGTGTACCTCTCTTATTTTTTAATATTTTTTAATATTGAATGACCTTTCTACACGGATGTATAATTAAATATCCGTGTAGCTCTCTTATTTTTTAATATTTTTTTAATATATAATTTTATGTATTAATTTTCTTCTTTATTTTTTTAATGTGGAAACACCTTTCTACACGGATGTATAATTAAATATCAGTGTACCTCTCTTATTTTTTAATATTTTTTAATATTGAATGACCTTTCTACACGGATGTATAATTAAATATCCGTGTAGCTCTCTTATTTTTTAATATTTTTTAAATATATTATTTTATGTATTAATTTTCTTCTCTTTTTTTAATGTGGAAACACCTTTCTACACGGATGTATAATTAAATATCCGTGTAGCTCTCTTATTTTTTAATATTTTTTAAATATATTATTTTATGTATTAATTTTCTTCTTTATTTTTTTAATGTGGAAACACCTTTCTACACGGATGTATAATTAAAATCCGTGTACCCCTCTTATTTTTTAATATTTTTTTTATATTGAATGATCTTTGTACACGGATGTATAATTAAATATCCGTGTAGCTCTCTTATTTTTTAATATTTTTTAATATATAATTTTATGTATTAATTTTCTTCTTTATTTTTTTAATTTGGAAAAACCTTTGTACACGGATAAATTTTAAAATGTCCGTGTATAATTGAACTACTTTTTTTTAAAAAAATTTTGCTTTTTTTTGGCTAGCCTCCAGTTTTGCCAGCCATTTAAAATCAGATCAATTCCAGAACAGAGAATTTCCAAAATAAGAATACCAAAACCGGTAAATTTTCGAAATTTCCAAATTATATAAAAAATAATACAAAATTCATGTACACTGAATTATACAAAGATCATACAAATCCATATTCTGGTTTACAAAATTCTTTTATAAAAAAATCTGCCCACATACATCTAAAGTGATCTAACTGCTCCTTGGAGTAACTCTTTGAATCTGGTGAATACTACAAAAAATTCGAAACATGCAAGTTACAAAAATACGGCAACTACATCTCTGTTTTGCTTTATAGAAATCAATTATTGCAATTATAACAATGCAACTAATAAAACAAGTTTAGAGGAAATCAATATTAATTGTATGGACAAGTCAAGGCAAAACATATGAATTACATACCGGATATGCTGGCCATTTGAATTGTATGCTCTCAACAAAGTGAAACATAAAAATCATCGTGTAATAACCGCACTCCCAACCGCCAATCTGTTGCGGGCACTGATATTTACATTCAGCAGCCTATGTCAGAATGACAATAAATTTTTGAACCCAAAAATATGAAATTATAAAATTATAGTGTGCTCACCTCCTTCCAGAGCCCATTCATTTTATTTCTGCTCTTACCCGTGCTCTGCACTCCACCCTCTTTAAGATATTGCCGAAAAGCCCTTACAAAATTGAGTGACTGTAATTAGCAATTCCACAATTATAAAAAAAAAAATCAAACCAAGTGATATTTAGATAACTTACTTAATTATAACAGTCATGACTCTTTTAGACTGCTGAGTGGTGATGGATTTGTCGGGCCGCCTTGAATCCATGACATAAATCGTATTTTCAAGTGGCACAATCACCAACAAACACCAGTGGGAGCTGTGGGGGGAGAAGAATTGTAGTACTTTAGCATAAAATTAGTGACATATATATTTCAGCATGTAATGGTGACACAACTGTTTGCTATGGTTCATTGTGTAATTGTTTAACTGAAAATATAAACAATTAAGGGTTACAAGTAACCTACTTTTGGTGTTATGGCAGGAGAAGAAATTTCTTTTGATCCCCACGAGCATGATGCATCGCTTTACGCAAGTAGTCGACACAATCATCCTCATACCATTCCAACATGTTTCCATTAATTCTGCCGGGGTCCAAAAGTGCACACAAGTTCACCTTACCTTTCGATGCGGTCTCACGGCATTTCTGGACTAGGAACCTGAAAAATCATCATTTTACATTAGAGTATATATATTTGAGTGCTATACACATGATATAAATAATTGATTGGTCACTAACATGAGGAAAACGGTGATGACTCCCACATCGAGCCATTTATCGCTTGACGAGGCGCCCTGTAGAAAGTCGTTGAATTCTGTGAAAGGCAGCACGACCTCCCTGCCATCGTGTAGAAACATACCGGGGGGGACACTGAAGGTAACAGCCGTCATGTCCTTGGGTGCCTTGATCAAGTGGGCGTGGAGAGTCTGCAACTGACCAGGCAAACGGCTAACCTCTTCTGCTGTGAGCCCCGTACGGTCTAGTGGCGCATCCACTGGCGCATCTACTGGCGCATCCACTGGCGCATCCACTGGCGCATCCACTGGCGCATCAGGCACTTCTGGCGCAACAGACACCAAGTATAATTCCATGTCCCGTACCGGTGACAATGCTTCATCCTCATTGATTGTCTCACCTCTTCGTATCTGTATCAAATGTTGTATATGTCTTTTTCAAGTATTTGAAAAGAATGATTTGAATAAGATATCCCATTAATTTGGAGTTTACGTACATTGTCCAAAATAATTTGATTTTTCGGCCATTGGACTGTCGAATAGCGGGCATCATCAAGCACCACCATTTCATCGACAGGGACAGGAAGAGGTATTCTCACAGCCCAATCCTGCGTGATCTTCTCAATCGCTACGCGGAGATAGTTGGGCCTCAACTGATCACCGGCTGCAGGAGGATATACAGTGCCCTTAGCAATGGTCAGAGGAGTAGTACCGAAATACATGACGAGGTCGCATGCTGTGGCCTCCTGCAATAATTATCAGCAATTAGTTGTCTTTAGAATGAAATAATATTGTCTAGCGAATTAACCGCGAGAATCAACAATACCTTTCGATTATGAACAAGTAGTGGTTACCTTTAGATTGTCCAAGCCGCCTATCACTTCGGTCCCGGATGCCTGACTGCTTCGCCGAATTCCCGGAGAAACGGGAGGTCGGTCCTCGGATGGCTGCCTAATTTGGTGCATTTGGTTCACCATCCTTGATTCCAGCTCAGCCAGCTTCTGGTTGTACTCCATTGAAAGCTCCTCGCGTACCTCCTGGCGCACCTGCGCCAACCTTGATTCCATCTCGTCTTTGTTGACCTTGGCACGAGGTCTTCTCCGGGGTTTTGCTCCATTGAATTCCTCCTTCCAGCCCGTGTAGACCCCTCTGCCCCTAACTCGACCGGTGTGTTCTGGATTCGGGAGCGCCAAGGACAAGGAATCTTCTTGACTTGCGACAGTCCGGGCACCATAATTGACCTCCTCCACCTCCAACTGTTAATTAAAAAATTGGTTATAACAAAACACTAAGTAATGTACACAGAGTTATGATTTTGTTTGAATGACACAGTTATAACAAAAGGCTCTTACCATTTTATGAGCAACGGGCTCCACGTCTTTTGGGAGTACTATCCGCCCCTCAAGGGTTACCTCAGATCTTCCCATGAGCCAATCTTGGCCCCTAGGATTTTTTATCTTAACCACGGGTGAGTCAGACTGTTGGTTTTTCAAAATAACTTTTGCCCATTCTTTCGACTTACCCTCGTAACCACCTGACCCTAATTTGTGCGGGTACTTGTTCATTTTGGCGATCTTCCTGCCCTTCTCACTTTTTTTCTTCGAACATCAAAGTAAATCCATTACTTAAGGAAGATGGGTACAGATTGAGAAAGAACAAAAACTAAGAGCATCTCCAATCCAGCAATTGAAATTAATTGCTAATTTGTGCGGTTATGAAATTAATTCCAACAATTGCTAAATAAGCAATAGCCGTACAACCCAGCAATTACAGAAACAATTGACGCATCAGCATAAGCAATCCATAAGCAATCACTGTTGGAGATGCTCTAATGAGTTACCTAAATTTACATACCTTGAATTCTTCTGTTTTCTTCAAAGCTTGGAACTCCTCCCACACCTCTTGTGTCAGCCAAGGATACACTGGCAACGGATCTTTCCCTTGATCCATGTAAAGTGTTTTCAACCTGCTCTTGAATTGCTTCCAAGCTTCATTCATTATCTTCAAAGACACTCCCTTTATCTTGTCTTTTGGGTCGTCCACGATGTTCCACTGGTCCTGATTGACAACGAAACTACTGCATGTAAGTTCATCTACTCCAAAAAAAAAATTAGAATTGTTAGGTACTTTACCTTCACAATGTTCCACCATTGGTCCTTGTCCTTCTTTTGATCAAACTGATCCCAGCGCTCGACCAGGATAGATGCATGTTTCTTCACCGTGGAGGCGCAAAAATTTGAGTACTTTGCCCGATTATCACCCGTCGCACAGCCGTTCTTGTGGAATTCGATTGGCAATATTTCCTTCTGCTCAGTGATCTTCTTGCACATTGTCGGACCTCTTTTCCTTTTTTCAGGCCGAGCCTGCGAGACCTCTTCTTCCATGACAGCTACATTCTCTCCTTCTACATTATCCATCACAGCTACATTCTCTACATTATCCTCACCTGAATGTGTCATCGTTCTTTCTACAATCTACCGAGCGAGCGAGAGGAGCTTAGAGGTTCACCAACTACAGGAGGACAGAGCGAAACACCAACAGTGGCAGCACCAAGAGAGAGGAACCACGGAAAGAGAGAGGAGGAGACGCGTGGGTTTAGGGTTAAGAGGAGACGAAGGGATTTTGAAAAGAAAGTGACCAGGCCGACCCAGCGCGCATTTTATTTCGCGCAAACCATTTATACACGGATATTTAATTAAACATCCGTGAAGGAAGACATTTCTAGACGGTTATTTCATTAATAATCCGTGTATAAATTCTATGCGTTCGCGGAAACAAATTCGCGCCTTGGGAAGTTCGAAATGTAAAGACATATTTTTATTTTTTTTAAAAATTTTTAAACTTAATTTGCATCTAAACTCAAATATTTATAAATAATAAAATTTCAGAGTTTGAAGCGACGTCGTTCCGACTTCCATTAGATAATTATTTAAAAAGCACATTTTCAGTTTAAATAGCAAATCTTTTAACTTTCTACACGGATGTTTAAGTAAAAAACCGTTTAGAAATGATAGAGAATGTCTCCACGGATATTTCATTAAACGTCCGTGTGCAAATATTTATTAATTTAAAATTCTTAGAAGACGAAACGGCTCTTCAAAATTCTATATGAAACTAGTTCGATCAAGATATTTATATAAATTTTATTTGCAAGTAGAAATGGCCGAAGTCCCTCCGGCCGGCAGTGCTCACCCCTCAAATGTGCCGTGGCCATTGCCCTCCGGCTACGTCCCGCCCGAAGAGGTTGATGTTAATTTCGAACTCCCCCCCGGTTTCGAAGTCCCTCCTGGCTATCTCAGGCCTCCTCCCAACTACAGGAGGACATGGCCGTGGCCGCCTTCAAATGTGCCACGCCGAAGTCCAAGGGGGCATCCACCACCAAAGCCGTACATAAGGAGGGGCGATCTCTGGATCAGGCCAAAGAGCCCCTGGATTAGGAGGAGGCCGGGGTCGCGCCAGGGCCTTTATGAAGGCATGTTTCATTAATTTAGCTATCTTTTTTTGTTTTCTTCTTCTGTATTTTGTTTAATCAGTTTTTTTTGTGTTATATGATGTATTAGCCAGGATCCTTTTTGATGTAATATATTTTGTTTAATTTAATCAACATTTTGTTTTCTATAAATTTTTCTTTTTTGTTAAATAAATGATGCTATCTAAATAATTAATAATGTTAATATGTTATAGATATAAATTAACGTGTTAAATTAAAGTGTTAAAATACCTTTCTACATGGATATTCAATTGAAGTGTTAAAATACCTTTATATTAATAATCTCATATTTATATTAATATTTAAGTAAAGATTCATAAAATATAAACAGACAAAATATAAACAATTAAAATATAGACAAATGAAATATAAATTATTTAATATTAAAAATAAAAATAATCTATTTCTTGGTTTTATTTGAAGATTCATCTTTTTTGTCTTTATTGCTTTCTTGATCTTCTTCATTTTTTTTCTGCTTCTTCCTCGCCCTTCTCTTCTCCTCGTCTTCCTCTTCTCCTTCCTCCTCATCATCTTCTCCAGCAGCCTCTTCCTCTTCCTCCTCTTCCTCTCCCTCCTCTTCTTCTTCATCGTCGTCTTCGTCATCATCTTCTTCTTCTTGGTCATCGTTCTCGCACCTAGGGCAGATCCATGAATTGTATCTCGGATCTCTGCTGCCTTGGTAAGTATTTGAGCAGACGCATAACGGGTGGTATGAGTCTTGACAGTGGTTGCAATGGAACAACCACTCATATTTTCCGACCTCTTGGCACACTGTGCACTGTATGCCTCCAGTGGGTAAGTCGTTTTGTGAGTCGTCTGAGTCTGAACCTTCAGTTTGCTGGAAGAACTCACTCTCAGAACTATTTGAATCGTTAGAGTTTGAGTAGTCACTGTTATTTTGTGAGTCATCGGATGAGTAGGGATCCATTTTTCCTGGGAACAAATTAAAGAAGTAAGTTCAAAAGAAATGTACAATTCAGATTGTTTTGTAATGGAGTTTCTCGGATTATATAGAATTATGAAGTTGTTTTGATCGTCTTCTCAGATAATTACATAGAAAGGCAACTATTCGAATTCCGCGCTTCAAAATAAATGCAACATTTTACAAGATTCATGCATAACGGACGTCTTAATTAAAATAACTATTTCTACACGGACGTTTGATTAAACGTCCGTGTACGATTCTTTCTAATAGTTTTGGTCAATAAATATGGCTCTAATTACTAAAGGGTTAGGGAATGAATATGGTGCCCTTTCAATTTTCTTTTATTTAATAGTCATAAGTTCCAACGATGCAAAAGCCTGCTCATAATTAATACATGTAAAAGAGTAAAAACTAATTAATAAAGAGTAGGGCTAAAAGTCCGTGTGGAATACCTTTCTACACGGATTTGTAGTTAAAAGTCCGTGTGAAAAACCTTTCTACACGGAGTTTTAATTAAAAATCCGTTTAGAAAGGTTTTCCAAACGGATTAAAGGTCCGTGTGGAAAACCTTTCTAAACGGATTTTTGTTGGTACTTACATAAATAATAAGTTGCCTTTATTTTTTTATTCTTAAATGATGCACTTAATATGTCAACTAGAAAAAAAACACTACATATAAACAATGATACGAAATCATAATATTGAACAACAGATCATACAAAACCATATTAAATAGTAAGAATAAATGCAAAATTTCATAATATGGAGCGTAGTTTCCTTTTCCAGTTTAAATAATAAATGTAAAAACTTAAGGATAAATGCAAAATGGCTGCGAACATTTAGAAAGGTTTTTAAACATTTTAAAATATTCAAAAAAAGAAATACATAGCTAAAAGAGAGCTACACGGACATTTAACTACATGTCCGTGTAGAAAAGCAATTTGTCATTAAAACTCTTCTTAAGGGAAAAGGGGGCTGTTCGATGGGTTCTCTCACCATCGGTTCTGCTTATCAGATATCTATATTCATAAAATTTATATTTAAAAGGAATAAATAAACAAATAAAATGTAAAATACAAAAACACAGTAAAATATTATAGATCGGTTTACAGTCATCCAAAGATCTCATCAGTAATGCAAATAAACTATGCTTATCTATTCGGCTATTCATCTCTGAAATATTATAAAAGAAATAAATATTATAAATTGTTTTTTTCTGGAATATAAATATGAAATTGTTCACGGTTAAACGAAATAAATATTATACATTGGTTTTTTTTTTCCTTTTTTTCTTTTTTTCCACTGTTTGAACATTTTCCCATAGTCCTTCACTGTGGTCAGATCTCATGTAATTTGCTTCGTCTTGTTCTTCAGTAGTTGTTGCTATCTCAGCTTGCACATCGGCACAAAATGGAGGTATCTCATCGAACTGGTCGTACTCTTCTTCGTCGATTACGTTTTCTATCCCAACAATCCTTCTTTTTCCGGGTAAGACGATGCTCCACCTAGCATCACTCGGGTCAGTGACATAAAAGACTTGGGTTGCTTGCTTGGCGAGTATGAACGGATCATCAACATACCCGACTCTGTTAAAATCTACCATTGTGAACCCGTCGTTATCAACTTTAACGCCACGGTCTTCGACCCATTGACACCGAAACAAGGGAATGCTGAGGTGAGCATTGTAAACGAGCTCCCAAATTTCTTCAATAACACCGTAATATGACTTTGATGCCATTACAGGCCGGGCATCCCCTGATCTACTGAATTCTTGAGACGTCGCCACCAACGTCACCCCACTATTTTGCATGGTGCTCTTATCACTTTGTAATTTAGTGTAAAATGTATATCCATTAATCTCGTATCCTTGGAATGTTCTAACAACCATTTGGGGTCCTTGGCCCAGCCATCTAACCGTTTCACTTACGGGCGACATTTCGGAGTGTGACTTCACTCTTTCTTTCAGCCATCCTATGAAACAACGGTTATGCTCGTCAGTAATCCACTTCTGACTTCTCGTGTAGTTCTGTTGTCGAAGGATTGCCATGTGCTCATCTATATAGGGAGTGACATCTGCCATGTGCTGTAGTACAATAAAATGTGCCTTTAACAGTTCATCTCTATCAGCAAGTATGACTTTCAACCCAATAGTCCCTACTCCTTGGAGCCTTCCCTCGTATCGAGATGTTGGAACGCCAATAGGACCAACACCGGTCATGTAGTTGGTGCAAAACTCAATCACCTCTTCCGTGGAATATCCTTCTACGATGCTACCTTCGGGCCGATGTCGGTTCCTTACGTAACTTTTCAAAATACCCATGAATCTCTCGAATGGATACATATACCGCAGGAACACGGGACCACAAATCTTAATTTCCCTCACAAGGTGAACAACAAGGTGAACCATAACATCGAAAAAAGATGGCGGAAAATACATCTCAAGATGGCAAAGAGTAACGACGACCTCCTTTTGCAGAGAGTCCAATTTTAGCGGGTCTATCACTTTGGAATTAATTGCATTGAAGAAAAAACAAAGCTTCGTGATGGCTTGCCGAACGGGCTTTGGTAAAATTCCTCGGATTGCAACATGAATCATATGTGTCATTAAAACATGACAGTCGTGGGATTTCGGACCAATCAATTTCATGTCCTTCATGGACACAAGCTTCTTAATATTCGAAGAATACCCTGATGGGACTTTAATACTATGAAGGCATTTACAGAAGCTTGTTTTCTCGGTCTTCGACATTGTGCACATTGCGGGAGGTAGGTATGCCTTTTGCTTCCCTTTATCCTGCGGTGCAAGCTTGGGTCTTATTTTCATTTCCACCATGTCTTTTCGAGCATTGATACCGTCTTTAGTCTTCCCCGGAATATTCAACAATGTGCCGATCAGACTGTCGCAGACATTTTTCTCAATATGCATGACATCTAGGCAGTGTCTCACTTCTAAATATTCCCAGTACGGTAGCTCCCAAAATATGGACTTCTTTTTCCAAATATTTTTCGGTGGTGCTTTGGCACATTTTCCGAAAACAACTTTAAGATTTTTAACCAGCAGGAAGACACCCTTCCCGTCTAACGGACGATGTGCCACTCCAAGCTCAGTGTTCCCGTTGAATTCTTTCTTCTTCTTACGGTATGAGTGATTAATAGGAAGAAACCTACGGTGCCCCATGAAAACATTCTTTTTACAATTTTTCAACCTCAGCACCTGCGTGTCATCTTCACAGATAGGGCACGCTTTTGCTCCTTTAGTACTATAGCCCGATAAATTTCCGTACGCGGTAAAATCGTTTATGGTGCAAAATACCATGGCCCGCAGCTCAAATTGCTCTTTACCGTACGCATCCCACACCCGGACGCCATCCCTCCACAATTTTTGGAGGTCCTCAATTAATGGTGCGAGATATACATCTATGTCATTTCCGGGTTGTCTGGGTCCTTGGATTAGTAATGACATCATTATATACCTGCGTTTCATGCACAACCAAGGAGGAAGATTGTAAATGCATATAAGAACTGGCCAAGTACTGTGCCGACTGCTCATGCTTCCAAACGGACTCATTCCGTCTGTGCTCAACCCTAGCCTAAGGTTTCTTGATTCGCCACCAAATTCTGTGAAATCTCTATCAATGTTTCTCCACTGAGGAGAATCAGCTGGGTGTCTTAGTTTACCGTCCCTTTTGCGCTCGTCTTCATGCCAACGCAATAATTTCGCATCTTTGGGATTTGCAAATAACCGTTTGAATCTCGGTATTATCGGAAAATACCACACCGACTTAGCCGGAGCCCGACCCTTGTTTCCTTCATCGTTACCATCGTCAGTGTCCTGGTTCTTACGTCTGTACCGTGAAACACCGCATTTAGGACAAACATGCATGGCCTCGTACTCTCCACGGTACAATACACAGTCATTCGGACAGGCATGTATTTTTTCGACCTTCAAGCCCATTGGACATATCAACTTCTTCGCCTGATATATTGTACAGGGTAACTCGTTGTTATCTGGGAGCATTTCTCGTAAGAGCTCTAATAAGGACGTGAAACTCTTGTCGCTCCAACCATTGTCTGCTTTTAAGTTCAACAATTTCAACACAGCTGACAGTTTTGAAAATTTGGTACACCCGGGATATAACGGCCTTTTGGATTCATTAGACATATACTTAAATTTTTTATAATTTTTATCACTAATTTCATCTTCCACATCACGTAACATGTCTTCTAGATTTTCAATAAAATCGTATTCTGCATTTTCATCAATATTCACACAATCATCCTCGTTGTAATTAAGTTCAAGTAGATTATCAAAATTTTCGACATTCTCAAAATCATCGTTGGAATGAAGCTCAAAATTATCATCAACTTCTACATTAATATCAACATTGTCTTCCAAAACAAAATTTCTATTGGTAGCACTACATTCCCCAATTTTCTCACCATGCATAAACCAACACGTATATCTCTTCTGAAATCCCCGACAAATCAAATGAGCTCTAATTTCTTCCAAGTCCCCAAATCTTTTAAAATTGCTACAATCTCTACAAGGACACAAGATGTCGTTATCCTTTGTCTTCGCTCTATAACTCTCGGCACATTTTATGAACTCATCAACGCAAGCCAAATATTCTGCAGTATCACGTCGCAATTCGTACATCCAACTTCGATCCATCTGTAAATTAAATTAAAATAATGATTCCAATTAGTCATGGTGGTCGAGCAACATACATTGTTACAAATTCTTGGCTTACAAACGGGCCGGTTTACAATCGTAACCCACTCCTTGAATATTATGCCTCATATGTGAACACATTAATTAGCGGGATTTAATTAGTGTTTAAGAAAAATTCGACAGCATTTCCCCTTAACTCCCCAAGTATGCGTAAACCACATACTCGTAGGAGCAATAAGGAGAAATGCTGACGAATTTTTCTCAAACACTAATTAAATCCCGCTAATTAATGTGTTCACATCCTAAATGAGACACAATATTCAAAGAGCAGTCCCAAACGGGGGACTATCCAAAATTAATCCCTATTAGATTAATTTTGAACGGGCATGGACCTAAAAGCATCAATAGGTCGGTTATTGGACCACAATACACTAATTATTTACATTACCTTAACAGATCAAGCATGCATGCATTAATAAATAATTGACCTAAATAATTAAGCAATAATAAGTACCAGAAAATTAGCGAGAGAAAAGAGGAAGACTAACCCTAGCAAGATAGAGAGGAGAAATGCAAATTAACTTCAAAGATCTCAGCTTCGGTCTCGATCCTTCTGCGCAGAAATCAGACCAACAGAGAGAGAGAGAGAGTAATTGATCAAAACGGCGCTGGAAGAAGGCCTTTTTGTAACCCTAAACCTTTCTACACGGACATTTATCTATAAAGCCGTGTAGAAAGTCGAGAGAGCTACACGGACTTTTATATAAACAGCCGTGTATAATTATTTTTTAACTCTTTTTAATTAAAAGAAACAACCTTTTTTAATTCTACCTTTCTACACGGCTCTTTATTAAATGTCCGTTTAGCATTGTATTTTTTTTTGGTTTTTTTTTTTATGTTTTTCAGATAGCAAAACAAACAATTTCCAAAAAAGAGGAAGACATTTAAAATCCTGAATTCCAAAACATATATAGCAATTTGAACAAAAAATTCATGTACATTAATTTATACAAAAATTACAAATTCTTATTGAGCATTAATTACAAAAGTTAAATCCATATAAACTAAAAAATTCTATCAAGGACTGGAAGAGGTGGATATATGAAGGACCCTCAGAATCGGATGGAGAGTCAGATGAAGACGATCTCGTCCGACTCCCCACCCGGCTCTGGTCCTTCATCCGACTATCCGGCTCTGAAATTATCCTCCAAAAAAACTTTAGCGCACAAATCAGACCAATTAATTGGGGAAATGAAGCAATTCGCATGGGAATTCGAGATGTAGGTTATCAATTATATCGGACTGGTCATCTTATGAGCTCCAAAAACAGTAGCTCATCTTTATAGATTTGCGATCCGAAATAATTGATAAACCTAAATTTCCGCCCAATTGTTAACTGCGAGAGGGAGAGTACAGATTGATCAATATGTTCTAATAAAGAAAGAGTTCAATAAAGATTCATATGTAAACTAAAATTTCCATTAAGGACTGGAAGAGGGGATCCCCTCTTCCAGTCGTTAATGGATATTTTTAGTTTACAAGTGGGTGATTCTTTCCTTTTGGTGCCAGTAGGGTTTACAGAGGGTAATATGAAGATACATATTTTAATAAAGAAAGAGCTAGCTGAAAATAAAAAGTTGGATGAAGGACCTTCAAAAAAAAGAGAAGAGGTGGATGAACAACCTTCAGAGTCGGATGAAGAGTCGAATGAAGAGTCGTCCGACTCTTCATTGGACTCTTCATCTGACACTTCGTCTGGCTCTGAAGGTCATTCATCCCTCCTCTTCCATTTTTTTTGAAGGTCTTCATCCCAACTCTTTATTCGATCAGCTCTTTCTTTATTAAAACATGATCTTCATATTACCCCCTCTGTAAATAATCAGATTACAGAGAGAGAGAGAATTGATCAAAACGGCGCTGGAAGGAGAAGGCCTTTTATATAACCAACTTGGTGCTCGAAAAGGCGCGCCCTTACCAAAACCCTAAAATAACCTTTCTACACGGCTTTTTATTAAACGTCCGTGCAGCTCTCTCAAGCTTTCTACACTGTTATTTAAACAAACATCCGTGTACAAGTTGGACATTTCTTCACGGTTCTTTAATTAAATATCCGTGTAGCTCTCTCAAGCTTTGTACACTGTTATTTAAACAGACATCCGTGTACAAGTTGGTCATTTCTTCACGGTTCTTTAATTAAATATCCGTGTAGCTCTATCAAGGCTTTCTACACTGTTATTTAGACAATAAGCCGTGTACATTCCCTAATAAACGTCCGTGTAGCTCTCTCAAGGCTTTCTACACCGATTCTTTAATAAAAAACCGTGTAGAGATTTCACAGATATTCCGGGCACCCAAAAAATTACAATTTCTCCACGGTTTTTACGTAAAATTGTCAAATCCGTGTACAATGTGCAGTGTACAATGACCATTTTTGTAGTAGTGTCTTGTAGATGTATTTATCACCAATGACTTCACGATATTTTGGTTGATCTACAAGCTTCCGAGTGTTGTTCTTTTCAATCATTTGCCTTTTATTCTTCGTGGCTTTTGTCAAATTTTCATGCTTCGTGACCTCTACAAAGCTTTGCGGTTCAAATATTGAGAAATTAGACGACTTGTAAAATTTAGGTAAAAATCTTACTTGCTTGGGGGATGACTCTGATATTGTAGATCCTTCTTTAATTCTTCGACTAGTACTCGGGTTTGATCCTGGACTTGAAGTAGTGCTTAAACTTGATCTGTCTTGGCGTTGTGTTTCACCTTCCTCTCGTGGCTTGATCACCTCATTTCTTAGTGCCAAATGCGGATCGTAGCTTATCCGAAGTGGGAAGCTTCTAGAGTTCTCCATTTGTATTATTGCTATTATTTGATTTTTATTTCTTCGGTTGAAAATTTTGCAGCCTCCATCTTCAAAATGAACTGCATACCCATTCTTTACTAATTGCCCCACGCTTAGCAAATTTTGTTTTAGGTCCGGAACTAATAGTACATCTCGAATAAATTTCGGACCCATCTTAGTTTGTACAGGAATAATACCCTTGCCTTTTGCTTAAACAATTGATCCATTTCCCATACGTACCTTTGTCTCATACGAAGTGTCGATGTGGTAAAATAATTTGCGATTTCTGGTCATGTGATTTGTGCAACCACTGTCAAGGAACCAGATATCGCCTTTCTCTTCATTGGCTGAGTGGCACGCATAGAAAATGCTTTCATGACTCTCATTTTCTTCTAAGAAGTTTGCTCGGTCGTTAATTCTTGATCTGCACATTCGTGCTATGTGGCCGATCTTCTTGCATTTGTTGCATCTCTTTGTCGACCAACATTCAGATGTACTATGGTTCGACCTTTTGTGTATATCGCACCATAAATTTGAATAACTCGAACCTGGTGCATTCTCCTTGTGCGCCGACTGCTTTTCTGCATCTTGTCGCGGACCGCCGCCTTGTTGGTTATTTTGTTGACTCGTGGGGTTATATCGTGGTCTGAAGCTCAGCTTGGAGTGGAATGCGTCTTCCACCAAATTTCCTTCGTGTTCGAGCTTTCTTTCTTCATGTGACTCCAAGGAGCTCATCAATTGTTGAATCGAAAGCGTCGATATATCTTTTGATTCTTCAATTGCCGTAACGATGTAGTCATACTTGTCAGTGAGGCTAATTAAAATTTTCTCGACTACCTTCTGATCGGAGATGTCTTCTCCATACGTCCGCATCTGGTTCATAACTTCTACGACTCGCGAGAAGTACTCCTTGATCTTCTCCGACTCCTTCATTTGGAGGTTTTGAAATTGTCTTCTTAGTGTCTGTAGCTTCACCGCTTTCACTTTCTCGGAGCCTTCAAACTCCTCCTTCAAAGTCTCCCATGCTTTCTTGGATGTAGTTGCTCCACTTATTCGTGGAAATAAACTTTCGACAACACCTTGTTGAATTAGAAACAAGGCCTTAGCATCCTTCATTTGTTGTTGTTGTTGCTCCGGCGTCAATGTTGCTGTTGACACCGTAAAATCTTTTTCGACGACATCCCACAATCCCTGCGAGAGTAGCAGCGTCTGCATCTTGATCTTCCACATGGCATAATTTTCTCCCGTAAATATGGGAACCATCGATTGCGCCATAATTACGTCAATACCTGAAGACATCGACTTGAGATGCTTCTTATTCACGAACGCCCTTGTTTACTTCGTTAACTTGATACTAGCTCGAACCTGAAGCTCTGATACCAAATGATGGAAATTGTAATCAGATTGTGGGTGGTATAGGAAGAGGAGTTTATATAACTTGACTCTTTTATTTAGTGGAGTGTACACGATTTTACAACTTTGGTATAAGTCACGCCTCAATCTTTGATTTCTCTCTGATTCTCTCTTTGGTTCTCTGATTCTCTTATATGATTCACTCATATATGATTAGCTCTGTTTATAGTAGTATATGTCGGTAGAAGAATCTTCTACAAAATTCATTTATTTCTACCGACATAAGGAAAGTGTTTTGACCTCTAGATAATACCGGATACATTAATCTTTACCGATGTTTCTTGAACAATCCACAGATAACTTTTGGGCCTTGGGCCCTCGGTACTGTTCCAATAATGTGCACGTCTTCTGGATATAACGATAAAAGTGGTAGGAGCAACGGCAGTTTCTGTTAGAATAACATTTACAGATAAAGAGCAGGCGATCCAAGCAATCACGGAGAAAATAATAAGAAGGGAGCTAGTGTGCTTCAGAAGTGCAGCCACAATACAAACAGAGCAAGATTATGGTATGCTGCCATTTATACTGGCATGTGGTTTAGGGTTTACGGTCCTTTTCGTTTCAGTTTGCCTTTTAATTTTTTTTCAATTTTACTTGTTCTTCTTTCTAGCCTTTTTAATTAATTTGTATATAGGGTAGTTGACCTTTTATATTTCTTTTATTATTTATTTATTTTATTTTTTATTTTATGAAAAAAGGGGCACAACTTGTGTCTCCATCAATAAAATTTGAAGACTTATCTGAAACAAAAAAAAAAAAAGTAATCAGGGCAATACGGTTTGGGGTTCAAAATCAAACATCGGTGGTATATATATTTCACCTAGAATTTTTTTTTTATAAAAAGTAATAAAAAAGAAAAGAGAAAAATAGAAAGAGTACCTGTGATTTTCTATTGATAGAAAGATCAATACTTATCATATTGATTTAAAAGAAAAGAAATGTTCTGGTACCCCGAGCCACCATATTCGAGCGCATCTCCCAAGTAGTTTAACAGAAAAAACTTCTAATATTGTCTAACTTCCATTTTCAGCGCTAATGTCAAAACATTAAAAACTATGTTTATAACATTTTACTGCTACTCGTAAGCATGTAAACATCTGTCTGAAAGCATTAAAATTCTCAATTTGCATAGCTTTAACTCCTAACTACTTTTGTCTTCAAGCCAAAAACGGAAAGATTCCTTTCACCCACTCTTTTTTATTTTTTCTCTGATCATTATAATTTATTTTCCCGATAATCCATGATGAATTTTACGAATATAAAAATACAAACGTTTTCTATTCGATTTTATTTTTCAAATAAAATACATGAAGAAATACTTTTGAGTAATTTTAAAGTCATTTATTTTTTTTTAAAGTAAATCTTATGAGCACTTTACATTTTTAAGTTTTTAAATCTCAGTCTTCAACCATTAAAATTTTCAAGACTTTGTACATGAGGTTTATATGCTTTGTAAATGCAGTGTTATTGTTGAGATTTATATGCTTTGAAATGTTATTGTTGAGGTTTTAATTCTTTGTACATGAGGTTTATATGCTTTGTAAATGAGCTTTATAAATGCAGTGTTATTGTTGAGGTTTATATGCTTTGTAAATGAGCTTTGTAAATACAGTGTTATTGTTGAGGTTTATATGCTTTGAAATATTATTGTTGAGGTTTTAATTCTTTGTGCATGAGGTTTATATGTTTTATTCTAGAGATTTAAAGTGTTATTAATGAGGTTTATATGCTTATACATGAGGTATATATGCTTGTGAACAGAGGTTTAAATTATTTAAGCAAAATTAAAAAAAAAACTGAAAGTCACAAACATTTAAAGTGGTAAAAAAAATTACGACACAAATATAACTCGAAAGTTATTCTTTATGAATCTCATTTGAAAGAGAAAATTGGATAAAAAACATTTATATTTTTAGATTCGCAAAATTCATCACGGATCGTCGAGAAAATGAATGAGAATGATCACAAAAAAATAAAAGAAAGTAGGTGAAAGGAATCTTTCCTTTTTGGCTTGAAAATAAAAGTAGTTAGGAGTTAAATTATACAGATTTAGAATTTTAATGCTTGCAAACAGAGGATTAAATGCTTGCGAGTATCATTGTAAAATGTTATAGATAGAAATTTAAATGTTTGAATATTAGCGCTGGAAATAGAAGTTACATAACATTTAAAGTTTTTTCTGTTAAACTACTTAGGAGACACACTTAGAGATTTTATTTGAGGTACAATTATCAAGCTCCTTAAAAGAATTCAATACTAGACGGTACAAAGTTTATTGAAAACTTTTGAGTGGAGAGGAGAGAGATAGAGAGAAGAGCAAGAAATAAGAGGAATTTTATTGGAAACTGTACTCGGATTGTGGCATTCAAAGAAGAGATGGGTTTATTATATAATTTATTTTATTTAAAAGGAGTATAAAGGGAGTACAAAGTTTTGATGTATTTTTCACTCACTCACGCCTCACATCTAATCTCTCTGATTCACTTCACACACTTCTTATGTATGACACCACTGCCTATTTATAATCTTATTACGTCGGCTACTCAACATCTAGAATATTATTGATGATACAAATATTTAAAACACTATAGAAGTCAATCCCATAACCGATCAGATAAGTCGGTAGAAGTTTCTAGATTACATTTTATCATTTCTAATACAATTCCAAAAGAAATTTTTAGTGAATTTCAACTTGAATAATCTAGAATAGATTATTGGGCTTTGGGCTTGAGCCTTCGGTGTTGTTATCTTTAACAGATTTAAAAAGCAGCTGATTCTATTCCCCTACCATTTATACTGACATGTGATTTAGGGTTTACAGTCCTTTTCGTCTCAGTTTGCCTTTCAATTTTCGAGGAATTTTATGTATATTTCTCAAAAAAATTAAAATTACGTATTTTTCCCTCCAAATTCAATAATAACATATCTATCCTTCTAAATATTAATAACTCACATTTATCCAATTACTAAATAACTGAACGAATTAAGTTTAATATTTTATAAATTATAATTAATTACAGAATTACTTCCTTATCTTTGTTGGACCGCTCCCATCTGATTTCTGCTAGACCGCTCTCGTGGACGTACATCGAAGACACTGCCATGGCTGCTATGGTTGAGACGGACCTAATCATTCCCTTATTTCTGCTGGAGCGGATCTCTTTTAAACCAAATTGTCCCCAGGAAACAAGCTAAACCCATGTTGCAATTAAAAAGATTCCTATGAAATATATTTCGTTGATTCCTTCTATTAGATGATCCGAATTGGAAAATGTAAGTTGATACTTTTCAGGGCCCCAATTTCAGCGCAAATAAATCACCTGAATGTTAGAAGCTCCAAGCTGATATCAAAGACGAATGTGCTGACACCGTTTCAATTCCAATCCATAAATAAAGAAAGGTCCCCGCAAAAAACAAGTAAGACCAAATCCATCAGTGTCCCCAGAGCAAGAGGAAACAAGAGGATGTGAAGAGAAATCAACAAAGGGAGAGGCAGGAGATCAGGGAGGAGAAAGAGTGCCACGAGTAGAGATGTGAGGCAAAGATGGAACCTGAGCTGGACGAGGTGTGAGTGAGAGAGAGAGAGAGAGACGTTGAAGGGGAGGAGAGTAGGAGGTGATAGAGAAAGAAGAGATCCACTCCATCCATCATGACAGCCATGGTCGTCTCTCTTTCCGAAATTTTTAAATATATCATAATCCAAAAAAAAAAAAAAAAATCAAATAACCACGATTATCTGAAAATTCAAAATTTGACAGGGCCACATCTAGACAGAGCGGCCCATTTCAGAGGACTGCATATAGGTGAAGCGGCCCCGAATTGGGGTCCACTTCTAGGGGATGCGGCCTTCATTTTTTTTTCAGAATGTATATTTTCTTTTTGTTTTTAGTTTTCAAAATAGTTGTAATTGTGTTTTTTTTTATATCTGTTATTTTGAAAAAAATTTACGTTTATCGGAAGAAATATTATATTCAAAATGTCGTTCCATTTAGATTTTACTCTGACGAAAAAACTATAAATAATAAAAACAACAAATAAAAAAGCGAAATAGTACGATAAATAAACTGTATCTAACAAAATAAATATCATCATATAATAAATCACAGTATCTGACAAATATTAGAGTAAAAAAAAGTATGAAAACAAACTATAACCTAATATTCAGAAGGACTAAACAGCTACCTCGCCTTCTTGACCCTCAAACCCCGAATTCGCACTGCGAGTGGCGTCTCATCGAGAGAATCATCTGACTCAGCGACCTGAGCATCCTCTGCATGAACATCCTCAATCTCGGTCTACTGTTAGAGTGCAGGACCAAATGCTACTGTCTGTCCGGACTCAACCGGCATTCTTCGCCATTGCTCAATGAGCCCAGACGACAATCCCTCGTCGACATTCTCCTCGGCCATCTGGGATAGCTGATACAATCCCATGGCACGTAATGTCCCTGCATAGGCCGTCTGGTACTTAAACCACATCTTGTTGTGGCATACCGTAACTGCATCTAGTCCCTAAATTAAAAAAAAAATCAGATCATTCAAATATTCATATAAATAAAATTAGAAATAAAATTATAATTTTATTAATAATATAAAACTTACCCCAGTGGCAGCCTCTAAGATACGGTGCTCCTAGTTCGGGTACCAGAGAAAGTCTGCTACCCGATCAGTGCGGTGCCAGATACTGGGTACCACAGATGTCAACACCGTTTCGACATACTGTGACATCTCAAATGGAGTGGATATAGGGGCTGCACCTCTACTGGAAGAAGATACATCTCTACTAGAAGACGGTATTTCTCTGTTAGATGCCATGTTGTATTTTACATTTTGGTCTTATTAGGATTTGCAATTAAATTTTGGTCTAAATATGGTCGGTGTTAAATTTGGTAACTAATTAAAATTTGGACCTAATTTAATGTAACTTCTAACAACAGATTGACTAATTTAAGTAAAATAACAACAACTATGGGTTGGTATTGGTCTAATTTAATTTATCTTGTAAAAATAATTAATTTTGGTAAAATAAACTAATTATTTATGTCAATAACTAATTACAATTTGGTATTTCTATAATTTAATTAAACTGATTAAAATTTCAGTTACAAATCTAAATCCTAAATCCTAATCCTAATCATAAAATCCTAAATACTAAACCCTAAACCCTAAACCCTAAATCCTACTCCTACTCCTAATCAAAACTAAAAATTGAAATCAGAAAAGAAGAAGAAACTTACCCGATTCGAAGGGATTCAGAACAGCTTGAGATTGTGAGCAAAAACCAAAACAGTGACCCCTTATATAGGGCTGGGGGGTGGCTGCTTCCCCTAGATGCGGCCCACATCCTAGGTCCGTTTTGCCTAAATGCGGCCTCCAGAAACGGGTCCGCTCAGCCTAGATGCGGCCGTGTTATTTTTCGAAAAACATGGTTATTTGGTTTATTATTTTTTTGAATATGGTATATTTAAAAATTTAGGTCTCTCTTCTACGTAGGGCTGCAAACGAATCAAACCGAATCGAACTTATCCTAGTTTGAGTTTGAGTTTGAATAAGATTTGAACTGAACTAGTTTGATTTGTTTCACAAAGAACTAATTTCGAATCTAATTAATTGCGAACTATAAATTTTTCGAATTGAATTCAATCGAATTACGAACTACAATTTTTTTTAGCGGCCCTAATTATACTAGTAGTTTATGCATTAGTTTTCTTCTCGCGGAACAAAATTCACACGGCTTCCTTTTACCTTTCACGAATTTACACTGATAGATTATGGGTCAGTTCAAGATTCCCTTATCTTTTACGCTGCTGGATTGATTTAAAAATATTATATGGACCTAGTCAAATGAAACTTGTTTCATTGTTAATTTATTATGTTGCTGAAATATTTTTCTATTATAAGTTACCATTATATTAACAATTTTGAGCTTTGATATAAGTTTGGTTCCTGCATTATTAAAGATTAATGGTTGAATCCATTAGTTGCATTATTTGAGATTCGAACTAAATAGTTCGTGAATCAATTTTGAACGAACTATACCCAGTTTGAGTTTGATTTGAATAAGATTCAAACTGAACTGGTTTGATTTGTTTCATAACAAACTAATTTCGAATTGAATTAATTGCGATTTTTTTTCGAATCAAACTCAAAACGAATCACGAACTACGAACTCTTTGTGTAGTCCTACTTCTAAGTGACTACATCCATGGGAGCGGTCCACAAGAAAGAAGTCGACGATTACATGATTAATTATAATTTGTAGAATATTAAAGTAAATTAATTTTAATTATTGATTAATTGGATAAATATCTGAATTAGTTGAATTTAGAAGGATAAATACGTTATTATCGAATTTGGAGAGAAAAATACGTAATTTTAAACTTTTTGAGGAATATACATGAATCCCCCCCCCCCCCCCCCCCCCTATTTTTTTTTTTCAATTTTACCTTTTCTTCTTTGTAGCCTTTTAAATTTGTTTATAGGGTAGTTGAACTTTTATAATTCTTTTATTATTTATTTTATTTTATTTTATTAAAAAGGGGCACAACTTATGTCTCTATCAATGAAATTTGAAGACTAATCTAAAAAAATAAAAATACATCAGGGCAATTCGGTCTGGGGATCAAAATTAAACAACTGTGATATCTATTTCACCGAGAATTTTTTTTATAGAAAGCAATAATAGAAAGAGAGAAATAGAAAGAGTATATGTGATTTTCTATTGGTAGAAAGATCAGTACTTAATCCTATTGATTAAAAAAATTTCAATACTAAAATCGGTACTAATCTCACTGATTATAGTCCAATTGTTTTTTTTTAAAATTTTCTTTATTAATATATAATATTTAAAAAAAATTGATGGAGTAATCATAATATTTTTAAAATTTAAGATACTCTATCTATTTTTTTTAAATATATTATATTTTAGTAGAGAAAAAAAAACTAAGCTAAGATCGATAAAATTAGTACCGATACTATTGAAACTTTATATCCATTAAAATTATTAGTACTCTCTGTTTTTATCTCTTTTTTTTTTAATATTTTATATGTACAAAAAATTCTCTATTTCACTTGGTACTCTATGTGGGCCAAGCTATTGTGTCGGTTCTGTATCTGTTGTCGTCTATGTTACTCGGATACTCCACATTGAACTCCGTATCTGTGTCGGATACGTATTGGATACCAATACATATCTGCTGAGGTGACATATCCTTAATTCCTCGATATAGTCAAGGATACGGATTGATTCGCTGCGATATGGTTCTAACCCATTCGAATACAGCTGGGATACACTGCACCAACGACACTACTGTAGAATTGGACCGTGGACCGCATACACCATACACCATATCGTCGTATTCGATAGGCGTATCGTATCCTTGATTTTTAAAAATTACTGTATCGTCATATTCGATACGATATTCGTAACCGTATCTATACAACATAGGTTGTCATTATTAATATTAGGGGTGTCAATGGGTACGATACGGGTCGAGAGTCGGTTGTCAACGGGTACGTTATTATTAGACATGTTCATATTAGTATCTATTATGGTAACAAAAAAAATCTTTACTTTTATCTATTTTTTCGAATACAGTACTGGTTTGGTAAACAGATAAAAAAATGCCATTGACATTTTAATTTTTGCTTTCAATAAAATATTTTTCAAAACAAGAAAAAAATATAAAAATATAATGAATACAACTAATTTGTATTATGAAAATTTAATAAAATACAAAATTTTATTGTATCATCTTCATACAAATACATATCTCTATATATATAATTTTATTTTAAAATATTATCTTATACGAAAAATGGTAAGATAACGAAAAAAATTGTTACCCATACCTAATAAGCTAACAAAAAAAAAAAATCTTATTCTTACTCGCGTATTCGAATACGATACGGATCGGGTAAACGGGTAGAAGCAGTGCCATTGACACCACTAGTTAGGGGTGCACAAAAAATTCGAGATTCGTGATTCGATTCGAGTTCGATTCGAAAAAGTTCGAAAAAAATTCGATTCGAAACTAATTCGGTTCGAAATTAATTCAAACTAGTTCGATTCGAAATTAATTCAATTCGAATTCGAACCAGGGCAGGTTCGAATCGGTTTGGTTCGAAATTATTTTGGGTTCGAAATTCAACTCGGAGTAGGAGTATGGGCCATAGAAAATAGTACCGTTAAATGCAGTGGGCCCGGTACTATCATATACACCTTGTGTTCTCTGTGCGCCTCTGCATATACCCAGGCCCTACAACTCTTTGATACATCAATGTGACAATCCGTGAATGGCTCAAGGTTCACATTTGGGCTCACTTATTGGGCTGCTTATGATAAATAATAAAATAATGGAGCTATTGAAGGAAGCAGAGCTCAGGGCCCAGTCGTCCGGTTTATAACATTATCCCACAATTTCAAATCAAAATAAAAGCAGCTTTTAGTAGCTTATAAAAGCAGCTGGGTTCTGAGAAGAATATCAAAACAAATTAACTTGACCCTATGAAAACAGAACTCGGATAATGGGTTTTGTTTTAGTTTAAATTTGTTTGGATCTGAATCCGAATTCTTTTGTTAATAAATTAAATAATTCAAATTTAACTGAATTGGTTTTAATTTCGAATTAATTTCGATTCGAATCGAACCAGTTCGAATTATACCGAATCGAATTCGAACTGGTTTTTTAGATTCGAAATCATTTCAATTTCGAACTAGGTTCGATTCGAATTAATTTCGAATTCGAATTCGAACTTGGGTAGGTTCGGTTTGGTTCGGTTCGTTTGCAGGCCTACCCCTAGTTATTATAAATGATATACAAATATGCTGTTGTGCATTTATTAGAGGTGCTACTTTTACCTGATTACTCGGATCTGATTAATTTGGATAGGGTATGGTTTAAAAAATATAACCGGTTAAATTATGGGTATGGTTACAAAATTAATAATTTAATATCCGACCCGAATCCGAACCAGAACCGATACTGTAATAGGTAGGATATGGGTTTCATTTAATTATCCGACCCATAATCGAACCCGACCCGATACCCGTATAAATACCTGATAAAACATATATTAATAACTATTAATATATAAAAATACAACTTTGCATATTAATTTTTGTATAAGCTGTGGGGAGCCCAGTACTTTTTTGAATGTGAGAAAATATAATGCAGTGACATATTCGCTATGTTTATACACATAGATGGATGTCAAATTTATTCCTTCTATAACAGTTGCATTAATTTTTTAAATAAAATTTATTACTGTGGATGCATCCTTCAATATTTGTCTTGATATCCTCTGCATAATAATAAAAATTTATTGCTCTCATTGATATGTCATTTCTACAAATTATTAGTATTCTATTAATAGATTTTTTGAACCATAGAACAAGAAATCGTCATCTCTAATATTTTACTTTTTAAAAATTATATCTCTTCTTCAATATTTTTTTTCAAAAGTTATTTTCTCTCCATCCTCCTGATTTTTTTGTGACATATACCCGCTTTGGATCCGGAACCGCCTCGTATCCGAACCGGACCCGATAATCTACAAACAAGTTATGGGTATATATCTACCCGGAACCGAAATACTAGATCCGAAATATCTACGGGTAGATAGGTATCCGGATCCGAACCCAACCCGAATTGAAATAGATAAGTGTATGGATTGAAATTTAGACCCGAACATTTTTAGGATACGGATCCAAATTCGACCCGACCCGATTACACCTCGAGCATTTATTCACTTTGGGTTGTGTGATTAAAATCAAAATTCAAACACTTCAAATTATATCTCAATTTTCTTGAATAAAATATATTATTATATAGTCTTTTTTTTGGTTAATAACCCGTAGATAATTGTAAAATTCTTAATTTATACTTTGTAAACTCCGCAAGTCTCCTCGGTAAAATCACCCAAGCGATATTGAAAGGGATTCAAGGGCTGCCGTTTTAAGAGTCACAATATCAGTTCGGTTACTCCGCTCCGCCTCGCCTCCATCACTTCTCGTCTACCTCGTCTCGATTTATTTGAGCAGATGACTCTGTTTAAGGATTTTGCTGCTCAGTGTCTCGCCCGTCTATCTCTACTTTTCGGGTTCGACTGAGGGTGTTGTATATTCGTTTCCATCCTCGTAGTATCTACTATAACTATATATGTGAATAAGGTATGTGTTTTTATGGTTGTTGATGATGACGTGATTACAAAGAGTTGCCTCCTTCCTCTTCTCTTTCTTCTTCTTTCACCTCTTTGAATGGTGACTGTCCTGGGCCGGTTGATTCAGTGCCTTCTTGGCTGAGTGGTGACTGTCCCGGTCTGATTTGATTCAGTGCCCTCTTCCTCCTCCTCTCTAAGTGGTGACTGTCTTCGGTCCGGTTTGATTCAGTTCTTCTTGGCTGCGAATTCCTCTGGGCGGCGTCTATTTTGGAAAGAAGAAGACGTTTCGTCCTTAAGGAATGGCTTTATATGGCGTACTCCGCCAACCATGCAACTCGAAAAATTATTGCTGTGTTTACATTCCCAGAGAAGAAAATCAGAAGGCCCACCTACTTACTAATCGGGCGCGAATAGACCAATTCGCATTCTCTGGCTTCACGTATCTATTATTTTCTGGCATAGCAAATTAAAAGATTTTACAGGTAGCTCAATGTATAGGTTTTCATATTTTTATTTTATTTTAATCAAAAGAAACCTATGTAATAGCTATCTTGTATATCGTTGGATCAATGCAATCGCTTATGGGCTTTCAACTGAAAAAAAAACCCGTAGGTAATTCATTAATCAGGAACAAAACTGATTACATCCATTTGTTCGTAGTTCGTATCAGTACATAAGTATACATAAAGCAACTGTACTGGTACTTAAAATATTACTGTTATATCAAAAGGGTATAGTACAAAGTTTCAGTACAACAAGATGTACCTTCTATCCCTAAATACACTTTCAGTTCAGATTGCAAGTATACAATCCTATCACGTAGTATATTATCGGGTATCGATCCACAGAGAGTATGGTTAAAAGCTAAGTTTTGTACTTTGTCAATTAATTTCAGAAAAAAGTAAATAAAGTAAAGTACAATAAAGTAAATGGGGGTTTTGTTCTAACAATCCTAAATTTGGGTTCAATACCCGAAAAGAGAGTTTTAAACAATAAAAGTAAATAAAGGAAAGAAATATTGGTTTGCTTTCAAATAAAGGAGATCTAGGGGCATTTGGTCTACAATATCTTGCTAATTCTATCTATTCAGTATTTGTTTAAGTTCATGTGTGATTTGATGAGGTTTCTAACCTAATATGTCATTAAGAGTCACTTTCGTGAAATTAATAACGTATCTAAGTAATTCGGACTTCACGATTAGGTCCTTCACCCTAGCTACCTAGACCATATGCTCTTGTTAGCCTCTCATCTCCTCAAATATTGGTACTTGACAATTAAGTCCATCATACCAATACCCAATTCGATTTGAGATGTCCTAATTAGGGTTTGGCTTCACGGTTAGGTCATTCACCAAATTCCTAACCTTAATTTCTGTAGTTCCAGTTTATATTACAAATTGGTTAGATCCTAATCCAAACCTAAGGTATTTACATTCATAATTTGGTACTATCCTATTGATCCTAGTCAATTTTGGTTCTTTCGAATCCAAAACGGGATAACTACAATTCAAGTACTAATTATGTAATTAACACAAATGATAAATCACAGAAATTAATATCAAATCCCATAAAACAATCATAACAAAAACAAATAACCGAATAAAATAGAATTAAACAAGTTCATGCATTGACCTAAACCCCTATAGAGAGATCTACTCTTTCTTGGAGAGATCCATTACAAAGTTTGACAAAAATAAGAAGAAATGAAACAAAGAAATGATTACACCCTTTCTTGGATCAAAACCCTCAATCTTGCCGACTTCTTGCTCGAATCTCCTTCTTCTCCCTCCTAGAAAAGCTTTCCTTAGCTGCTGAATTTTACGCTAAGTGTGTGTTTCCTTGGAAATGGACATGCACCAAGGGTGAGAGAGAGAGAGATGAGAGTTGTGTTTTTTTTTTAATGAGAATTAATCCCCTCTTTTATAACCAAGGGCTATGCCCAATTCAGAGGCTAGAAAGTGGAGTTAATGGGTACTATATTTGGATTGTTTTTCATTTTGCCTTGTCCACATTTAGTTGTCAAAACACGTCCTTGGTGCGCTAGAAATAGAAACCATGTCAAAAACGCGTATTTCTGGCTGTCTGCGAGTCCAGGCGGATGCTTCGACTCCAAGTTTCCTTTTTTAGATTCTTAGGTTGTAGATCTTCTCGTTAGCTTTCTAAAAAGTGGTCATATGCCCAAAACAGAGTTACGAGTCAAAAGTTATGGCTATTTTAAGTTCAGACTATAGTTATGCGTTCTGCTACAGTGCGGCCAGGCCACCCGCACTGGGCTCGGTTTTTCCTGTGCGTCTAGATTTCGGCCGCATCAATATCCATGTGTCTGCACGGATTTTGATGAATAGCTTATTATACCTTTTTAAAATTAGCGCGCGTCCAGAAATCCATCTAAGTACTTAGTGCGGCCGTATTGCAAACCGTGCGTCCGCACTACGCATTTTTCTTCATTTTCTGCAAATTAAAATCAAACAAACGCAATAACTTGATCCTAGGTGTATTATATTAATTTTATATTCAAAATACAAGATATTTGATGTTATTTTGTGATAAAAATTAGATCGAATATGTATATAATTTAGGTCTATCAATTACAAACAGATTCTCCTTCTTTAAAGCTAGACAAGAAAAAACAGAAAAATAAAACCGTGCTCTGATTACAAAAAGATGAGCCTTTGGGTTATCATGCTCAGATTGGTAGATAGCGAGCCTGCATGGTTTTCTGTACTTGTGCTCAGATTGATAGGTAGCGAGCCAGCATGGTTTCGTGTCATTAGCACAAATCGTGCTATTGTTGTATCATAGCGAGTCAGGGGAATTCAGAGAAGCCTTGGTGCTCAAATTAAATTTGTGCCTGATTATTCAGTTTTAAAACACAAGAAGATAAGGAGAGGGAGAAGAAGAGAAAGAATAAAAGAGAAGAAGAGGAGGGAAAGCGACAACATCAACACATCATCTTCATCACTGTCATCAGACATAACACGTTCCTTATATATATATATATATATATATATATATATATATATATATATATATATATATATATATATATATATATATATATATATATATATATATATATATATATATATATAGAGAGAGAGAGAGAGAGAGAGAGAGAGAGATGGGGTATGGTGCATTGCAATGCATAGGTCATGGTGTGCATTGGACCATAAATCACCGATTCAAAGTCCAAATGACCGATCCAAACCGTTCATCTTGTTCTCCATATTAATATGTGCTTGGAGACCAAATTTTATATTTTTTGGAATTTTTTTAGTATTTATTAAGCCACTTTGAAAATCACTGATCCAACGGTGGCTTCTGATTTTACTGTTCCAAACAGTCACCGTTGGATCAGCGATTTTCAAAGTGGCTTAATAAATAGTAAAAAAATTCCAAAAAATATAAAATTTGGTCTCCAAGCACATATTAATATGGAGAACAAGATGAACGGTTTGGATCGGTCATTTGGACTTTGAATCGGTGATTTATGGTCCAATGCACACCATGGCCTATGCATTGCAATGCACCATAGCCCATCTCTCTCTCTCTCTCTCTCTATATATATATATATAGTAGACAACGATAGAGGTGGAGCGAATTCACAACACCTCCATTCGAACACGGAGAGTCGAGATGGAGCGAAGAGCGGTGGCTGTCAGACAGAAGCACCTACTCGATTGGAGTGAGACGAGATGGATCGAAGAGTGATGGCCAGATCTGTTGGACGGAAGCACTTGCTCAAATAGAATGAAGCGGAGCGATGAGTGGTGGCTAGATCCGTTAGACGAAATCATCGGCTCGAATAAAATGAGGAAAGATGAACCGAGTGAAGGAGAAGAGGGTGGGACGGGGCGGAGAAACTGTTGAAATTAATCAACTCTCAATATGGCTTTTTGAATCGCCAGCGGAATTAACGAGAGAAGAAGCGGAGTTCCCTAGAAGCTTGTGCTGTTCTAGTAGGAATATTGACATATAATACCACATTTTCCTCGATTCCCGGACTACTGGAACTTACAGGATTTAAGAGAGCCCATTAAACAGCGCACAGCCCAATAATTACTGGCCCGATAAATAGAAGATGAACCCATTAAACAAAAGTTTCAATACGGAATCTCTACCTAGTTGATTTAAAGCTACCATGTGCATTTGGACAAGTTGTATATGAAAGTAAACTCCGGCAGTGTAATTTTTTTTTATCAAAAAAGGGTCAAGTTTTGGTCCGTTAATTATGCAGAAGATGAAGCCCAGTAAAACAGATGAAGTCAAACTATCAAAAAGGGTCAATTAAATCATTAATTGCCTCAATTGCCTCCAATTAAATACAAAATATATATTCTCTTTATATTCAAATCGTTTCATTTTACTAGTTCTTGTTTGGTACATTCAAATTTCAATATGCTATTTGGAACCACAAATATGAACAAGACGTACATTAATTTATCCAAGAAAATTACAGCTTTGTTTAAATGCAAATTTAAAACAGGATTTTTTAACAAAGGTCAAAATTAAGCTACACAATATTCATGTCATTAGCCTGATTATTCCGAAACAACTACTCTCCTAAAGCCGAAAAATGTATAAATAAATTAAAATACAAGGGAAAATCAATCTATTTCAAATTATTAACCTTGCCAAAGGAAAAATCAATCTATTACAACTAAGGTGCAAACTCGTCCTCGAACGAAGGTTTCGTGCGGGCCCCAGTTGCAGTTGGCGCTCTGACATGCCCCACCATTGACACATGCAGTGCTTCTTCTTCATACGCTCTTCTCTCCATCTCTGCGAGTAAAACCTTTTTTCTTCTGACACTCACCAATGCCACCACCAACAGCCCGATAAGCACCGCCCCTGTTGTACCGACCAAAACCCCCATTGCTACCAGCTTCCATGTACTCACACCTTTCGTATTATTTTGGTTATCTCCACCATTGATCTCTTCCATCATAAGTGCAAAGTGGCCTTGCTGCCATGTAATGCACACATTATTCCAGGGTTGAGTTGTTACGCTTATGTTGCCGTCTAATTGAAACACTATGCAATGTGCATTCTGCACCTGTTGGGCTTCAACAAGCGACGAGAAGTTCACGATAATTGGTGTTTTCGTAACCAAGATGTTAACACCCGCTACCGAAGGACTATGAAATGACGTTGCATTGTAGAAAAGAAGACCTAGAACAGGAGATACGAGCCGTAGCCTTGTGTTTGAGCTTATGTAATGCTCGTACATCGAAGAGAATTGTCCCATGTTTTCGCGAATGACAATTAGGCGCTTGACATGGGGGTGAATAATAATGCCGGGTGGTAATGAAAATTCCCCGAGTGAAGCACCGTACCGCCATAGACTTCCGGTTCGGTATCTGACTGTCTCTGCTGAAATTCCAGAAAGGCTTGGAGGTAGCGAAAGACTGTAATGAACAGCTGTTTTCTGATGCTTTTGAGTATGGTAGGATCGCATGGCAGCATCTCTGACAATTTGGTCGATTAGAGAGGCGTATTCAGTTTTATGTGAAGATGCATGATGTAGAAATAGAAGAAATAACAGGGTACTAATGCTCATTGGTGCCTTCTGGTAAAGATTTGTCAGAGAAAACCTATATGGATCAGTACTAATTTTTTGTGGTTAGATAAGAGAGAAGGGGAAGATGCAAGTTGTGAACAGTATGAGTAAGCATGATTAGAGCAAATGGGTTTTGAATATATTTTTTTCAAAAGAAGAAGAGGCACTGGTAATTCCATTCCATTAGGTGCTTGGCACGTGATGAGGTTCTCTAAAATTTGATCTTTTGTAACAGTCAGGTGTAAAGAATCTGTGTGGCTTTAAGAAGAGCAAGAAAAACATTATAAATGTTAAGGTACCACAAGTTGTTTACAAGTTGGCATGACACAGAAAGAAATGTTTGCAAGGCTGTATTGGGGAATTGATGATTGTGGCCGGGAGAAGGGGAGAGGAGGCAAGAAAGGTACAAGGCATGGATTGATTATAACACATGTTGCCTCCCCTTTTAGGAGTAAGGCTTGTGACACTTCCCTCTTGAGGAAATCATTGTTCCAAAGGCATGCTATTGACTCCCACTGAATCCAGACCATTTTATTAATTATTATTTCTATTCTTTTTTTTTTCTTTTTTTTTTAAAATTGTTAGCAGGACTATAACAAGTAAGAATTACGTTACACTGCAAAGCTATCTGGGATCCAACGGTTCTTTTTACATTGAAATTTAGTTTCTTCTATATCCAACTAATATACCATACTCTTTTTAAAAATCACAATTGTGAAATTTTTATTGGATTTTCAAACAGAGCTGACAAATAGATTTGTTAAATAGCATGATGTGACTAATAAGTCGTCACGTCACACTTCACGTGAATAGATTTTAACATAACGTGATTTGATCACCGTGATCACACATGACATGACGTGATTAAATGTGGTTTGACTAGTCAAGTTTAGTTATCTTTTTTCTTTAAAATTTTATGTTAGCTCATAAAAATAAATAAAAAGATGCTAGCAAATATTTTAAAATAAATTGAAATAAAGAAATAATTATTAAAAATTAATTAGATAACATGTTATTTGACTTAATGTGTTATTTTCGATTGAAAAAAAAATCATCTTTCGAGACAAACGACGTCACATGACCAATACACGTCATATAACGGCACAACTAAATTTTCTTCGCTGGAAATATTAGATAGAAAAAGGCCGAAATATATTTGGGCCTTTGTGGTTGATCGGCCCGCCTTGCAACAAGGTCAAATACATTTAAAATATTACCGTTATATACACTAAATCGTCCAAAATGGCCTATAATTCAGGCTGTACATGAGCAGGTAAAAATTAGGTCCAATAGAAATTTGAATTGGGCCAATTGCACAGCCGTATTTGGGCCTTTTGTGTGAACACGAGATATTCCTTATTAGGTCAGGAGATGCAAACTTTGATAAATTCTCCAGCCCAACAAGACAAACTAGGAGATGCAAAACAATGGGTCAGTGTCACTGTTCATCTCCTAGTTTGTCTTTTTTTTTTTTTTTCTCAAAAAAAACAAGACAAACTAGGAGATGAATAGTGACACTGACCCATTGTTTGAAATAATGGATTTGGATTTTTGGGATTGTTTTAAGAACTTTCTGTTGACCATAATAGATAATTGTTCCTTCAATAACAACTAGCAGACAATTCACTAATACAACCTTATTTTATTTTTAGAAAAAAGATATAAGTATAATTTTAATAAAGGAATTATAATTAAGTGAATACATAGAAACTCTTCTAAAGTACTATAATAATTAATATACCAAATTCATCTAAAAAAATTAATAAACCAAATAGTGCATGAAATGATTTTTTGAAATAGAGTAAGAGACATTGAGAGCGCATTATATATATTAATTGGCCGCTCGACTGTACTATAATGTATAAATTATGGTGTATTGAATTGGTACAAACCAGGCATAGTGAGGCTTCTCACAAACTTACTAATCTAGAACAATTTGTTAAAAAAAATTAGAAAGATTATTAAGTTTGAGATATTTTTTTAGTAAAAATTGGATGTAAAGTCACTTAATATTTATCCACAAAGTATTATTTATTCTGAATTTGAACATGCGATTTTACACATGAACAATAATATTGTCTTTGCCACTAAATTAAATAACAGTTGTCTTGAGTTTGAGAATTCAAATGGTATATTATATCGATGAAACAAGCAAGAACGCACTTTGGTATTGATAATATATATGAGTAACTCTTTTATTTTTCAAACTTCGCTTCAGACAAAAAATATCAATTGAAGAAACTATAGTCTAGAAGAAAAAAATATCTTTTTTTTTGAAAATATCTGATACAAAAAATATCAATTGAAGAAACTATCAAAATTAGAATTACAATAGTTGCTAAATACTGTCTATTACTCAACCTTTACACCACCTCCACTGTTGAAATCTACTTTATCAGAATAATAAAACAGAATTCAACTACTGGTACCTATCCTTCAGAAGATCTGCAGTATTACTATTTAACAAAATTTCATCCACAACTTAACTTCTCTACTGGCATGATATGCAATCCAAACCGGTCTATTTGGCAATCTTCAAAAATCTTCCTGTTGTGCGCCCTCCACAAAACCAGCAAATAGCAAAAAAATAACTAAATCTTTAGTTTCAAATAAAAAAATCAATTGAAGAAACTATAGTTTAGAAGAAAAAATATCAACAACAACAATAACTAAATCTTTAGTTTCAAATAAATTGAGATACATAAGTTAGAAATAAAATCGAACCGATCCAAATCATAAATCATGAGAGTTTTATTTCTATAAGAGATATTTTATGTTGACTCGTTACGTTTATCACAATCTTCTTTCTTTTTTCTGACTTGAAACATGCTGTGTAGTTCTACACAGGCAGAGTTAGTTTTTATAATAAAATTATTTCTGAAAAAATATTTCCCCGAAACGTTACATAAGGACATTTATATGCTAAACAACACAAATATACAATTAAGAGTAATTATCAACATATAGTACTACAAAAAATTGCATTATTTTAAGAATTATATGTACTATTTCTAGCTAGACACACTTTAAACATACGACTTTTAAATGAGGGGAAAGAAGTATAATATAATAGGAGTAAAGTTAGCATGCATTATGTTTATCTAGAATTTCAAATGATGAATTCAAATTATTGAAATTGATCTACTTTACAAGTGCCATGTGTATATGTAAATTTTTCAAATCCATTTACTACAAAATCAAGCAGTCAAAAAATAATGAAATATGAATGCATTAAAATAACTCATTAACCTTCATTCTTTTGGCCGCTTGACTTTGTACTAAATGAATTTGAAATTTCAAAAATATTATATGTACACACATCACTTGTGAAGTAGATCGGTTTCTAGGGTTAAGATTCATCGTGTGATACCAATTCGATAGGTTTTGAAGTAATGCTCTCCAAACCTTCTTGGTGAGCATAATGCATGCTAGCTCTACTCTATATAATAGAGTAGAACTTAGGTAGTTCTTAATTAAGCTTACCAGTTTCTTTGTGAGCTTAGCTCCAAAACCTATAGAATTGGTATCAAATGACAAATTTAAACCGTTGAATCCGAGCTGCTCACAAGTGATGTGTTTACATGCAATGTTTTTAAAATTTCAAATAAATTTAGTGTAAAATCAAGCAGTCACATTTATAAGGTTTATAAATTAATTTTAATACATTTATATTTTAAAGATCTTTTTACTGTTTGACAATATATACATATATATATTTGAGTAAAGGCCGGAGGTCACACAACTATTTAATATCCATAAAAAATCATCCATTCAATTGAGTTTCGAACCTGCGACCTCTCACACAGAGAGCATTGCTTATGTCACTAGAGCAAAAGCTAGTAGTTCTCGACAATATATTTAATTAATTCAAAACATTAAAAACTTTGAATGAAAATTTATTATTTGTGAAGTAAATTAGTTTCAACTTTCAACAGTTTGAATTGATCATTTGAAGTCATCCAATAAGTTTGAGGTTAAGCTCACCAAACCAATTGGTCAACTTAAAAAAGCCCTAGTACTCTATAAATAATAAAAGAGTGGGTCAAAAAATGAAAAGAGAAAACTGAGTAGCAGTGATATGACATATCCAAAGATTTATATAGTGGATAACATATTTATGCGGTGAGCATTAATTTGTCATAGTAGATAGCAAATAGCAGATAACGGATATCTAGTGGATGCCATCAGTTCATAGCAGAAATTATTATTTTTGACTAATTATTTTGTACTTTGTTGACAATGAAATTCAATAAAACATATAAAAAATACGAGGCCACATTGCAATATCAAATTAAATAATTTTTCAATAATAATACAAATTTTACAAGTAAATCATTATTGTCTAATAGTTATTATGTCAAATCAAGCATCGCATTACATCAAAACTAATTAAAATAAAATGATAAGTATTTTGTATTCTTACACTAATTATTGTCAGAATAAAAATGCTAAAAATAATAATAATAAGGGTTCAGTACAAATTTTAAAACCGCTAATAATGTTAAATTATACAGTGATATAATGGCAATCTGTTGAGATGTAAACATCTAGAATTAATTGAATTTGAGCAAATATATATAGAATGAATAAGAAACTTTGCTGAAAATGGACTGCAAAGAATAAAAAGAAGATGAAAAATATAAACCCTAAATTTGAGATCTCATTAATTAGCATGTATTTGGTGACATTGAACCAATAATGATTAGATTTCATCTATTTATCGAAGAAAAAAAAAATCAATCTTATCTCTGATAAAAATTGATGACATGCAATAATTACTTAAAAATAAAAAAGAGTAAAATATTTCAAAAACAAAGAACAATAATCTTGCCTACACTTAGTGGGTTGTATAGGCTTCTAATTGCAGCATGCATGCTAATTTTTTTTATTTTTTTTTATTTAAGTCACAAAAGAATGTTATTTGTCTGTTTGCTTCAAAGAAAGAAAGGAGCACTCGTGCACATAATGTATGGAATCCAATCCTCATGTTTTGTTGAGAAAGAGTCTGAAGCACTTTCAAGTGTAGAGAACCGGATTCCTTTAATGGGAACACAGTTAAATGTGCTTGTTTTTTACACCGTCAAATATAATTTGTTTGTGTATTTATGCTCCATATATATATATATATCTCAACAAGGCAGTACGTCTGGGTGAGCTTAGGTACGATTTTTTTAAGAAATTAAATAAATATATAATTATTTGGGGAGAAGGGGGTTTCTGATACTGCACCAATAATGCGGTTCCATTTTTTTCGGATGTTAAATTCAATTTTGATTACATATTTATTTGTCTGAAAGGTGCTGAAACGTCCGTGGTCAAATTTGACTACATATTTGTTAGAAGAACTCGAAGCCATTAACAAAGACGACGTTACCTAGTAGTACTATTGTTCAGATATATATATATCCATCGGAAATAACTTATAGGGTTGTGAATGCATATATAATTACAATTAGATACACAAGTGACGTTACATGAAAATGTGTAAGACCAGACTTTTAACTAAAGGATTCATCCAAATTTATGGTGTTGATTATAAAGAAACCTTTGCACTTGTACGTTGTCAAGATGAAGTTAGGATATTTATTGGAAATAATTTTATTTAAATGAGCTTAAAAGGTGCCTTTTTTTAAAGATAATTTTATTTATTTTTGTACCATTTTCTATATAATTTAAAGTAAAATATTAAGAAACTGTAAATTAACTCCATTTTCGTAGAAATTTTTTATATGATTGATTTTCATATATATTTGACCTCTATAGTTTGAAAGTTTAATCGACTCTGTCATTGAGTACATTAGAATGAGCATAATAATGTTTCAGTTTTCAGATTAAAGTAAATCAATATATGAATTAAAACAATATCCTTGCACTTTAAACATCAAGCTAAGTCATTCTCTTTTAAATCATAGTTTTGTCAAAAGCACAACAGATTCTTCCATTTTTACCAAATGCACGTAGGATTCAATCATATTTTGGTGCATGCATATAATATCTTAATTGCTGGAAATAATAATGGAGAAACTTGTAATTTAAAAATTATAATATTTGACATTAAAGATTGAAGTTACCCTTTCTAGCAAATTTTGTTTATATCACCAAAAAAAAAAAATTGTTGGCAAAGTAACACTTCAATAATTAACAGAAATTAAACAATAATTAGCTGTACTTTTTTGTTCTTCTTGTTCGGTGTACTTTTTGTTCATGTAGTGACTGTGATAATGTTTAGGTTCAAAATATATATACCAGTGTCAAATTAACCCACAAACAGACATAAGAAAAAGGAAAATTAATTGTTTTTTTTAATGGAAAATCGAGATTCAATTGCTATTTGAGATCTTACTGCTTTATAACTCAGGTTTAGTCCTGCAAGATATTGAAAAATATCATTCTCTTCAGCCTACTTTTGGAGTGTGGTCAGATTTGCTATTATTGGCAAGTAGGATCGAAGCTCATTGCGTTTCTTTTCAAGAACAACAAGGTACTCAATATTGCTTCTCGATTCTTGTTTTTCTTGTTAGATTTTCTTCATAAGTTGATAAATATATATATGATAAATTATTTTTCTTGTCATATGTATATAACTTTTACTGTTTCTCACAACGCATGTGTTGTTTCCGCCATCATAAAGAGGTCGGATACAACCAGCTCCATTGAGTATAAGAGTGAGATGATGTGTTACGTTACGAAATTTTTACAATTAAATTCAAATGATTTAATAGAAGGAATCGATAAATCATGTTACCAAAATAGAAGTTTAAACCTTAATTAAGGTTCCCCTAAATAATTAAGTTAAGTGTGAATCGAAACCGCGTCGAAATTTCGAGATTTCGGAACTTTATAGGCTCAGTGCGGATGAGATTGACCCGCAGTGCGGGTGGGTGCATCCGCACTCATGCCATTTTGTGTTGGTCTGCATTTTTCTAAGTACTGAGTGCGGATGGATGGACCCGCAGTGCGGGTGGAAGTCATCCGCAGTTGGCTCAGACTTTCTCTGGACTTGTGTCTAAAATTGACTAAGTAGTGAGTGCGGGTGAGGGATCCGCAGTGCGGATGGGTCCAGCCGCACTCATGAATTTCTGTATTGCACTGAATTTTCCTGAAATCGGCTAAGTAGTGAGTGCGGATGAGGTTGACCCGCAGTGCGGGTGGGATTCATCCGCACTAGGCTCGGAGTTTTCCTGGATTCTGTTGACAACCGACTAAGTCTCGAGTGCGGATCAAGCCACCCGCAGTGCGGATGGGTACATCCGCATTCAGGGTAAAATTAACCCTAAAATCCAAATCAAAGCTTCTCTCTCTCTCTCCTCCATCATTTCCCCATTTTTAAGTTATTTTCGTCCAAGAGAGAAGGAAAAGAGCCCGTGAGTTTCCGTTTCTTTCAGACTCCCGATTGTTACGAGAAATCGAGTCTGGAACCGAGAAAGCAGCCGAGGATCTCTCCGAACCCTTCTATTTGGTATTTCTTTCTCTCCTTTTTGCTTTCGAAACCTCGAATTTTCTCGATTTCTCAGATTCTCGTTTTAAACTCGAGATTTGTGTTCAAATTGCTCGAGGACTAGTTCCTCTACACTCCTTACTAGTTTGTTTGTCAATCTTTTTCCCTATTTCTTCCGATTTGTGAAATCTGATTTCTAGGGTTTCGTGCCAAAATTGGAAGTTGGCATAATCGTGATTTGATTTGTTTAACCCGACCAATTAGACTTGTAATCGGTAGGGTTGCTTCCTGATCTTGAATTTTTAGAACGTTTAACGGCTAATTTGAGGTTTTGACCAAATTAGGGTTTAACCAATCGGTAAATTGAATTGATCCGAGAACCAAAGTAGTGAAACGGTGATTGATGGTTACCAAAGTGAAAGAGTATATGGCTAGAGGGCCTAGATGCAATTGTGCACCGTTATATGAGATTTTTAATAAGAAAGAAGGAACCGAAAAGAATCGATACCAAAACATAAGAATTGATTTAGGACTGTACAAACCCTAAGTAAACGTATAGACCACTGAACCCGAATTAAACCAAGTATACGTATAATATAGGGGTAGGCTCGGTCGAGCAAGACTTAACGAGGCAATTCGAGACGCCCGATCCGTAGCTAAGCGGTACGCTCGTCTTATTCAGGTGCGGGATTCTTGGACTTGTTTGATACTTTATTTTCAGGAATTAAACTGTTTATTCGTTTGTCATGTTGAATGATTAATTGTTGCATATTTTGGAATTCATGCTGTAGATTGATTCTTGCATAACTGAGAATGAGTTGAATTGTTTGGTTAAGATTACTTGGCATGTTGGTATGGTTATTATTTGATTAGTTCTATTAATTGTTCTTGATGTGAATGAATCCGCCAGGCCGACCTGTTTAGGTGGCTGGATAAGGTAACGGTGACCTATCCGTTGACCCGTGTTTTAGAATTTGCCAGGCCGACCTGTTTAGGTGGCTGGATAGGGTGACGCTGCTGACTTATGCGTTTGACCTGTTAGAATTTGCCAGACCGACCTGTTTAGGTGGCTGGATAGGGTGACGCTGCTGACTTATGCGTTTGACCTGTTAGAATTTGCCAGGCCGACCTGTTTAGGTGGCTGGATAGGGTGACGCTGCTGACTTATGCGTTTGACCTGTTATGATTTTGCGAGACTGACCTGTATGTGTGGCTTTGATATATATATTTGCTTGAGATTTAACAAAGTTGACCTGTATAGGTAACTTTGATTCCGTGTGATTGCATTTGTCAAGTTGACCTGTATTGGTGACTTGTAACCGGACCTTAGGTAATGGTTAAGCCAAACAGTAATTGCAGATGGGTGTCTGATAAAGGGTCCAGCTTGGTTGGCCATCTGTAGGCGTCTGTAACCCTACAGATGTGGGTTTGATAACGGTTCAGCTCGAGAGAACATCTGTAATTGCTACAAGACCTAATGAACTGAGTTATGAATCGAGTTAAGCCAAAATATATGTTGTGTTTTGAAATCCATCTTGTAAATTCCGTAAACTGTTTTCAGGTTGATAAATTGTTGTCGAGTATTGGCATTCTGCTATTTATGATTATACATATATCTGTTTGCATTGTTATTGTTTGGGTTTCATTGTTGAATATAGAGTTTGATTGCAAGTCCAATAATCTAAACTGTGGCAAATTTCGCACTGAGAATTTATTCTCACCCCCACCCTCCCGGTTATTTTACAGGTACTGGTGCGACTGATTCCGGAGAGGCACGAGAGGAGTAGGCCTTAGTAGCTTACCAGTATATGACCCTAGATATGTTTTGGTGGTATAGATTTAGGGTAGGCCTCGTGGTTGGTATCCGGATGAGATACTTTTGTTGTATTATTTACTGTCCAGACTGTGTACTCTGATTTTATATTAGAAACTTGTTTTTGTTGCTTGTTGTTGGGTTTGAATTGTTAATTGCCTTGTAAGCATACACGGCATTGTATGCTTACGGCGGGGGACTGTTACAACCCGTGGCCGCGGGGTGTGACAGCTCTCTTCGGTGGTATCAGAGCTCAAGGTTAAACCTAACCAGACTGATAGGATACGTGAGTGGGGTACGTTATACTTGGGGTCGTCACGGCTAACGACCTGTTCGTTCTATGAGATACGTATATGCAAACTTAATAAATTATTCTCTTCTTATTTAAGTTATGGAAGGACGTCGCAGTAGGGGACGACCGAGAATCAGGAATCGTGATCCTATCCTTGATCCACAGAACGAGCCAATCGTTCAAGCGAGTGAGGCTGGATCTGCTGGGCCTGAGGTCCAGAGAGTTGATTTGGGACCTGGAGGTGTGCAGAACCGGGACCGAGATCTAGATGATAGATTGATTGCGGCTTACGAGAGAGGCCGCCAAGCAGAGAGACGTGAGGTGGCACCGGAGGCTCCCCGAGGAGGTCCGGAAGATTTTAGGAGGTTGTACGACTCCTTCATGCGCCTTAAACCACCTCAGTTTAATGGCACCGGCGAGTATGCCGCTGCTGAAGAATGGCTCGCGAGCATGAGTGCAAAGCTAGTTCTGTGTCGAGCACCAGAACAAGATATGGTGGAGCTGGCAGAGCAGCAGTTGGAGGATGGTGCAAGATTCTGGTGGGACGGAGCCCGACGTAGTTATGTCGGGGAGGAGGCCAAGATTCCGTGGGAGTGGTTCGAATTACAGTTCACCCGACGGTTTCTGAGTAACATCCAGCGAGAGGCGCTGCGAAGGAAATTCCTAGACTTGAAGCAGAGTGGGCGAGCAGTGGCGGATTATAACAATGAGTTCCTTGCCTTGTCCAGGTACGCGACTGATGTGCAGACTGATGTGGTGAGATTCCATAGGCAATACCTGGATGGACTGGATGGAGGGATATCGATGATCGTGGATACCCCTATGGCTACTGAGCTGCAGGCCATGATGGATCACGCTGAGCAAGTGGAGTTGCACAGCAAGAGAAGGAGGTCGGAGATGACAGAGAGGAATGTGAAGCAGAGGGAGGACCAAAACCGACAATTTAGGTCAAGGGGAGGACCGTCGACAGTTCATGGCACCTAGACCCCCTCCGAGACAGATAGCGACACCGGTATTCCGGCCGGGTTTTGTTTCAGTATGGTGCAATTCGTGCAACCAGGCACACTCTGAGATAGACTGCAGACGCCGTAACCAAGCGTGTTACACCTGCGGCAGCATGGAGCATTGGGCGAGAGAGTGCCCGAATGCGGCACTAAGGTTCCAGAGAGACAGCGGGGGCAGAGGGCCCATGGGACGTGGATCTGGTAGACCACCATTTCGTGGTCGAGGTGCTTCTCAGACCAGCGGAGGCAGGATTGGAGGTCGAGTGGCTGCCCACGCGCTTGGTATAGCAGAGGTGGCATATGACACAACAAGGGCTCTAGAGGAAGGTGAGGGCTCGAAACCGGCTGATTCTCGAGCTGAGGTGATGACAGGTATACTTTCTATCTCCGATGAGAGTGCATATTGTTTGATAGATACTGGGTGTAGCCATTCCATTGTATCGAAGGCTTGGGTAGAAAAGTATAACTGGTCAACTGAAACCAATAACCAAGTCCTGAGTGTTCAAACCCCTTTCGGTTCGACTGACCGAAAAATAACCATATGCCGAAACCGAAAAGTCAGAGTTGATGGAAGGGATCTCGAGATAGACCTGTTGGTTATGGAGATCACGGGTTACGACGTTCTATTGGGGATGGATTGGTTAACAAGACATGCCGCGACGATCGACTGTCCGCACCGCAGGATTTGTTTTGTGACCGCAAAAGGTAGTATGTCATGCATGATGAACTGTAGAAAGGTTGGAGGGGTAATACCATGCATTTCGGCTGTGGAAGTTAGGCATCTGATCGATTCAGGATGCACTGCATATTTGGCGGCAATAGTGTACACTACTGCAGAAGTTACTGAGATGAGTACGATCCCAGTGGTGTCGGAATTCGCGGACGTGTTTCCGGAGGAAATAGTAGGGGTACCACCGGAACGAGAAGTGGAGTTTGGCATTGAAATGGTACCAGGTACGACACCAATTTCAAAGAGTCCGTATCGGATGGCTCCTGCTGAATTGAAGGAACTCAAGGCCCAACTAGAAGAGATGCTGGAAAGCGGGTTTATTAGACCGAGCACATCTCCATGGGGTGCTCCGGTGTTGTTTGTGAAGAAGAAGGATGGTACCTTACGGTTATGTATCGACTACCGCGAATTGAACAAGGTAACCGTCAAGAATAGATACCCGTTACCCCGAATCGACGACTTGTTTGATCAGCTGCAAGGATCTTCGATCTACTCCAAGATAGACTTGAGAACGGGGTACCACCAGCTGAGAATACGAACGACTGATGTGGAAAAGACAGCCTTCCGAACGCACTATGGGCACTATGAATATCTGGTTATGCCATTCGGGCTAACGAACGCTCCGGCTGCATTTATGGATATGATGCAGCGAGTGTTTCATGACTTGTTGGATTCAACTGTGGTGGTGTTCATCGATGACATCCTGGTATATTCAAGGTCACGTGAGGAGCATGAGGTACATCTGCGGATAGTGCTGCAGAGATTGAGAGATCATCAACTATTCGCAAAGTTTTCGAAGTGTGAGTTCTGGCTTGAGAAAGTGGCCTTCCTTGGTCACGTGATATCAGGTGAAGGGTTGGCAGTGGATTCGGAAAAGATTCGGGCGGTGACCGATTGGAAGAGGCCAGAAACAGTTACGGAGATTCGTAGTTTTCTGGGGCTAGCAGGTTATTATAGAAGGTTCGTACTTGGATTCTCACAGTTAGCTGCTCCCCTTACGAAGCTTTTGCATAAAGGTGTGAAGTTCGAGTGGGGTGCCACTCAAGATCGAAGCTTTGAGGAGTTGAAGAATCGGTTGGTAACTGCACCGGTTCTTGCCATGCCCATCACCGACGAGGAGTATACCGTCTACACCGACGCATCCGGATCTGGTTTGGGATGTGTACTGATGCAGAAGGACCATGTTATAGCATATGCTTCTCGGCAGTTACGATCACACGAACAGAATTATCCGACCCATGATCTGGAGCTAGCTGCAGTGATCTTCGCTTTAAAGATTTGGCGGCATTACCTGTATGGAGTGAGGTGCCGTATCTTTACGGATCACCAAAGTTTGAAGTATATCTTCACTCAACGGGAGTTGAATTTGAGGCAGAGGAGGTGGTTGGAGCTGATGAAGGACTACGATCTGGATATCCAGTATCATGCAGGAAAGGCAAACGTGGTAGCTGATGCGTTGAGCAGGAAGAATCAGATCAATCTGGCATCGATTATCACCAGCGAGACACATCTTCTCGAAGAAATGAGAAGAATGAATCTGCACGTAGGTGCGTCCCGTGAGTTTGCATTTGAAACCTCATCTCGATTGATTGGAGATAGCAATAGTGCAGGTACATCTACAGTTGCCTCGATTATCTTGGCCGCGGTCGAGGTTCGACCAGAGTTACACGAGCAGATTCGAGCAGCACAACAAGAGGACCCAAAGTGCCAGAAATTCCGACAACATTTCGAGTCAAATGCAGACTCGCCATTCCGACTCCACGAAGATGGCATTCTGCGGTTCCATGACCGCATATGCGTTCCGAATGACTCAGAACTGAAGAATATGATTCTGTCAGAAGCACACGACTCGGGGTATACCATTCACCCGGGTGAAGTCAAGATGTACCAAGATTTAAAGCGATATTTCTGGTGGCCAAAGATGAAAAGGAACGTGCAAAACTATGTGGAGAAATGTCAAGTCTGTCAGCAGGTCAAAGCAGATAGACGGAAGAAGGCGGGATTACTAAGACCTCTGGAGATACCCATGAGAAAATTTGAGTCGATCACTATGGACTTCATGACGGGATTTCCGAGAACCGTTGGGCGATACGATGCCATATGGGTGATAGTGGATAGGCTGACGAAGATTGCACACTTCATTCCACTTCGGATCGAGACATCCGGAAGAGAGTTGGCTGATCTGTTCTTGCAATACCAATTTAAATACCATGGATGTTCGCGGCACATTGTCTCCGACCGAGACCCTCGATTTACATCTCACTTTTGGGAAAGTTTTCAAGAAGCCATGGGCACGAAATTGAGATTCAGTACAGCCCATCATCCGCAAACCGATGGTCAATCCGAACGAACAATACAAACATTGGAGGACATGCTTCGATCCTGTGCTTTAAGTTTCCGAGAATCCTGGATCAACCATTTGTACTTGGTGGAGTTTGCGTACAACAATAGCTACCATTCGAGTATCGGAATGTCACCACAAGAGGCACTTACGGGACAGCAGTGTCGCACACCGCTGTGGTGGGGACCCGCAGGTACGTATTTACCTACCGGGCCTCAAATGTTAGAAGAGATTGCCGAAAAGACGAAAGTCATTTTGAGTCGGCTTAAGTCGGCCCAAGAGCGACAAAAGAAATATGCAGATGTGCATAGAAGACCGTTGGAGTTTCAAGAAGGGGATCACGTGTGGCTTCGAGTTTCACCCGTCAGGGGTGTGCACCGATTTGGCGTATCAGGCAAGTTGAGTCCTAGATATATCGGACCATTTCAGATTTTGAGACGAATGGGACCGGTGGCATATGAGCTTGTATTGCCACCAGCATTGGACCGGGTTCATCCGATGTTTCATGTGTCACAATTACGCCGGTACGTACGAGATCCATCCCACTGCATTGATCACTCCGACTTGCATGTCCAAGGTGACTTGTCCTATCAAGAAGAGCCAATGCAGATATTGGACCGAAAAGAACAACAACTTCGGAGCAAGACGATTAAGCTTGTCCTGGTCAAATGGGGACGCCATTCGACGAAAGAAGCAACGTGGGAACATGAGGAGACCATTCGTGAGAAGTACCCAGAACTATTCAACGACTAAGGTACGCAATTTAGTTCAGAGGACTGAACTCTATTTTAAGGGGGGGAGAAATGTTACGTTACGAAATTTTTACAATTAAATTCAAATAATTTAATAGAAGGAATCGATAAATCATGTTACCAAAATAGAAGTTTAAACCTTAATTAAGGTTCCCCTAAATAATTAAGTTAAGTGTGAATCGAAACCGCGTCGAAATTTCGAGATTTCGGAACTTTATAGGCTCAGTGCGGATGAGATTGACCCGCAGTGCGGGTGGGTGCATCCACACTCATGCCATTCTGTGTTGGTCTGCATTTTTCTAAGTACTGAGTGCGGATGGATGGACCCGCAGTGCGGGTGGAAGTCATCCGCAATTGGCTCAGACTTTCTCTGGACTTGTGTCTAAAATTGACTAAGTAGTGAGTGCGGGTGAGGGATCCGCAGTGCGGATGGGTCCAGCCGCACTCATGAATTTCTGTATTGCACTGAATTTTCCTGAAATCGGCTAAGTAGTGAGTGCGGATGAGGTTGACCCGCAGTGCGGGTGGGATTCATCCGCACTAGGCTCGGAGTTTTCCTGGATTCTGTTGACAACCGACTAAGTCTCGAGTGCGGATCAAGCCACCCGCAGTGCGGATGGGTACATCCGCATTCAGGGTAAAATTAACCCTAAAATCCAAATCAAAGCTTCTCTCTCTCTCTCCTCCATCATTTCCCCATTTTTAAGTTATTTTCGTCCAAGAGAGAAGGAAAAGAGCCCGTGAGTTTCCGTTTCTTTCAGACTCCCGATTATTGCGAGAAATCGAGTCTGGAACCGAGAAAGCAGCCAAGGATCTCTCCGAACCCTTCTATTTGGTATTTCTTTCTCTCCTTTTTGCTTTCGAAACCTCGAATTTTCTCGATTTCTCATATTCTCGTTTTAAACTCGAGATTTGTGTTCAAATTGCTCGAGGACTAGTTCCTCTACACTCCTTACTAGTTTGTTTGTCAATCTTTTTCCCTATTTCTTCCGATTTGTGAAATCTAATTTCTAGGGTTTCGTGCCAAAATTGGAAGTTGGCATAATCGTGATTTGATTTGTTTAACCCGACCAATTAGACTTGTAATCGATAGGGTTGCTTCCTGATCTTGAATTTTTAGAACGTTTAACGGCTGATTTGAGGTTTTGACCAAATTAGGGTTTAACCAATCGGTAAATTGAATTGATCCGAGAACCAAAGTAGTGAAACGGTGATTGATGGTTACCAAAGTGAAAGGGTATATGGCTAGAGGGCCTAGATGCAATTGTGCACCGTTATATGAGATTTTTAATAAGAAAGAAGGAACCGAAAAGAATCGATACCAAAACATAAGAATTGATTTAGGACTGTACAAACCCTAAGTAAACGTATAGACCACTGAACCCGAATTAAACCAAGTATACGTATAATATAGGGGTAGGCTCGGTCGAGCAAGACTTAACGAGGCAATTCGAGACGCCCGATCCGTAGCTAAGCGGTACGCTCGTCTTATTCAGGTGCGGGATTCTTGGACTTGTTTGATACTTTATTTTCAGGAATTAAACTGTTTATTCGTTTGTCATGTTGAATGATTAATTGTTGCATATTTTGGAATTCATGCTGTAGATTGATTCTTGCATAACTGAGAATGAGTTGAATTGTTTGGTTAAGATTACTTGGCATGTTGGTATGGTTATTATTTGATTAGTTCTATTAATTGTTCTTGATGTGAATGAATTCGCCAGGCCGATCTGTTTAGGTGGCTGGATAAGGTAACGGTGACCTATCCGTTGACCTGTGTTTTAGAATTTGCCAGGCCGACCTGTTTAGGTGGCTGGATAAGGTGACTCTGCTGACTTATGCGTTTGACCTGTTAGAATTTGCCAGACCGACCTGTTTAGGTGGCTGGATAGGGTGACGCTGTTGACTTATGCGTTTGACCTGTTAGAATTTGCCAAGCCGACCTGTTTAGGTGGCTGGATAGGGTGACGCTGCTGACTTATGCGTTTGACCTGTTATGATTTTGCGAGACTGACCTGTATGTGTGGCTTTGATATATATATTTGCTTGAGATTTAACAAAGTTGACCTGTATAGGTAACTTTGATTCCGTGTGATTGCATTTGTCAAGTTGACCTGTATTGGTGACTTGTAACCGGACCTTAGGTAATGGTTAAGCCAAACAGTAATTGCAGATGGGTGTCTGATAAAGGGTCCAGCTTGGTTGGCCATCTGTAGGCGTCTGTAACCCTACAGATGTGGGTTTGATAACGGTTCAGCTCGAGAGAACATCTGTAATTGCTACAAGACCTAATGAACTGAGTTATGAATCGAGTTAAGCCAAAATATATGTTGTGTTTTGAAATCCATCTTGTAAATTCCGTAAACTGTTTTCAGGTTGATAAATTGTTGTCGAGTATTGGCATTCTGCTATTTATGATTATACATATATCTGTTTGCATTGTTATTGTTTGGGTTTCATTGTTGAATATAGAGTTTGATTGCAAGTCCAATAATCTAAACTGTGGCAAATTTCGCACTGAGAATTTATTCTCACCCCCACCCTCCCGGTTATTTTACAGGTACTGGTGCGACTGATTCCGGAGAGGCACGAGAGGAGTAGGCCTTAGTAGCTTACCAGTATATGACCCTAGATATGTTTTGGTGGTATAGATTTAGGGTAGGCCTCGTGGTTGGTATCCGGATGAGATACTTTTGTTGTATTATTTACTGTCCAGACTGTGTACTCTGATTTTATATTAGAAACTTGTTTTTGTTGCTTGTTGTTGGGTTTGAATTGTTAATTGCCTTGTAAGCATACACGGCATTGTATGCTTACGGCGGGGGACTGTTACGACCCGTGGCCGCGGGGTGTGACATGATGATTCTATCATTTGTGGTTCTCCACTATTTTACTGCCTTCTTTTCGTCAGCAGTTAGTTTGTTTGAATCTGCGATCTGGTTGTGATGTATCCTGAATGTTGCCCTTGCCCATGACAAATAATTTTTTCCATTGAGCAACGTGTTTGTTAGCTTGGAGAAATTCATTGCCTCGATTTTCCCTTCTTGAGCCATCTTTCTCTTTGCTAAATTTTGTTGTGATTTTGTATTTTGTCGGTCACATAACTCTTATGGCTCTGATACCATGTTATTTTTGTAAGATAAAGAGAGAAGATATTAAAAAAATAAATTATATTTGCAATCTTATTTTTCTGATTACATGTGTCCCTATTTATACTTACTAGGCAACAAAAACTAGCCGTTGAAATGCACTATTCCATATTGCTATTAATTACAAAATACTATATTCTATTATATTAAATAAACTAGCTGTTATAATTTAATTCCTATTTTATATTTCAACACTTACTCTATTTTTATTTTTTTTGAATAAAAGTTGGAGATCTAACCACCCAACTATTTAATATCCAAAAAGACTGGATTGCCTCTTCAATTAAGTCGAACTTACGACCTACATGAAGAGCATTGCCTTTGCAACTTCTTACTCTATTTTCTTTCTTTATTTGTATTTATAATGTAGAGGTTGACATACGCACCGTCAAATGTTGTTTATCATATATGCACGATCCCAACTGGGCTGCGACAACAATAAGGTTATTTTTCATCAAATTTAGTATAATCGAAATATACTTAATTAGTAGAGTAATAAGTATACAATCTTGGTTGGACATTTGAAAAGGAAAAAAAAGAAACACCAGAAAAGAGTATGAACAAAAAGACAAAAAAAAATGGACGCCGTGGCAATTTGGATCTCTAATATAAACCAATTCCATGGTATCCTTTCTTTTATTCCTTGTTCAATTGAACCAAATATTGACCGGATATCAAATATAAGTCTGGCCCCTACATCATATACAATTTTTCTTAAGAATAAAAGTATAAATTAAGTTGTGACAGGAAATCTCATAATGCCCATTCTGAAATCTAGCTCTATAGTTGTCATCGATTATATCCCAAAAAACAAAACAAAAAGGTAAAGGGTTAAAGTCTATAGTTGTTCTATTTCAAGAACTGAGAATCTTTTTGCTTGCAATGTGTTTATAAGCTAGCAACTAGGTTATTTGGTGGCACGTCATCCTCACCCAAATTCAAAGAGAGAGGAATTGCAACACGCTCAATTAATTACAGTACGGATACCGTGATACATTCATTGATCTTTCAAATATATGATATTCCAATTACTTGATTTCAGAATAAACGCTTCATATCCAAAAATCTGACTAAATAGTTTTATCAAATTGTACATCTAAATTGATATATACTTAGTTTGGTTTGAACCGTCCATTTTTAAAAGCTTCATAGAGGCTGCAAAGTGGTTAGCGGGGCTCGAACTCTAGACTTTTGGATATCCAAAGATTCCAATTAAGACTTTTTCCTAACCAACTGTGTTATTGTCCCATTCTTGTCCATTGAATTTCTTAATAACATGTCATGCCGATTGTTGCCATCAATATAATTTTTATGCAGAATTTTCTAAAATTTTAAAAAATTGACGCTAAAAATGATTAAATCTCTGCAGGGAAGTACAAATATATTGTGATATGATTTCTACATGCACGCTGTCACACCTCAAACAAGGAATCATAGATTAGAGTATGATCAACCTCGCCTCGTGCTTAATTACTCATTAAGCACGCAAGGCTAAAATAAACAAAATAATAAATCAAATAGCAGCAGAAGCATAATAATATAAAGTATCAAGCATCAGTCACATAACAAATAAATAAACATACATATCATTCAATATGATCCGTCTCGGATCCAAAATAACATCATCTAATAAAAGGGGATACATGATCTATCGAGCCCGTATATATAATACAAGAAATACGGGACTCGTAAACCTAATCAAAGCCTAATCCTAGCTAAGTCAAGCGGCGTGGCCATCGGGGACAGCTCCTGACAACTCCCACCGCGGATCGCCAGATGCTGTACCTAAAACCCACGAAACAACTTGTGGTCAAAGCACTTTTATTTATAAATTGCGTTCAGTTATGAATATAATTTAAAATTTGCACAAGTGTGAACCTATATCAATATCTAATAGAATTTACAATACTTTTAATTTATGCCATGATGCAGTTAATCTATTATGCCAACATGCAAAATAAACCCAAAGTCAAAATACAATATCGGATAGAAATCAAGTCGGAATCTAGTACTCCTAGCACTATGTGCCCCAAATATAATAATAATAATAATAATAATAATAATAATAATAATAATAATAATAATAATAATACAGATTAAGTAAATCACCCTGTGCCGTGCCAATAGGATCAAAAGATCCAAACAATATAATCCAAGGACTGTGTTCATAGGTACAATGATACGCGTTGCCTAATGACATCGAGCATTGCCCACAAGTTATACAACACACTAGCCGATGGTTATATCAAAATCTGGTGTGTCATCTTGCCTAACGATTCATCACCCAAACATATAAAATAGGAGAAATCATACAATGCAAGTCGTAAAATAGTTAATCTCTTCCCTCATGAGCAGGAGAGAACTCTACCGTCCGGTGATGACTCGAAATGAGACTACTAAATTTGAGTATATATAAATATATACTTAGTTACCCTAATGCTACTCTGTCGGATTACAAGCGCATAATCCCACCGTGTAGTAGTGTCGGGTGTCGATCCACAGGGATAGATCTTAGTAGTTTAACAACAATAATACTAGTCTAGGTTCTTTGGGTTTGTTTGATATGCGCGAATACTAATTAAAATAAGTAAATAATAATAGTAATAGGTGCAAGTTGATTTTACAGTTTACTCTGGCGAATTTACAGGTGGAGATGCTAATTGCTGTAAACCAAGTTTTGGACGAATTCCTTCTAATTAACTCAATACAATATTTATGGTACTCATGTCTACCCGTATATGGCACTGTCACTGCCGCATACGGCCTCGCCTACAGCCTTCTGTCACTGCCATATGCGATATAGACCACCCCGTAGAGTAGAGCCGCATACCGGTACTGTTATTCCCTGCGGATTACTTGGGTTCGATTCTATGCATATTTGAAAGGTTCTCTGACTCTAAGGTCGCCTTGTGGGGGACAATTCTGATTATCACAGGATATAATGTAATTAACCACTCACACCAATTTAAGTAATTATATTCCCCTGTTACTCGCTAAGTAATAACCCTAAACCCTATTCAATACAAGTAATAAATAAATTCCTAATTAAACCTTGAGATGCTATCTAATCTATATCCTGCCAAGGGAGTCTACTGGGTTCGAACCCTAGCCTTTGAACCACGGCTAGGCCTCGTTAGCCGAAGTGTTTATAGTACTTACATGTATCCCCTCTCACACTGAGGTACAACGACTTATAACACCTATTGGTATGTGAAGGACACTGGACCATCTGTAGACAGACTTATGTATGCAAGGACATATTTCAAAAGCATTCTAAGTATAACGAAATCTCAAATAGACATAAAAGAAAAATAAATATTATAGTAAAGAGCAATTAGAATTCATTACAGCAATTATAATTCATTAAAAAGGGTTAAACTTTTCAATTTTCAATTTGAATCAAAAGGAGAGGTTGAGATGGTGCTGAAATTCGTGCTGGATCATAATCAAATGGTTCAACAAATTCTGAAATTCAATTTGGTTTTCAATTCAATTAAAATTCGTTACAGTTGCAAAGTTTCGATTCGAATCTTTGTAAAATTTATCATAATTTCGTACGAAACCTTCAAGTGTTTATAATTTGATTATTAATTTTTTTCGAATCCGAATACTTTAATTGATTGAATTAGTATATATAAATATATATACATATAATTATCAATCAAATCAATCTTTATAATTCCTAAAATAAAATGTGTAGCTTATATATAAAATTATTTGTACGTAAATTTGTATATTTATTCTACTAATTTTCAAATCTATTTATTTATTTCTTTACACAAATCATTTTACTTTATTTCCAAATTCTCCTTTTAATTACATAGTTTCATAAATTATTTATATCTCGAAATTTTTAGTTTATATTTCAAATTGATAATAAAATTTCTAAATGATCATTAGTTTAATTAGTAAAATTTTAATTTGGGTGAAAATTTTAAATTAGCATGATTAATACTTAATTAAAATTTCGGGATATAACACACGCCATATCTTCAAAATCTCTTAAGCATCATAGAAACTTATGTGGGTTAAAATTGATCTACTTATATGAAAATAATAATAATAAAATACAATAAATAAATAAAAACAATTTTGTATCCTACTATCCAAACAAAAATATATCATACTTCTCTTTGTTCATCTGTCCAAAAATGATATATACCAAATTTGACACATATATAAAATATTAAAATGCAAAATAAAAATTCATCGATTAGACATAATTTGATATATATAAATTATGTCTAATCGTTGAATTTTTATTTTGCATTTTATATATGTTTCAAATTTGGTTTTACTAAATTTGTGAAATTAAGGCTTGATAAAAGAAATACATTAATTAGCCCTCATCAACTAATAATATCTTATACAATTACAATGCCAGCTAAATCCAGCATTACGTAAAAATTAGTAAAGGTTTACTTCAATTGAAACCAACTTTTGCTCTAACAAAAACCCTTTTTTTTTTTCAAAGAGATGTGAAATTACAACTGTGCCACCACATCGATCAATTTTTTTTAAGATTAGTGGCTTTATTGCCTACTAACAATTTAATTGATAAACCACATCGATCAATTACGTACTCTGCAGTTGCGATCCATGACAAAACGTGATCCCTTTCGTTGAAAATAAAGGTCCCAGAAAATGTAGACACCGAGTTGACATCCCCGTTGGTGCTTTCATTATATATCTCCATCATCAAGTGCAACTTGACCTTTACAACATAACAGTAGTTCCACTTCTCCAACCTCGCGCCCATGCATTTTATGATTTGGTTAGGAATTTTTTACGCTGTTTATGTAGTCGCTATCTTGAACCTGGACGTGAACAACTAATGTAAAAAAATAAGTGAATTTTGTGAACGGAATATATATAATACACAATCATACATGTAAGATGTATTGCCAAAGAAAGATCGATGTGCAGTTATATTTCAGGTTCAAATCTTAGTATTCTAGATTATGAGATATTGGATGTGAACAGAATTGTGTTTCTAATTACATGCTATCATGGAATTCGGAAGTAAATTTTCTTTTGTGCACCATCTTAGGACTTGGGAGATTGTATTTTTTTTTCTTCTTATTTTTTTCTGAAAATTAGCAGCCCCAATATTTTCAAATATACATATATCTTTAACAAAATCAAGCATAAATCTGAGATTGTGTATTAATTTATACGTAACTAAATTCCATAAATAGGAATATGAGATTTGTACTTGTATATATATATACCGTTAAAAATCTACCTGTGAATTTCTTGATAAAATAAATCATGCATTATGGGACATAATCAGACAAGTAACACCAAAACCTGTTTACCTCAGAATATATATTGTCTAGAGAGCAAATTAAATACAATGTAGTGACTGCTCTATTGCTTCGAGTTCCAAATTGAGACCTAGCCAAGCAATTAACTACAACATGTTTGCATTGAACTGGAACAGGCTATGCGCAGGTCTAAAGACTCAACCCCTAAAAATTAGCAACTCAGAGTGTCTACATGTTAGCTGTGCCATTGACAGAATGTTACGAATCCTAGCTAGTTGAAAGAGATATCTAACTACCACCATCTCATAAGTATCTCCACCTCACATGCGATGTGACCCGCTCTAGATATATGCAAAGCAGATAGATATATATGTGCAACCTATCTAAACATCATAGATGTATCATGTAGCTAGCTTTGGTTTTTTAATTTACTGTCAAATAATAACAAATTATGAACCCATTTACAAAAGATAAGAATTAACACTTAAAATATGATTCTAGGTGCATGGGTTCATGCATATTCCTCGTACCAGACTACTCGATCCAGTCAATAAGCAATTGTTGAAAGAACATTTGCTGCAACTAACCCTAGAAAACGATTGCAGTGGGGTCCTTGGTTCAATGAAAAGTACATAGAAATAGGGTTTCATGTGATGAGCATGAAGGCAACTTTGGAAAATGACATTATGAGCCCCCTGTGAGTTGGATTCCATTGAAAGAAAAGACATGCAATTAGCATTGATGTCCCTTGCACTGCTTGTTTCTTCTTTAATAGTTCAATGGACACAATTAAGAACTTTATTGAAATAAAGTTGAGATCAAGATCAATCTTATCGATACAAAAAAAAAAAAAGATATGACAATCTTAATTATTGATTAACATAGAGTTATAAGATCAGCACGCGTTACCACTCTGCACTTTATTTTATTTTGTTTTGATAATTAAAATGAGATTTCAAAACAATTAGTATATGATTGGTTCATTTTTTACATTTTACATGAAGAAATTGACATAATTATAAAATAAAATATCCGCGATATCTATTTTTTCTAGCGGTATAATTAAGATTGTTTTTATGAACCTACTTTTGTATATTACGCAAAGAATATAATTAACCTGTATAAATTCATTTGTATTAAATTTGCCAAACTTATTGTGATTTCTTGGAAGTGTTGTAAATTTAGTTTTTAATGTCCGTTGGTGATTGGCAAAGAAAGTGGCATTAAAATTATTAAATTTTGTAAAAGAAAATAAAAATTTATCATTTTTGGTGTGAATTATAAGCATAATTTGAAGTACCACATTCAAACTGATGGATTTAAAATTTTAAACCATTCTTGGCTGATATTGAAAATAAAATTATCCGTTTTCAAATGGACATCAACCTTCAGAGGAGAAGTCCCTGAATCCTCAGTTTATTGCATAATTTGTGTACATGTGTGTGTATGGAAAACAAATATATATATGTATATACAAGTTATTTAGACAAAAACAAATAGCTATGCCTAGCTAGTCAAGAAGATATAAATGGTGATATGTTCCTTTTTCAAGTCCGGATCCTATGAAGTAATTAACTCAAATTTTGAGTTTGATCTGGACCGTCTGATCAGAATTCGGGCCAATTTTGTCTCAAGTGGAATTGCACATGACCCTATAATATTCGTGTCAAAACAGATCTGACGGTTTGAATCTAAACTAAAAAATTGAGTTACTTTAGGTGATATGATTCTCTTAAATTTTTCTTGGATACAAATAACATTTCCTTTTGGTTATATAAAATGAATGAATTAATATAAAAGAGGAGGCAATTGTAATTGTAAATGATTAAACAAGTGGAGCAGGATCCTTTGTTCTCAGCCATCACTATTGCATTAATGAGTGTGTTCTTTGAGAAAGAGGTCACCCCACCCACTACAACAAGCACTTCCTTTAATTAGCTACCCTCTCCAACTTTTTTGAATTATTTGTTCCTTTCTCTGATTATGTATAAATCGACCTTACCTTACCTTACCTTACCTTACCAGTTACCATACAAAGTCTGGGCACACCGCAGTGAGTCAATGCCAATGTAGAAACTATGCTAAAAATGCAAAATAAATAGCAAGAGAAAGGAAAGGAAATATTTCCTTCGTACAAGGAATGTAAGATTTTAGTTCCAAAACCCAAGTTTAATTCGCCTTACTAAGCTAAGAAATGTCAGTTTGCTAAATTAGTTTTGTTCTTTTTTTTTAAAAAATAAAATAAAAAATCTGTTCTTGTTTGTTTTCGTTTGGGCTGTGAAACGAATGACATTTTGATCTATGGTCCCATATATATCGAAACAATAGCTCACATGCGAGTGAGGCAATGGTAATATGCATATTACGAAGCAGTTCGTACTATGGACTCATATTTATGTTTTTAAGTTCAAACAGTCGATCCAAATTATTAAACATGATTCCTGACCATATGATATTGTACTTGCAGCACCAAAAAAAAATTGTACCAAATTTTAAATTTTGTAGAATTTTATAATTATTTTTTATAGGTAGAAAATCACTTATTTTAAAATTCTAAACCATATATTCCAAACTAGTGATTTTTTACCTATTTAATAAGATTGTAAGAAAAGTTCTTCCTATAAAATATAAGATTTGGTGTCCGAATATATTTTCATATGAAGATTATATTTTGACGGTTTAGATGAATTGTTTGAATTTTAAAAATAAAAATATGAATCCATAGCATCCACCATAATATGAATATTGCCATAGCCTCACTCATTATATATTGTGCAAGTAGTTAAAATTTGTAACTATGATTTCGTGTGGTAGAAAAACGATGATTTTGTGTGGTAGAAAAAACTTGTTTCTATAATAGATAACTACACAATTTGAAATTCGTACAAAATCTACTAGATTAAAATCTGTAACTAAATATAATTGGAAAATAGTTTTATTAATTTATATATCGTAAATAATTTACAAATATATTGATAATTTTAGAAAGCAAATAGAAGTTAATAAATATTACCAATCATTCAGGAATAAATGTATTAGTAAACTTTGGTAACAATTCTTACATAATACATATAATATAGTAAGAGGAGGGTTCAAATGCCTCCATTTTTTGTGCCTCCATCATGCCTCCATTTTTAAAAACTTTAATAACTCAAAATTTAAATCTTAAAATTCAAAATAAAACCGTTGGATATGAACTATATCATTTTATCTATGCACATGCAAAAAATTATGGCATTTCAACTTTGTTTTGATTGTCATCTTGAGCTTGTAAAAATGTATACAAATGTGAATAATTTCTAAACATTAATTTTTCAACTTATTGATTCATATAAAAGCAAAATCAAAATGTGATAATTTTTTATGGACACATAGAGAAAATAACATAGATTACATATTCGTCAATATATAACTGGTTGATTTGGTTTGCAAGATTCTGAAAACGAATATTAGTTGCTCCTATATGTAATGCTCTAATATTTAGTTGCTCCTATATGTAATGCTCGACATAATTTTAGTTCAGTTACTTGTGTTTATAGAAGATCCTGCAAATGAAAACAAATGGGTTAAATTTTTTGGTTCCTGAAGTGAAAGTGAAAAAGAGAGGGAATATGGAGCGTGAATTCTGTGACAAATACAAAGAGAAGGAACCAAAAGCCGACACGTAGCATGTGATTTTATCTACCGCCCAAATTTTACCTAGGAATGGTCAGTTCAACCTAGTCACTAGAACCTAGTAATTTCAGAAATCACATCGAACCATCGTGTTCTCTCTTCTCAGGTGAACTTTTCCGAGGTAAACCACAAAAAAGTATTAAATTTAGTGTTTTTCACCCATGCCCCTCAAAGTATTTTTATTCAGAACATTCATACAATGCGCTTTAAAGAGTAGTAACTTCAAAGAAAATATTGTTCTAGGCACTAGCTATATACTTTCTAAAGCGAACAATTGAGTTTACCTTTTTTATTGTATTTAACATTTATAAGTGCACTATGAGTAGGGTGAAAAACGATATAGATAATATTCGATCTGTATTTGATTTATATTTGAAAACTTAGATGTGGATATTTTATATTCGAATATCCATATGGATAAGGATAATTATATGGTTTTATGAACTTTAATATCATATATTTTAATACATATTATGAACACTACAGCAAAATGGAATTTCTGCGACCGGTATTAGCGACCGGGGCTGACGCCGGTCGCAGAAATTCAATTTCTCGAAAAAAAATAAAATAAATTCCATTCATCAGGCGACCACTGGCATCTGCGACCATATCAGCGACCGGCGCCATTACCGGTCGCTGAAAGTATTGGGTAAAAAAAAAAAGGCGTCAGCCTTCTCCCCCGCGCCAGACAGAACCCTAGTTTTTTCAATTTTCCCCCGCGCCCAATTCAAATTTCAGTGATTTTTGGTGATTTGCTGCGATTTTGTGCTCAAATCTCTGCTCAACAGGTTAGAACCTCGAATCTCTTCTCAAATTTCTGCTCAATTCGATTTTCTATTCAATTCGTATTTTTTTCAATTCGTGGTTAGAAGGAGCTTGAGTGGACCAGCAGAGGCGACACTGGTATCTTCTCTCTTTTCCCTTGTTCGATTTTGCTTAGTGAGATTCTGGATTAATTTTTTTTTCGTTAATTTGATATTAATCTAGCTATTGGAAGAGGAGACTGCTAAAAGAATTGAAGAAGCAATTAGGAAGAGGGCCAGCAGAGTTTGAGTTCAGAAGCTACCTTGATCGCAGCCAGAGAACGGTACTTAATTATCATGTATTTAAATAATTGTATCCGGGTGGTACCAAATTAGAACGGTACTGGTATTGACAAGTTAGATATAGGTTTGTGTAGTTTAGATGTTATTTGGTATGGTACAATGACTTATGTAGTTTAAATGTTTTGTTTAGATATTATTTGAGATATGATTGGCATTTATGTTTGATTTTTGGTATGTTTAATTTTTTATGTTTTTTTGGCACTTGTATGTTTGATATTTGTTGTCTTATTTATGTGTATTGATGTAATGTTGTATGTTTGTTATCAAATATTATGAAGAAATGTAAATAATAAAACAAACAAAAAAAAATGTTGGTAGAATCATCAGCGACCGGTTTTGAGTATCAGCGACCGGAAAACCGGTCTCTGATATTTTTTTCTGATGTCAGCAAAAAACAACAGCGACAAAAAAAATTAGTCGCAGAAAACTTATCAGAGACCGGATGACATCAATCAGCGACCGGTGACGTCATCAGAAGAGTATCTGCGACAATGCTTTTAGCGACCGGACTATCAGCGACCGGAATCGGATATCTGCGACCGGGATTACTATCAGAGACCGGCGTCATGACTATCAGCGACCGGAAAACCGGTCGCTGATAGTCTTTTCTGCTGTAGTGGAAAAATTTATGTTATTCATCATTATAATTAGATAAATATTACGAACTTTAATATCTTTTATATTATTTTAATAATATCCGATTTGATCCAGATTTGTATCCATATCTGTCTGATATCTACTCCGTATCCATATCCGTATCCGAAAAATAAAAAAGAAATAAATATGGTTTTACCACTATCCGCTCCGTTTTCACCTTGGACTATGAGCAATTACAAGAAATTTTCTTAGTACAAATCTATGGGTTATATTCTGGAAAAACATACAAGAAGAAATTGAATGGATAATAATTTCTTCGAAAGGATGAAAATTTTCTATCAGGTAGGACTTGAATAATTAAAGAATGGTAATCGTAGATAACTAATCTCCCCCTCCAAATCTTATTAAGGCCAAAGATGACAACCGTAGAGAGAAATTAGAGTTCATTTTCCTCCAAAATTTACACTGCCAACATCATCAATCGGAGACAATCTTTTACTTCTGAAGGCATACTCGTTTCTTTGCTTCCAAATACCCCGGCCTATAAAACACCCATAAAAAATACATACATATATGTCGCAGGTGAATAAATCACATGACTTGTATATCATCCAACACGCATGAACAATTTTCACAAAACTTAAATAAAAAGCATAATCAACTAATTATATACAGAGCAGAGCTTTTGATTGCCAATCAAACATAAAATTGTCGCACTTAATGCAAAATATAGAGCAGCCATTTGTGATCAAGAGATCAATGTTTAATTCTCCAATAATTCATAGGCTAATTCTTTGTATTGTAACCCAATAAAAATGTCAATCGGATGACACAATTCTCTTCCGTCCTGCTTTGTCGAATTGAATCCCATGGAAATTTCGTGGATATCACAATCTATGATTCTTTTTTATCGATCCGTAAATTATATATATTTGTTTTTCAATAAAAATTTGGTTTGCAAGTCAAAAGGTTGAAAAATAAAAATAAAGTAATTAAGACCAAAGAATCTTTTCCCACACCAAATATCATTTATCTTTTCCACAGTGCCATTAAGTAAATAAGATAATAGAAAAATTAATTAAGAATATATTCTTGTTTGACGAGATCGACCCATCGAAAATAGAAGGACATGGAAAATTAAACATAATATGCTTTATACTTCAATTAGTATTTATGTTTTACCTTAATTTGTGAGTTCCATGCACAATTTGTTTTTCCTTTTAGAATAATTTTTAATTTATATGAACAATTTTCACAATATTTATTTAATTTATTTAGTTTTGACTCTAGTAAATTCAATGTTGATATATGTATGAAAATTTGAATAGGGTATACATATTTTGAAGAAATTTAAAATTTTCCACATCTATTCACATGTTACAATCAAATATTCATTTAATTAGCTCAGTTTCATAATCAATAGAAGTTCTTTTAAATTAACCTTAAGGTTCTTGTACTCGTAAATTAAATTACATTCCACATAATCTCATACAATCCAACATATATGCACTTATTGTTTGACTAAATGAGAATGGTGGCAAGCAACGTCTTTTTAATGCTTTGACAGTAAGCATTCAAACATAAATGATATTTTGATAATAATATTTCGCACATCAAGTTAATTAAATATGTTATAAAAGTTTATGGACATCGTTGATAAATAGACTGCTTACAATGCAATTACAGATGACAAATTTTATGGTAATTATATATTGAGGAGGGATCCGATCGATTACCACAAAGTTATCACAATCATTTTCTACATTTTCAAACTCTAAATCGTCGATCCAAACCATTAAACATGATCTCCACAATAAAATGTGCTTCCAGATCAAATTTTACATTTTTTTGAATTTTTTTACTATTTATTAAGATGAGTACAAAAACTAGTTAAATTCAAACCATGTTTTGCATGATTAAAATGGATGTTTTAATTTGCGCTTATATCTCTTATTTCAAAGCTCAAATAGTTAATTCAAACTTCTCAACATGTTCTTCATATTGAAATGTGCTTGAAGACTAAATTTTATATTTTTTGGAAATTTTTTACTATTTTTTTAGAATTTTTCAAAATTGGTCATCTGTAATAATATTTCACACTTATTGAACTTTGACTATTTCCAAACCTATTTATGAATTGTTCAACAACATCGATTAAATCTCATCATTTTTTATACATGTATATATGATATGATATGATATGATATGATATGATATGATATGATATAGGAGCATATATAGATAATTAATGTACGCACGCACACACACATAAATAGAAGATATGTATAGGAGCATATATATATAGATAATTATATGTATATATTTATGAAATTAATCTGTTTCTTTTAGCTTCTTTAGTGACTTAATTTTGCTGCTTAATATTGAATTTTTAATGCGGATTAAGATCACTTCCTTTAGACTTCTTTTGTTCCTATCTTAATTCTCAGTCTGAATCTTAAGAAATCTCTATCTCAGCAGCTATCACAGATAAACCTTCAATTAATATATATCTTGTGGATTTTTTATAGATTTACTTTAATACCCCTCTAATATTAATTTTTTAAATAAATTAATTGTAATTGTCCCCGTCCAACATTTTATAGTGTAGGAGCATCAGCGCATCACCCATTTATATAATGAGATTTTATCCATATTTTTTATCAAATTATTTAAATATTTTACCAATACATTTACTGATCGATCCTTATTCATTGTATAAAATTATATTAGTTAGTCTATATCTATATACTTAAAAATACCCATTTTTATACTTTTGTAATTTAACCTTGTTCAAATTGATTTTAGAGATCTATAATTCAATTAATATCAAACTAATCTGTTTTCATGTGATTGCTGTTATTTAAATTTTCATTCTAATTATAATCAGCCTACCCATTTGCCAAATTAAACCACGTCCAAGAACATGATTTTGTTCTTTCTTGAGATTTTTCGTTTTCATTTAACAACTATAGATATTCGTAATGAAAAACATGATATTTATTTCATTACAATGATAATTTTCTTACATAATCTTGCCGTACGTCATATAAATTAAAATTAAAGAATGTAAATATATTGCCGTCATATAAATTAAAAATAATGTAAATATAAATCCTTCTATTTTGTAATTATATCCATCTTTATTCCAATTCGTTGACATACATCTCATTCTATGAAAAGGGGAATGCATGCAATTGAGTTTTTCTACAGAAATAAAAGGGTTTGAATTAATTAATATATTCTTTCGGTCTCAAAGTTAAGTCAATTTTATTGTTCTCAACAGAATTTGGAATAAAATATATTCCTATTCGTAATTGTTGGGTTGTAAAGAACCTACCTATAGTCTAAGAGGAGGGGGAATTAGAATAGCCTAATTACAGTGGTTCACCTCTTCTAAGTAAAAAAAACAATTACACATCAAGCTAGCTAGCTGCCATTGAATCTTGTCAGCCCTCCATTTTCCACCTCTTTAATTAGTTATCTGTTAATCATATATAATTGTACTATTTATTAACTGAAAACACATACTTACAACGACAAAGATTTTATGAATCTATACAAATAAGTAATTTGTTTAATTGATAATCACTAAGAAATTATTAATATCAATTAACAGATTGACAAACATAATTTAAAAAAAAAAGAATGAAAAATGGATGAACAGAAAATGTCATGGACTTTGGAAAAGGAACCGGGAGCGGCCCAATGACTACCCAGCAAGTGCACACGAATCTTGAAGCAGATCGAAAGGCTCCGAATTTGGTATGATGTCAAGTACTGATCATCACTCCAACTATTATTGCACCATATTATATGTTTAACAATTGTAGAGGATCATGGGTTCGAATAGGAAATGTAAGAGATGTTAACAGAGACCAAAGAAGGGACTAGTAGGTGAAAGTTTAACAATTGGACCACTGCAATGATTTAGGTTTATCCAAGAGCAGCTTGGGAGCTTGACCCAAAATGAACAACAACTGCATTGTACCCATCCAAATTTAGTTAGAATTTTCCAGTTTACATTTTGTATTAACCTTTTTTCCAATTTTAACAAGCAGGGATTGTCAGAGTGTTAGCTAGCTCATACGCCATGTCCATTATCCCCACTAATTAATTAGTTATTCCAAATTAATTAAAATGCTGGAGGGAGAAAAAAATTAATACTGAGCTACAGTACTTTGTGCTTTTCCTGTCTCCACTAAATAATATTCCTTCTCAGGTCATTATATTCTATTTCTACCCTCTCCAGCTTCACACAACAGAAACAGTGCACTAGATCTAGAAGAGATAAGAGAAGAGAGAATTAAGAGAGGAGGTCAGATCGATCGATCATGGGGCGAGGTAGAGTTGAGCTGAAACGCATCGAGAATAAGATCAACCGTCAAGTGACCTTCTCGAAGCGTCGCAACGGCCTCCTCAAGAAGGCCTACGAGCTCTCCGTTCTTTGCGATGCGGAGGTGGCACTCATAATCTTCTCGAGCCGCGGCAAGCTTTACGAGTTTGGCAGTGCTGGGTAAGATAATTCTTTCTTTTCCAATTAAAAGAAATTAATTCAGCTATTGGTCTACTTCTTTTTCTCTTTCGTGATTTCATGGTATATTTACCTTGTAATAATTCTTTTCTTGTAAGCACTGTTTTGGCTTTCGTTTCAAGTACTGTATTTCCCTAACGAGACTACTGTTTTATCTAAAATGGTCAGATCTTTTGTTTGCTCTTTTTAGGTGATTTTATTTTAATTTTTTGGTGGTTTTCCGTAGCTTGTTTAGTTTGGTAGATAACTAGGTAAAGTTTTGTGTCATGATATATCTCTGACGATCTTGTTCTATATTTCTTAGCTTTGCTTCAACACTTGTGTATTTTTCTAGGGAGTACTGTTTTATCTAAAATAGTTGCATCTTTTCTTCCATTTGGTAACTGATTTTTAATGGTTATTTAGTTTACCATTATTGTACCTAGGCTGGAGATCTATTCTTGTTTATTCTTTTTTCCATTTATATGTAAAGTTTGGTCTAAACAAAAAGTTAGCAAGGCTTCAAACTCTTTTTCTTTCAAGATTTACACTTTCTCTCATTTTTTTTCCTCTTTGTTTATTTTGAGAGTTGATGAATTGTGTAGGTTTTGTTCTTTTAGTAATGTCTAACTTCACTTTTTGTGGGTCTTTTCCTTAGCTCTCTCCTCCAAATTAAACTCTCTAGAGATTTAGATTTTGGTATGGTCACAATTAGATACTGAATCTCTTACCACCTCTGATCTATAACCCAAACCTTATCTTTGTTTCTCTTATTTGCTTTACTACTCAATATCCTCTCTCTCTCTCTCTCCTGATGTCTAAGCAAGAGGAAATGCAAGAAAAGAAGGAACTGCCCTTTCTATTTTAATTGTGCTCTCACTTCAGGCTAACTTTTGTTGACTGATTTTTTTTTTTTTTTTAACATCAAGTAAAGTTTTTTTTTTTCTTTTTAATTCATAAATACAAAGCTTTTGTTTTGTTGTATGGCGCAACTGCAATTCCTTCAGTTGGCTTCTTATTCATAATTTCTCTCTCTCTCTCTCTCTCTCTCTCTTAATGAAACAGTGGCGCTCCTTTTTTCAATATGTTCTATCTTATTTTTTTTTTCTTAAGATAAATTATCTTTAGTTGTCTCAAGCCAAGCCTGATCATAACTGGAGTGGAACTACTATGAACAAAATTTTTGAAAGAGAGTCTTTTAATCATCGTTATTCTTTTCGTAAGGAAAAAAATTTCTCAAATTAAATTCTTTATATATTTTGGGGAAGATTTAGTTGTCTCTAACTCTCTTATCCTTCTAAATGCCTAATTGTATACTGATCTGATACGATACTTATCTTGGACTGCCGATTGTAAGTTATGCTAATTTGTAGCTTCATTTTTCTATTTTCCCTTAAAAGCTTTATTTATATATGAATTGTGGAGCTTTATTAGCTTCTTCCAGGTTACAAGAAAATAATTTTAGCATAGCATTATATCCAAAACGTCTGGTCATTTTTACTATGTTGTTTTACAAAAATCTTATAGCTATTTCTGACTAATAAACATTAAAATTTCGTTTTAACTTTAATTTCATCTAATTGTAGATGAAATAATACAATAAACCAACATTTCAAAGAATTATCTAGAATAATTAATTTTGCAGAAAATGACACATCATAACATATATCTCTACACCGATTCATGATCGCATGATATATAACTAGTTGATTCTTGATACCAATTATGCTTTTATGATATTAGTATTACTAAGTTGACTTGATTTGTTGTATGAACATTTGCCTTTAATTTCTCTTATAGCATACCCAAGACTTTGGAGAGGTACCAGCGCACCTGTTTCAACTCTCAAGATGGTACTGCTGCTGCAATTTGTGAGACACAGGTACTCTATATCTGAATGGAGAAGAATTTTGTATACTAATATTTTCAGCATTAAATGTTTTTTTTTTCTATTAGTACAAGATTACACAAGAACTGACTTGTTTCCCCTTGACTCAACTATTAATTAATATGTGCATCTTGCATTATTTATCTTTTACAAAAGAAAAAAGAACAAAATTTGTAAATTTTAGCTGAAGAATAGCTTCTCTAATGAATGTTCGCTGTTTTTACTTCAATTCTTATTCCTTAGTAAAAACACACTCTGTACAATGAGGGCAGGACTTGAGTTTCCCTCCTTTTCTCCCATCAGAAACAAAAACTAAAGGAAAGAAGAATAGAAATACCATTTTGTGACAATGACTATTAATTTTTTAAACATACATGATTAAAGTACTTATATTTTTGTCATTATAATTAGTTTTATGTAATGCGATGCTTGATTGGTTTAATTTATATAGAAATAATATTAAATTTTATAATTGGATATATTAATTGAAAACAATCAATTCAAGCTGACATCAACAGTTTGTTTCATTTTTCTTTGTTTCCTGCACGAAGCCGAATACATATATTCCACAACAAAATGAAATGCAACTATATATTTTCGAAAGAAACCCACGGAGAAGCGATAAACTATTTTTGTGTTATGCAAAGATGCTTAAGTTGTATGTAAAATAAATTTGACCAAAATTTTTGCTTCATTACTTGGCAATTGTCAACATAGCACTATTTTTAAGATGTTCGGATTGGTTGATCTTTTGGTGATAATTCACTAATTAGGGTTCTTTCAATTTGCAGAGCTGGTATCAAGAAATGTCAAAGCTGAAGGCCAAATTAGAGAATCTGCAACGAACTCAGAGGTGCATCTTTGTTTGACTATATTTAGAGGAAGCCGTTCGAGGCTTTACATTCAGGTCCCTACATCCAAAGATCAATTAAGAACAATGCATAAAATGCAAAAAATTAATAATAATTTGAATATAAAATTGGAAAAATTGAAGACATTATAACCAAAAAAGATCTTTCCAAAATCTATGGTGTCTGCAACAGTACATAAATTTGAGTGAAATTTTGTCTGTTTTTATTTTCATATGAAAACTACAATTTAGTTATAGCAATTTGATTGGACATGTGTTATTTTTTTTTTGATTGATAGACATGTGTTATTCAACAGCAGTATAGTGAATGAAAGCATCTAATTTCATATATTATTTCAAGATGTATCACATGCTTAAATTAAGAGTTAAGAAATTTTTTGCAATGCATTTTGTAGTGGACTCAGGGTTCTAGAATATTCACACACACACATATATAATCAAAGCTTTCAATAAAAACAGTTATGTTTCATCAATTAGGTTTTGGCCTAAACAAATGTATACTTATATCATCCAAATCTTACAATTGTATTTGAATAATAGGAGATTTCTTGAAATTTTAACATGGATATATAATTTATATACTTTTGCAAGAATATTGGTGGATTGATTCAATATTACTATAGTTTTGCAATAATATCGAGTTAAATGTTGGAAAAAAAAAACTATATACATCTGCAACTTTGCAATAATATGCACATAAAACATAAGAGTATGATTATTTTAATTATAAAAAAATGAGCTCAATTTTGACAAACCATGAGGTATGCATTACCTTTGAAGAGAAATTGAGAGAGTATTATTTTTTTTCTCAAGTAAAATGTCTTTTTCGATCATAGCTTACACGACAAGATGTGAACCATTATTCCTGGTTATTAATAGAACAGTCATTACTCCAATGATGGCTTATAATGTATATTTCAAAATATAAATAAGAGATTTTACTACTGATACTTTTCTTGATTAAAACATCTATGTGAAGAATTCTCTCACACTTTGAATTAATTAGTTCTATATTTGTCCATAACAAGAAAATCTAGGTAACATGTTTCTTCACCATTAAGTTACTATTATTCTATTTTTGAGTAAAAATAAGGGTCAAGCCCCTATTTGTATATTGATTGGAAAAGTTACTATTATTCTATTTGGCAAGTTATTTTAAAACCATCTACTACTAAATTTTTAGAAACTGAACTAGGTGCTTAATTAATTGTACTTAAACTGAATATCTGTATGAAGTTCAAATTATTTTCTGAGTCTAAGAAATATGTTCCAATGCCTACAAAAGTTTTGCTAATAAGTAGTTTATAAAAATATTAATTTAAGGAATTTGCTCGGTGAGGACCTCGGACCTCTCAGTGTTAAAGAACTACAACAACTAGAGCGACAACTTGAAACAGCTCTGTCACAAGCTAGACAAAGGAAGGTATAATCTTATTTCACTTTTAATTTCAGTGGTTAATGCACATATATTAACTGGGTGATGCTGTTTTAGCAATCTATTCGGATTCAGACAAAAAAGAAAACCTGTAATTAGTTAGTAATGAAACAAAAATAAAACCTGTTGGTTACTAACCTATGAACAAAAAGGTATTTTATGGTATGTCGTATAACAATTGCTCTTGTGATGTGAGACCATGTACCACTGTATATATATTATCTGTAGAGTATATTAATAACTATTTTACATGTTTTTTAAATTAGGTAATGTACGTAGTCTATGCTATGATTTATCATCATGCTTTAATCTTAATTGGTTCCTTGTCAAAATGGTCTTTATACTAGATGTGGATTAGTAAGGTTGTATTATTGTCAGATTTAATTACCAAGCATACTTGCCTACTATCCAAAATAGCAAAAACCTTCTAATCAAATTTAGTTTATTTTTTTCCAATAGAAATAATAATTATTGCTACAGACCATTTTATATTATTTTTATTTGCACTCATAAATCTAATGTTCTCGAAGAATTCAAACCAAATTTGTATCTTTAATACATCATAACAATATTGAAACAGACCCAGATTATGATGGATCAAGTTGAAGAACTTCGCCGGAAGGTATGTTGATCTTTTATTTATTATTTTGCTATTTTTCAAAAGAACATCCAAAGCTATCTCCGTGTCACTCATTAGGCTAACATCATTAAATTTTTGTTAATATTTGGACATATATTATGTTATTTCCTTAATGTAATAGTAAAGCAACTATGTTCTTCTCCCTAATTATTGTTAAGTCAAATTGTGTGAAATGGAGAGTTATGAGAATATATACTTTTCATATTTTTGTATAGGAAGATATATACTCAAAACTTTATATATTTTCTAGTGTTATAACTTATAACAGGACCTGTATTGTACTTTCCATTTCTAATCTTGTTAAGCTTATAACTGATACTCTTTATAGGAGCGTCAGCTTGGCGAGATAAACAAGCAGCTCAAGAGCAGGGTACTTTTACTAGAAACTAAGAACAATTTTTATAACAAAACAATAATTTATATAATAATATTTAGTTCCTAATTTACTTGCTTAAATTATATGTAGCTTGATGCTGAAGGAGCTGGGCCTTTAAGATCCATTCAAGGTACATGGGGACCACCAGATTCCGTAGTTACGGCGGATGGCGGTTTCCCGGTTCAAGCTTCTCATTCAAATTCCATGGATTGCGAACCTACACTCCAAATCGGGTAAAACTTGTACTATTTCTTTAAATAAATGTAAAGATTTATTTTCTGTAAATAAATCAAAGCAGCAATCTTTGGAGACAATCAATTACAAATGGGAGATTGATTTTTAATTAAAATGGGTATCATTTCATGCTATCTATTACATGCCACAACTTATAATATCAATCATATATTAGTTACTTCAATGTTGTTATATATGCTTAATATGCTTTAATCTTGCATAATTGACAGTAGCTGGTGTAGTTGAAATGTTCAATGTTTTTCTTTAGTTTTCTATTTCTTAGACTAGTTGAATTTAGTTGAGGTTTCATATATGCATTATATGAGTTAGGCTGGGGTGCTATGGATAGCATAGAGGCCTCTATGCTACGGCTCAATATTCGAGTTTTCAAAATCCAAACGGTCGATCCGAACTGTTCATCTTGTTCTCCATATTAATATCTGCTTGGAGACCAAATTTTACATTTTTCTGAATTTTTTTACTATTTATTAAGCCACTTTGAAAATCGCTAATCCAACGGTTTTACTGTTTTGTGCAGCCACCGTTGGATCAACAATTTTGTAAAATACTTAATAAATAGTAAAACAATTCAGAAAAATGTAAAATTTGGTCTCCAAGCAGATATTAATATGGAGAATAAGATGAACGGTTCGGATCGACCGTTTGGATTTTGAAAACTTGAATATTGAGCCGTAGCATAGAGGCCTCTATGCTATCCATAGCACCCCAGCCTAACTCTGCATTATATATACCGAAATCAGTGTCCAAGCATCATAAGTTGTCTCAAATTCTCAATGGTTCTGCAATAACCCACTGATTGATGGTCCTGAATTTGTACTCACCCCACAAAAATCTGAATATTGGAACTATTATTTCATATAGAAAATTTGAACCATAATATATATAGTTGAGATTTGAGACCTTTATTGTAAATAAGAAGGCCTAGTTGTGATTTGAGACCTTTATTTTCTATGACTGGACGGAGAAACCTATGGAATGGCATGGCTTCCTGGAATGTGTTAGGTAGCTATAGCGTTGGGAAATTTAGCCAGAGAATTATTCCCCTAACCTAGCTATCTACATCCCTAAAAACCTGGATTTGAATTTGGACATTCACCTTTTTCATTAGAAGGTTGGGTGGATTTGAATTTCATTTTCCAAATTTATTATTTGTATCATTTCCAAAATTCAAAATTCAAATGTAGCATGCTGTTTTTAAAATCTTGAATCTCAGCAGAGATGCATACCTAGTTTGTGTGTCATTAAAGGATGGCACACAGAGAAGACGCGCCTAATTAAGTTCCAATTTCTAATAATAAGCATACACTAATAAACAATTATTTTGTTGTAATTTTAGGTATCACCAGTTTGTTACTCCTGAGGCAACAATGCCAAGGAACAATGGAGGAGAGAACAACTTCATGCTTGGCTGGGTTCTTTGAGATTATTAAATCAATATTGCAATTAGGGGTCCTTTGGTCCTCTTAAACAAGTATTGAAATTATCTTATTAATTATTGACATGTTTTGTGGTTTGTAGTTTATAATAACCTAGCTTGCTTTTGTTGTGTTTTCTGACTTCTCAGCAGTGTGCAGTTCAATGCTCAACAAATTTATCTTTAGATGCATTATGCTATTGGACTTTGTAAAATATACACAGTGTGTCTATTTTAATTTTCCTGGGAAGGTTCAATAATATCTGGTGATATCAGACTTTAATTACATATTTTAATTATTTAATTGTTGACTCAGTAATTCATCCAATGCACTTCATGCATATGTGTGTGTGTGTGTGTGTGTGTGTGTGTCTTGTATAATGCATGTCTGGTGAATTTTTAGTATTCTACTTGTTAAAGCAGGAAGTTTAATTGAACTTGCACCTATATATATTTTCATTGTTGAGAAGATGTAATAGTATTACAGAAAGAAAGTGTTATATATCTTTTTTAAGCTAGCAATAAATTTCCTTTTTATGGAAGGTAAAATTGAAACAAAAAAGGTAAAGAAAAGAGTACAAGGAAGAAAAGCTACGGTAAAAAAAAAATCATGACACGAAGAAAAGCAAAATTGAAACAGTAAAAAGCAACCCCTTTACATAGTTCTAAGCATCGTAATCAGCTTAATTATAAGTTAATTAAAAAACCTAAATTTACTATAGTCAGAATGTACAGCAAACAAAATTGTTGTACAATTGTTTTGTCAGAATGTGGAATGAAATATATCTGGAATATATAACAGTACTGTCAAGTGCAAGTTCATTGAAAAAAGAAACAAAAAAGTGTTTCCGTTTATTTCTTTTCCAGAAAGGCCTGTGTGAGATGGCAAAATTTGTCTTCTCTTTAGCTATAGAGTATAGACATCATAATATATATATATATAGAGTTAGGCTGGGGTGCTATGGATAGCATAGTGGCCTCTATGCTACGGCTCAATATTCGAGTTTTCAAAATCCAAACGGTCGATCCGAACCGTTCATCTTATTCTCCATATTAATATCTGCTTGGAGACCAAATTTTATAATTTTCTGAATTTTTTTACTATTTATTAAGTATTTTACAAAATTGTTGATCCAACGGTGGCTGCACAAAACAGTAAAACCGTTGGATTAGCGATTTTCAAAGTGGCTTAATAAATAGTAAAAAAATTCAGAAAATTATAAAATTTGGTCTCCAAGCAGATATTAATATGGATAATAAGATGAACGGTTCGGATCGACCGTTTGGATTTTGAAAACTCGAATATTGAGCCGTAGCATAGAGGCCACTATGCTATCCATAGCACCCCAGCCTAACTCTATATATATATATATATATATATATCTGCAGTAACTTCATGTGCAATTACTCGCCTTATCTATATATCTAATGTCTCATTTTATCCAATTTTACAGTCTACGATCCATAGTTTTGGTTGATTCAACTGATATTTAATTTCTGATACTTACTTTAAATTGGTAGAGCAGGACATTGCTTGCCAGTTATCCAATTGTAGTCCTTAGCAAAGTCGGAGACAAAACTAGATTTGACAAGACAATCAGTTCAATTTTTTTTCTCAAACCATGTCTATCATAAAGAGTATGATCAATTGATCAAATGGTTGAGTTCTGCAGTTTGGATCCGATGGACCTCCAAATTGTCCGATGCGCTTTAAGGTTTGTGTGCACAAGTTTTAGAACGTGGCGCACATGAATCTTAAATTGCATTGGACGACTTGGATGTCCATTGGACCAAATTTATTTCCTATGGGCATCAGATCCAAACTTTTCTCTTCTATGAGATAGTTCCGTTTGGATATATAGCACAGTATTGATCAGTCATGGATAAAGATTTTTACACAACAGTTTTGACTTCGTGCAGCACACTAACTACATATAAAATCCAAAAACGTGCATATGACTTGTGTGCTGCATAAGGTCAAAACTGCTCTGTTAAAACATTTACCCATCAGTTATAACAAAGATAGAGCACATACTCTTTTCATGCCAATCTGGATAGGCCGGTCTCCTCTAATTAATACACAACATGGTGCTGAAGTAATTAATAATGAGAGGTGCCAAATTTACAAAAAAAAAAAAAAAAATCCTCAAATAATTTGAACGGTTAATTCTTATTTATTAACGAGCTACTTTGAAAAGTCATTTCCAAAAAAAAACACTCACATTGAAAAGAAATAAGAAAATTTAGATTGCAAAGGGCTGAAGTTAAAAATACATAATATGTGGTAGCTGAGATTTAATTAAACTCAAGTCTTCACAATCACAAAGTGGAATTCTAACTACTAACTACAAATACACATTTAAAAGTTTATAAGAGGACCGAACTGTATAAAAACTTTAAGAAATAATTTAATTAAATTTCAATACATTAATTAAAAAAATAAATTACAAAGATGACTAAGCACCGAAAGAAATCCTGAAATAATTTCAAGGGTTCATTTATAAAGGAGCAGCTTAATTACATCAAAAGAAATAAGTATGAAAAAAACATATATAAATAAAAATCTGTCTCTTTATGGTAGCCCTTGAATGAATTATGAAGCTGTGTTAATCTAGGTTAAAGTATAGGCCATAACGCTAACTGCCGAATTATTCAAGAACATGACTTGTATGAGTTTAATATGAGTTTGCAGCTATGAGTGTAGCTGTTTAGGGGATGAGTTATGCAGTCCTATTTACTTTTTGTTTTTGTTTTTTCTTGGTTTTTGGGGAGGGGGTATAGGTGGCGAGCTTTAATTGGCGTGTCAATTTGATTGACTGCTATTACTATAGTATATGAGAGACAGTGAGATGGTGGCATGACTGGCATGGCATGTCATGAGGTGCTAGTCTAATTATGCTGAGGAAATGACTTGGGAGAGGTCATTGAATTGTACTACTTTCAGCCGAATATCCGGGGTGTATTTCCCTAGAATTATGTACGGACTGAAAAAGCTGGATTCGAGATTTCTTTTCCTAAAACTAAACGCCATGATTTTAGGAAATAGTTTAGATTTCAGGGTTAATTTAAAATTGTAAGAGGCGGCAAACGGCTGAACGGCTGAACGGCCGCAAGGAATTCAGATCCAGTGCAAACGGCGGAACGGCTGAGTCATCCGTTGTAATATTGCACGAATCTCAAGGCAACCCCTAGATTCCAAATAAGTACCGAATTAATTTCGGTCCAGCTATGAGTTTGGATCTAGACAAATCTGATCCAAGTTAGAATTCATGGTGTTATTTTAATATTTGTGTAGAATCTGATCCAACGGTCCGTGACTTGAGTTCAAAATTTTGAGTTACTTTCTGGGACAGGAATTCTCTAAGATGATGGGTCTATATATTTTGAACTGGTTCATATTGAACTTGTATGTGAAGAAAAAGGAGATGAATTAAAATATTTGTTAAGGATAATTCGTGGTCAATCAGAGGTGCCACAAAAATTCGGAAAATAATAAATAACTAGAAATGAAAATGTCAAAAAAAAGGACATCAAGTATTCGTTAAGAAATTTTTCTTGTACGCTCCGCTCCTAACGATTTGGATAATTTTGAAGACAGAAGTTGTAAGAGTCGTCCGTCCATTCTGCTCCTCTGTCTTGTCACCACTCAACTTTCGATCTCACTATTATGTTCGAGCAAGTGCTTACATTCAACAGATCTCTAGCTAGTCATTGCTCGCTCGGCCCATCTCGTCTCACTTTTGAATTGCGAGTTATGATCTCTCATACGAAAAGTATTGTTTTTGCCACTAGATCAAATGCTAGTTCTCGACAGTTATGTTTTGTTGAGATTATTCTTAAGTTTGATATTCTGCAGTAGCTATATTATCATGACCTAAGCAAATATATGTACCTTGTAATGTGAAAGTGCAAAGCGAGAGAATATGCGGAACTTTTTTGTCCTTTTTAGCACTGTTAAGGTCATAATCTATTTAACTTGTTAATTGTAATATATGCATGCCTCTTAACTTGTATTTTTTTTTAATGACAATTATATATCTACCCTATAATTCCATTATTGATATATAAGGCTTTAAAATGATATGTATCCATAGTACTTACTAATTAAAGAATATTAACATATTATTTGTATTATATTATTTTTTTTAACTATATCGATATTATATTTAAATAAAAAAAATTAGATTTCATCAAATTTATATAATTTCCAATTGATTACTATTTAGTACTTACTAATTAATAAATACTACCTATGAATAATATGAGACGTAAGCCCTAGACCAAGATGTAATTGAATTGTCCAGAAACGCAACCAAAGAGCCCAAATAACAGCCCATTATGGTCTATAAATATTAAGAAACAGCTCATTCGGCCCAATATGTATTTCTGAGGCTCAAACAAAGAATCATCCCTGTTCAATGAATGGAGACCCTTTCTTGCCCCCAAAAAGCAAATCCGAGTCAGACCCAGTCCTACAAGGCTACAACAGGTTGCAATTAATGAATGAATGTGCAACAGCAGTAATCACCGTTTCACCATTATTTAGGGATTAATAATTTGTGGACATGGTTGACAACTTTTTATCGTTTAACAAATAACTCAATTTTGTTTGGTTTGGTTTGGTTTAATTGGACAATTGGACCCCATGTTTTTCGGCTTTTCATTGGTTTGGTTCCTCCAAAATGGCTCCAAAATCGTACTTCTCTACATGCCTATATCTATTGCTCATATTTAATTCCAAGTGTTGCAATAATGTAATTCAATACTGTTTCAGAGACATAATCATATTCTCCTTCACTATTAGATTATTGTAATAGCGTTGCAATAGAATTATGTTGTGGTATATTTCTATTTAGAAAATGAATTTTGTCCTAGCTCAATCAATTAGCATGTATTCTATGTCGTCCTTAAATTTAATTGAATTGGTTGCTGTTAATATAGTACGCTTTCATTGATGATCGAGCCAGAACAGATTATTAAATTCTTAACAGTTAACATGTCTCTTTTTTATTCGAGGACCCTGATAATTGTTTCCTTACTCTCATTCCTCCATTATTCTCCAATTTTATTGGTTCAATCTCGTTCACATTTCTCACGATCTATAAGAAATTTTGCGAATCTAAAACCACGAACGTCTTCTACGCAATTTTATTTTTCAAATGAGATCCATGATGACATACTTTCGAGCTCGTCGTCACACAAGTGTTTATACCACGTCATTTAAGTATTTATACCTAGTATTTTCTACATATGACACTGCTGACATTTAAAAGTATTAATATAAAGTATTACAAATATTTATACCTATGCACTGAATTATTTATACCTATGTGGTAAACTATTTTTGTTAGAGAAAGGTTGACGCATGGACGATTGGAGAAGGTTGATGCGAAGATGCGGGGTCAACGATTGGGGATAAATACTTACAAGTATAGGTATAAATACTTGCACAATGAGGTATAAATATTTGTGTAACGATGAGCCCGAAAGTATGTCATCATGAATCTCATTTGAAAGATAAAATTGTGTAGAATACGTTCGTGGTTTTAGATTCGCAAAATTTTTCATAGATCGTGAGAAATGTGAACGACATTGAAAAAAAGAAGAAGAAAAAACTCATCTCTAAAAACATGTATGATTTTTCTCTCCATGTAGTTTGAGTGGTCCCCCCATATAATTATATCAAATTAGACATGCAAGTATTAATATTTTAGTTTGCAAGTATTAATTTATTATCTTCCAAGTATTTATACCTATGAATTTAATTAAACTTAGGAGACCACAGTGTTTTGAATAAATTTAATTAAACTAGTTAGTTAAGTTAGTTTATAGAAGTTAAAATTTGTTTAAGAGATGGGGGGATGGGAGTGGGGGGTTTCATATAATTATTCTTTATTCGAAAGATAACCAGATGAAAACGATGTTAATTACATCCTGCAACTAGTTCCTTCCGAGAATAGCCTGAGTTAGCATTTTTAATGTCATATATATATACTAGTATCGTGCTTGTGCGTTGCAACGGGGACATATTATAAGATTGAATAGAATATAAAGAGACCTTTTTGTTTGACATTCACACAGAATTAAGAAAAAATATATTTAAATGACAATAAAAGACACAAATGAGAAAAAATAGATATCCAAATAATAAATAACAATAAAAAAAGATCAAATATAATATGAAAAAATTCTTGAAATATCATTGCAATTTAATATCTAATTTTCTCCATAAACAAGATATGTTATTAAACGATTTAGAGGAGAAATAATATGTAAATAAACAAAATTGGAAAAGATATGATTAAATAATTGAAATTAGGATTTTCTCTACATATATATTTAGATCGGAAAGATATGATTGTTTTCATCAGCACAAAGGTTGTAGATTTTAACAGCATCATTTTGGCTCAAGCAGCGTTTGAGGTGAGAGAAAGATCTTATTTAGACAATAATGCCCTTCCTTCGTAAAGGAAACTAATAAAGACGCTATTATATTGGCTGTTTGAACGATTGAGATAAAAAGAGAAGATCCAACACTATACGGAGGAAATAATGACATCATGTGATAGAGGTGTTATCGGGTCAAGTCGGGTTCGGATACTATTATATTTGGATCCGTACTCTAAAAGCGTTCGGATTCGAATTTCGATCCATATACTTATTTGTTTCAAATCGGGTCGGATCTAGATCTGGATACCTATCAACTCGAAGATATTTCGGGTCTAGTCTTTCGGTTCTGGGTAGATAGATATAACTTATTTGTAGACTATCGGGTCCGGTTCAGATATGGGGCGGTTCCGGATCCAAAGCGGGTATATGTCACAACTCCAAAACATTTGAAAAATTATTTACAATTAAATATAATAATTTCTTAAACATCTCATATCATAAATCATTATAATATAAATTAAAAACTACTACAAAATAAAAATTATACTATTGATCTTGTTCATAAATAATAAAATATATCATGCTACATAACACAATAAAAATAACAACTCTATGGTTGAAGAAGATATATAATTTTTAGAAAGTAAAATATTGAAGATGACGATTTCCTTTTTTATGGTTCAAAAAATATATGAATGAAATACTAATAATTTGTAGAAAGGACATATCAATGAGAACAATAAATTTTCATTATTATGCAGAGCATATTAAGGCAAATATTGAATGATGTATTCATAGCAATAAATTTTATTTAAAAAATTAATGCGGCTTTTACGGAAGGAATAAATTTAACATCCATCTGTGTGTATAAACATAGCGAATATGTGACTACATTATATTTTCTCACATTCAAATTGTGAAAAAGTACTGGGCTCACCACGGCCTATGCAAAAATTAATATGCAAAGTTGTATTTTTATATATTAATAGTTATTAATATATTTTTTATGGGGCATTTATACGGGTATCGGGTCGGATTCGGTTATGGGTCGGATAATTAAATGAATCTCATATCCTACTCATTACAGTATCAGCTCCGGTTCAGATATTAAATTATTAATTTTGTAACCGTATCCATAATTTAATCGGTTATATTTTTTAAATCATACCCTATATAAATTAATTGGATCCGGATCGGATCCGGGTAATCGGGTAAAAGTAGTACCTCTAATCATGTCTTGCGAATCTATATAAATGGACTTAAAATTGAGATTACAAATTTACAATAAAAACAACACCATGTGTGAAATATTTTATGCACAAAATAAAATCGTTTAGACCAATTAATTTTAGTTGGGTCTGAGTCTCTCAGATTGTATCTTGCGTAGAGTAGTGAGAAAAATGTAATTAATATGATTGACATACATCCTTTACTTGTATATATTTTTTCAATAACCTTATATTTATAAACTATTTATGGGTTATTTTAAACCCAAACATAAATATCCAGGGAAAAAAGCTTGGTGAAAGATGCGGGATGTATGGAAAAAAAAATTAAACTCCTAGATATAGAAGAAATAAAAGATACCTCATTTTCACTGTATTCCTTCCATAATTGGCAACAAAATTCTGTCAACAAAAAAAAAATGAAAAAAAAAATATTCAAGCTTAATTTTAAAACTGATATAAATGTAACAATTTTGGTGATGCACGAAGTTTTCGTGTTATGTAGTAGCAGTCTAAAATTCTATATTATTATTTGCAAAGATTGGATCCTTGTATAGTTGTATAATAATAAAAAAATACTATACTTTTTTTTATAAACAAAATTAGAGCTTTGCTAGTTTTTTTTTTTTTTTTTATATTTGAGTTGGACATATCAAGTATGAAATTTGAAAATATTTTGGATCTCATCACTGATTTATGCATTAATATTACAAAAAACACTACTAAAGAAAACGCAACTATACAAGGTAAAAAAAGCTAATGACACATGAGAATGACTACATTCTTTGGTTATTATGACTGTGTATAAAGCATATGTTTTAACTATATCGACACGGCTCTGTAACCGTGTACAATGTATCGATCTTGTCCTACACGATGCGCGCGAACACGGTTGCGAAATAGTGCGTTATTAGCTTTTTAAACTTATATAGTTGTGTATTATGTAGTAGTGTTTTTGTAATAGTGTATAATCAGTGACGGGACTGAAAAAATTTCCAAATTTCATACTTAATAGTTAATATATATTCCAACTCTAATATAAAAAAAAAATCTAAGAAAGCTCTAAGTTTTCTCATAAAAAAAAAAAAACAGAGTATAGTATTTTTCTTTTAATCATACAATGATCTAATTTAATTGCATATAATAACAATATACTATTTTGTGAATAAAATATTTCACATAGGGCGTTGGCATTATTGCAAATTTGTAATCTCTATTTAAATCCATTTATTTAGATCCGTAAGATATGATGTAATTATTTGCTCCGTTAGAGAGTTTATCTATTTATGTCAATCGTTCAAACAACCAATATAATAGCTTCTTTATTAGTTTGCTTTATGAATGAAGGGCATTATGGTCCAGATAAAATCTTTCCTTCACCTCAAGCGCTGCTTGAGTCAAAATGTTTCTGTTAAAATCTACATCCAGCTAGGGCTGGCAAAAAAATTCGAGGTTCGTGATTCGATTCGGGTTTGATTCGGGTTTGATTCGATTCGAAATGGGTTCGAATTGAAACGAACCAAATCAGGTTCGGTTCGGAATTAATTCAAACCAAACCCAAACCTAGCCTGGTTCGATCGAAATGGGTTCGATCATTTTTATGATTCGAATCTCATAATAACATCGGCCGTCCATTTACCTGATGAAATTAAAATTCAAGATAAAGAGTCATAATTTAACTTAGCCGACACTCTCTCGCTCTCAAATCTCAATAACCTAGTTCTCTCTCCACCTCTCCCTAACTCACTCTCTCTCTAGCTCTAAAATCTAGCCGACGCTCTCGGCGACTGGCTGTCTCTCCGGCTGTCACTCCTCTCTCTGGCCTAGATGACTGTCTCTCCTCTCTCTTCGGTCGTCTCTCATAGTTCATACCAGGAAAGCCGTCTCTGATGTATTTTTTCATAAACAATTTTTCAACTTAAAAACACTAATTTCATAGTTCATACCGGTAAAAGGAAGCCATGTGAATTGTCCCGCGAGAAAAAATTAATGTATAAACTACCGGTATAACTAGGACTGCTAAAAAATAATTTAGTTCGTGATTCGATTCGGGTTCGATTCGAAAAATGTGTAGTTCGCAATTAATTCGATTCGAAATGGGTTCGGTTCGAAACGAATCAAACTAGGTTCGGTTCGAAATTAATTCAAACCAAACTCAAATCTAAGGTAAGTTCGGTTCGGTTCGTTGCCACCCCTACATCCAGCACAAGATCTGCTATTTATCTATTTACAAAGATACAACAGCTCTAAATAAAATTCGGAAAGATATGATAATTTTCATTTTCATTGTCGAAACTATGGAGGAAGGGGAGAAATGAAATGGAGAAAACAGATAAATAAGAAAATAATTTAATTGTAGGAAATGGAGATAGTTATAAAGAGAAATAAAGAAACGGATCGTTAGGGATTTATTTAATTTTAATTGTGACAAATCATGTAGCAGTTATTGTGCAAGTTTGTTTTTAACTATATTTAGACTTCTACACATAAAATATATGTATTTAATCAAAAGAAGACAAATTATGTGATTGAATAGTTGATATTCAACTTGAAAGTCCAAATTCAAAAGAAGACAAGTTTGTTTTTTTGATGTCCAAATAACAAATCTAAATCGTTAGATGTTTAATCTATATTATAATCTACTTGGAGACCAAATTTTACATTTTTTTTGAATTTTTTTGCTATTTATTAAGCTAGTTTGAAAACCGCTGATTTCAGTAAATTCTGCAGCATTGAAATCAGCAGTTTTCAAACCAGCTTAATAAATAGCAAAAAAATTCCAAAAAATGTAAAATTTGGTCTCCAAGTAGATTATAATATAGATTAAACATCTAACGGTTTAGATTTGTTGTTTGGACATCAAAAAAACAAAAAAGGGCCGGCAGCACTGCCGGCAGCAAATTAGCCGGACCATATATATATATATATATAGAACTTGGCTACGGTGCTATGGGTAGCTAAGAGGCCTCCCGTGCTACGGCTCAATATTCGACTTTTCAAAATTCTAACGGTCGATCCGAACCATTCATCTTGTTCTCCATATTAATATATGCTTGGAGACCAAATTTTACATTTTTTGGAAATTTTTTACTATTTTTTTAGATTTATTGAAAATCGCTGTTTTTCAGACAAATCTGGACCATAAAAAACAGCGATATTCAATAAATCTAAAAAAATAGTAAAAAATTTCCAAAAAATGTAAAATTTGATCTCCAAGCACATATTAATATGGAGAACAAGATGAACGGTTCGGATCGACCGTTAGAATTTTGAAAAGTCGAATATTGAGCTGTAGCACAGGAGGCCTCTTAGCTACCCATAGCATATTAGCCAAATCATATATATATATATATATATATATATAGGAAAAGTCGTGAGTATATACTATTGTTTGTGATAACCTCTAAGCAATGCTTGTTGCACACTTTTGGTTAAACACAATGCATCCATAAAGCTTTTTCCTCTGCCCATGTCTATCTGTAATTTGGAAGCAAATAAAAGATGTGAATGATTCAAAATGGGATCCCACAACAATTAATGACTCTTAGGCAGCTCTTTTAAATCTCTTGTATTTAAAAAATGCATGTCTAATAACTATCTTTCATGAACTCACTCACCTCTTAAATGTGCCCAATATAATTTTCACGCGTATTGAAATGCATATTTGTGTATATTATGCTCATGAATAATCAAGACATAATGTTGACAGCTACCACATAATTCTTATTAGAGCATTTAATTAACAGTTTTCTTAATCATTTAAACTCATTTTACAAATCTCTTAAAATGTATATATACTTGACTATTACTCAATATATGCTTACAAAATAATTGACGCGATATACAGGGCCGGTCCTGAAGATTTTGGGGCCCAGGGCGGGAGCAAATTATGGATATTTTTTGAACAATTTTTTTATCAAAATAATATGTGGAGAACCCCTATTGTATTTATCTTTAGAATAATTAATATTAGAATTTCTAATAAGACCATTCTCAACAAGCAAATTTCTAATCGGCCAAATCGAATCGGAAACTCATATTTTATTAGCAGAAACTTGTTTTTTCACTAAAATAATAGAAAAATTAGGTAAAATAAATAATTAATTAATATGAGACATTAGTGCTGAAATTATTATTTTTCTTTTAGTGTTCAATAAGTTAAAATTAATTTCAAACCAATTTTAATAAAAATGACAAACTTCACAGCATGGACTGTCTTCATTTTTTTAATAAAAATTAACGAGACAGTAAGCTTGTCTTCATTTCGTCTTAGTTGACTAGAACCTCTTCAAATATACCATGGATTGTCTCCATTTCTTATGTATTGATTTCTCTAGTACTGCGATGTAGGTTTCATATTAATAATTTGGGCCCACCTACAGCGTCATTCTTTCTAATGTTTTTCTGTCCCGCACTTTACCAAACAGTCCGAGAACCCTTCTTCTCCAATTATTTTAATCCAGTCAAAATTGCAAATTTCTCTCCCAAATCGGACGTGGGTGGTAAGTCATAACACTTCACTTCTCCTCAAAAATTGCTTCAAATCTTGAGAATCATCTCCAAACCGGCTCCAAACGTCAAGAATCGGTGAAGAATCGCTTGATTAAGCCAGTTTGATCCGATTTTTCATTCTATGATTTTTAACATATACAATTTTTTTTTGGGGCCCCATTGAATTTTGGGGCCCGGGGCCGTTGCCCTGGCTGCCCTGGGTCAAGGCCGGGCTTGGCGATATACATACTTATCGCGTCAATTCATACTTATTTAGTTTTTTTTTAATAATTGACCAAAAATAATTATGAAATATTTTCAAAATGAAAAATTGAGAACTACATATAATATTTCTTAAACCCTAAAGATGGATTTTCTTGGTTAATGGACAAAATGTATAGAAATTAATTGCTTTTATTTGAAATAAAATGTACAGAACTTAATTAGTAGAGAATTGATTCATCGCACAGGTACGTTATATATATCATGAAGCCTAATTCTGAAGATTATAGAATTCAAATTTTAATAGACATTAATTATAAGTCTTCTCCAGCACTGAAAGTTTAATAAAAAGTGTTTGAACAAATTTGAAACAAGAACAATTAATGTATTCATAAGTTATTTTAAATTGCTAGGTTTATAGGTTTGTATATCTTTTATCAATTATCATTGTCCGGGAAGAATCCTGTCTCTATCAGCGCCCACAACCTTAAATTTTGTGATTTAGATTTTTCAACACCTTTAATTTAATTTACGACAGCTCCACTGCACTAACTCATTAAATATTTGATCCAATTACACAATTTGAACTCTGATTGTCAGTCTCCAAGAACATATCTTTACAAACAAACTAATTCATAACGAAAAAATTGTACAAAAAAAAAAAAAAAAAAAAGACTCATCCTGACCTTATAACTTGATTAATAAGCTCATCGATCTATTTATGAAGAATAATGTGATGAAAATATTCTCAGTAACATACTGATAATTCCCTTTTGTTTTTGAGGTAATAGCTGCGCTCGACATAACGGACACATCGCTTGGCCGACATCGATCCATTGATCGATACATTCTCTATGGAATGCATGAACACAATTTCCCAGCAGTCTAACCTCATCAGCTTGCTCCAAATTCTCCAAGCATACAATGCATAGATGTTTTGCCTCGCTCTGACATTTCCTTTCATCATGTGATTTATGACTGATGCTCGTGAATTCGGTCACTGGTAGCTGTTCTTTAATTGTCGAGGGCGGCGGCAGAGGTTCCCGAACTGAAGCATGGAGCTGATGACCGGATCTATTGTTATTTCGACCAGGTAGAAAACAGAGAAAGAGATAAGACACAGATACCAAAATGGCATCTCTGATTTTGCTCAAGAATTTTACAAGGAGAAACAGAGGCCTTGGCACCGCAATACAGTAAGACACCAAAGGGATGCCCATCAGAGGAAAAATATAATTATTGATTGATTCTTTAGTGAAAAGATAAGAACAAAATCAGAAGTGATCTTGCCTTCTCAGTTTGTATTATGACAAAGAAGGGGCTTTATAAATGACAGATAAGGCGTTAGTTGGGCAAGAATACAAGAAGAAATAGAGAAGCATGTGCTAATAATCAAACTCTCTCTCACACGAAACAGGACTAATACAGTTTTTACTTCATGCAGAGCACGAACTATACACTTAAAACAGCGCTGCATATTGTTTGTGCTCTGTATTAAGCCAGAACTACTCTGTTAATATCTTAACCCGTGCCAGTGATTGGAGTCGGTGAGAGGCATGGGTCAAAAGAACATGCGGAAAAATTGCAAGTTGACTGAGTGAAAAATTCAAATGGAACACAGAGATGGGTGACGTGGCATGTTATATATACACGTGTATATGGCAATAGATAAGACTAAAGATTCTTATATGATTTGTAATCGTGTTAATTTGTACGACATGTCTACTTTGATTGCAGGAGTCTCTCTCTCTCTCTCTCTCACAACAAGTTCTCAATTTCTAATCTGTTCATGAAAATTTTATCCGAATATATCAAAACATTGATATTTCTCAATCTTCGTGCTATACATGTGGATGTGATTAATAAAATGACTCAATTATGTGATTGAAGCATCAATTTTTTTTTATGTAAATCAAATATATTTTACTATATTTTTAGATACGTAGAAAATCAACTATATATTAAATGGTACAAAATTGTTAGATTGAAGTGTTTTTCTACCTATTTAAAAATTAGTTAATTTCTTTTTAAAAAATATAAAATTTAATCTACAAATATATTTAAAAATAAAGATATTAAATCTATAATATGAACCAATATAAGCATATGCATAGTACGATACCATATCCTGAAGCATCCGTTATTGAAGGAACATAACTTAATTAATTAAGCACTGAATCCGTTTCATTGAATTACTCAAGTATTCGGAACCAATTCATGACTTTGTGGTACCAGGAATAAATCCCATTGGTGGGTATATATAACTGTCAAGTGCTGGCCTCTTAAGTCTTGAGTTGACATTCAACTGCCTCCTTTAAAGATTTTTTTTTCTAGAAAAAATCAGATGATGGACATCTCTACACAAATTTTTAGACGATTATGGACAGATCTAGAACGTCCATTTATAATCCGACGGTCCAGATAAAAAATTATAATCTTTTCACGTTATAGTTCGAAAGTCTGCCTCCGCCTCCGCCTCGACATATATGATATGTTCTATTTTAAGCTCCTCATCAAATATAATAAGTTCATAGCGTTTATATTTGGATGTACTTAATTTTGTGTGGGTTTTTGAAAAAAATGACTCGCAACTAATTAAACTACGTCCATTTCTTTGAAACATAATATATAGGACAATTGTTGGTCTACTATCACTGGGATGTAAACAAAATACTCCTTGTTTGAAATAAATTTTGAAATTTTGAAAAATTGAAAAATTGAAAATATTAAATTTGTATCAAATAATTAAGTAGTTATTTGGTTTTAATTAGTACATTAATTGCATTATGATGTGGTTGCATTATGATGTTGGTATTTGTAACATCAACAAAAAATATGGATGGATGCAATGATCTTTCAGTGTTATTAATGGCCGAGATTTTTAAAAATACCCCCCAAAAATTATTTTATTAAAATAACCAGGTTCCAGTCAGATTTTTAAAAATATCCAGACCGCGAAAAAAATCTGCGTCCCAGAATTTTTATTTCGAGCCGCGGAAAAAATTCGCGCTTCGGAATTTTTTATTTTTTTTAGAGTTTGGAGAAAGAAAATATCCCTAGTTTGGTTTTTTTTTTTAATATATGTATAATATATGTATATGTATATATGTATATATAATATATGTATAATATATGTATATGTATATATAATATAATATATGTATAATATATGTATAATATATGTATAATATATGTATATGTATATATAATATATGTATATGTATATATAATATAATATATGTATATATGTATATCTATGTGTATATGTATATCAAATTTGACATCTGCTAGTAAATCAGCAAGTCTGGACTGATACAGGGTCTGCAAAAGTGCAAAAGTGATTATACCAGCACGTAGAGCATTGACAAATACACAGAATTGACACAAATTTCAACTTTTTTGGATTTTTCTACAATTAGTTATGAATTTCTAAAGTTTAGTTTTTCAGAAAAACTTCAAACAGCCATAACTTTGGCTAAGAAAGTCGGATTTGCGCATATGATGACTTTTCGAAAAGGGGAAGACGAGACGGATCTATTTTGCCCGGGTGGTACACCGAGCATTGTCGCATCGGAAGCATCAGAATTTAAAAAAAAATATCGTTTAATGCCTCAAAAATACAATTTAAGTTTTTGTGCGACGATAGGCGTACGACGATCGGTATTTTGTTTGGTATAATTTAGGTTTTTGTAGTGTAATTATTAATTGTGAAATTTTTTAGTTTGCATGTAGAGTAATTTAAGTTTTTATATAATTATACAAAAACCTTAATTATATATAATTATATGTAGAGATGGGCTACGGTGAGTTGTGAAGTAAAGCGACTATTTTACTTCACGCTCATATTTTGCAATTTTTAAGTTTAAAAAGTCGATCCGAACCATTCATCTTGTTCTCCATATTGAAATGTGCTTGGAGACCAAATTTTACATTTTTTGGAATTTTTACTATTTATTAAGCAATTTTGAAAGTTGCTGATCTGATGGTTCAGAAAATTTTACAGTTTTTTACTGTTCACAGCAAAACAACAATTTTAAAAAATGCAAAATAAATAGTAAAAAAATTCCAAAAAATGTAAAATTTGGTCTCCAAGCACATTTCAATATGGATTAAACATCTAACGGTTCGGATCAGTCGTTTGGACTTTCAAAATAAAAATACGGCGTGAAGTAGAAACGCGTTTTACTTCGCAACTCATCGTAGCCCACCTCTTATATGTATATATAAATATAATATATACATATACATATATTATATATACATATATTATATTATAGATACATGAGGAGGGTTCCAATGCCTCATTTTTTTTATACCTCATCATACCTCATATTTTATATCTTCATTTTCTTCATATTCAAAGTCTAAATTGTCGATCTGAACCGTTCAACATAATATCCATACTAAAATATGGTTAGGGATGAAATTTTATAATTTTTAAAAAAATTTTACTATTTTTTAAGATGGGTAGAAAATCACTGTTTTTTGAACGATTCAAAAAGAGTGATTTTGTACCTATCTTAAAAAATAGCACAAAATTTCCAAAAAATATAAAATTTCATCTCCATGCATCATTATGAGGAGGGATCGGATGACACCCTTTTTTGGTGACATCGGATGACATCGTACATTTTCAAAGTCCAAACAGTCGATCCAAACCGTTCAACTTGATGAATATGTTAAAATGTGCTTGCAGATCAAATTTTACATTTTTCTAAATTTTTTTACTATTTATTATGATGGGTACAAAAATTCAACGGTCTGAATATAGCGATTTTGTTAAATACTTAATAAATAGTAAAAAAATTCCAAAAAATATAAAATTTGATCTGTAAGCATATTTTAACATATCCATTATGTTGAACGGTTTGGATCGATTGGTTGGACTTTAAAATTTTTAAAAATGCACGATGTTATCCGATGTCACCAAAAATGATGTCATCCGATCCCTCCTCTTATATTATATATACACATACACACACACACGCACACACACACACACACATATACATATACATATATTATACATATATTATAAAAAAAATTGAGTTTATAAAAAAAAAACCAAATCATGAATATTTTCTTTCTCCAAACTCTAAAAAATAAAAAATAAAAAATCCGGGGCGCGGTTTTTTTCCGCGGTCTGGATATTTTTAAAATTCTGACTGGAACCTAGTTATTTTTAATAAAATAAATTTTTTTTGGATATTTTTAAAAATCTCGGTATTAATGGCAACAATGACATGCTCAATTTTGTATTAATTTGGACTGTTTGAGATCGTACGGAAAATTTTAAACACTGTGTTTGACAAGAGAATACGTAAGAAGAGGAATTAAAAGAGAAGGGAAAAAAGACAACATAAGAAGTTCGCATGCTCTGCATTCCGATTTAAAATTATAAAAATTGAAAGATTTGTATAAAATATTTTTTTCCTCTTTATATTTCTTTATTCCTCTCCCTTAAAGGGTGTTTAAAGAGTGTTTGGATGATAAATAAAAATAGCTAGAATGGTCAAATTAATAATAGTTATTGTTTGTTTTATTAGAATAGTCAAATTTTAAAACTCTTAGAAATATCATATTCTAATAAGACAAAAAGTTTGGATTTACTATTCTAACTATTCTAACCTAATTAAACACCGATTAGGCATAGCTTAATTTCAAAAATAGCCTATTCTCAATCCAATCAAATATACCCTAAAATTTTAGTGTTCTTGAACAAATACAAACAAATGTACATTAATTACCATGTTTCTTATTTTGTCAGACCCCAATAGGGCTGCAAACGAATCGATACAAATCCAACTTAACCCAGTTCGAGTTCAAACCAATTTCGAATCGAACTGTTGAAATTGACACAGGGTTTCGAACTGAAAAGAAGTCCGAGTTTGATTTGATGTGATTCGAACTAGTTTCGAACCGAACTAGTTTGAAATTGAAGCAGAGTTTAAAACTAAAAAAAAAAAGAGTTTCGAACCAAACCGAGTTTAATTTGTTTCAAAACCAAACTAATTTGATTTGTTTCAAACCAAACTTTTTTCGAATCATAAGCCAAAGAGCTTTTTGTGCAACCCCAGACCGTAATATTTCATTAAAAATATTTTATATATATTTGGAAAGTGTGTACGCATCCTTAGTTGAATTTCAGTTTGCATGTTACGTGGTGATACGGACTTGTTCTTTCTGATTTGTTGTCCCTATCGTTCGGTGGTTACCAGTAAATGAGATGTTAACTAATCAAAAAGTATCGCAATCTGAGTTTCTTTATAACACTACACTCAGCCTAACTTCAGATTTCTTTTAAAAAAAGATAACACGTATCAGATATAAATTTCTTTTTTAGAAAAAACAAACAATTTGTTTTCTTCTCTAAAAATAGTAATGACCGGACTATTATTTTAATCCAGTCACCATTATCACACATTTTCACAAAATCTGAAATGGCAAGTGACAAAATCAATGCTTTGCTCCATCCATAATTTTCAAATTCTGATCACTTCTCTTTCTTTCTTTCTTTCTTCTCTCTTCTTCTTCCTTCCCTCGCCCGAAAGTTTCAATCCAACCATGATGATTTACTGATTTTATTTTCCTACCCCAAAACTTAATTTTTGAAATATAAACAATCTTTGATAGTTCTTAGTAGTACTTGACCGAATTAATGATCAGATTCTTTCAAAAGAGTGAGTCTATGGTACTATGCATATCACGGGTTGTTACTATGCTACGGCTCTATATTCAAGTTTTCAAGTTCTAACGGTCGATCCGAACCGTTCATCTTGTTCTTCATATTAATATGTGTTTTGAGACCAAATTTTACATTTTTTGAAATTTGTTTACTATTTTTTTAGATATTTAGAAAATCACTTGATCTGAAAATTCTGGACCATCCAAAAACAGTGATTTTCAATAAATCTAAAAAAATAGTAAAAAAATTTCAAAAAATGTAAAATTTGGTCTCCAAACACATATTAATATGGAGAACAAGATGAACGGTTCGGATCGACCATTAGGATTTAAAAACTCGAATATAGAGCCGTAACACGGTGCCAACCCGTGATATGCATAGTACCATAGACTCACCCAAAGAATTGTTTTCACGAAAAAAAGTTGCAGCCTAACTCTCTCTCTCTCTCTTGCTTTTTTTTTTTTTTGCTGATCTGGACAAACAGTATTTTTCATAGAGGTGGCCATTGCTAGTGCCTTATTGACAACCTTTTTCTTTACTTTCCTTCTACAGTCGAAATTCATCAACAACAAATTTATTACAATCACCATAATTATCAAAATAACTTGTAATTTGAAAATTTGACCGATAAATAATTGTCAATACTATTTGCATATTATACACAGGTAAAATAATAAAATTTGATGCAAATTTTATCTTTCAATGATTTATAATTTACAAAATCTTTATTTAAAATTCTTTGATGAAATATCAAATAACACTTAAAAAACATTTGAGGGTCGGTCAGCCAATAGCCAACCAACAAACTTCATTAATTAAGAGAAAGAGTTCGTATCAATTATAACTATGTACATTCAAATGAATCCATATCCTCTCTGCAATAACTATGTACATTCAAATGAATCCATATCCTCTCAGGTATTGCAGAGGATCACCCTCACTTTACAGTTTGAGATTAAATTTCAACCGGTTTGGAATTCGGGCCATCATAGGGGTAGTATTTTTGGACTTTGAGATTCGTGCCAAGTTAAAAAGAACTATCCAGATCTAATAATTGTAAGAGATTTCCTTATCAGGTATTGGAGAGGATGTGAATTCCATTCAAATAACACTAAAATTACATGAAGTTTGACACAACTAATCTATAAAGTATCATACGCCTATAATTGTTTTATCTAAGTCAAATTACTTTTTTTTTATCTGATAAAATGTTGTTCGTATTATCAAGATATAATTGATCCAACTCTTTTTCCATTTCTCCTTGCGTAATCCTAAGAACCATAAAATTTAACATTAAGGAATCCAGAAAACCCAAATTGCTAAAAGCCACCGTAAACACTTCAACGGACCTAAATCACAAGGAAATCATAAGCCCATGTTATAGTATTTTGAAAGATTTGAGTATCAATGCTATACAATAATCACCACCAAAAATTAAATTATTGCATAACGAAGGAAACTAAAACGATAAGGCATACAGGAAAGAGAGAGAGAGAGAGAGAGAGAGAGAGAGAGAGAGAGAGAGAGAAAACAGAGATCCTAGAATTTAATCTTACTTCCCAAACTTACAAATGTGCTAGTTTTCTACAACAGCATTTTTACCATGTCACTTGCACTTGTATTTCTCAGCAAACAGAGCATCTACACCAACAAGTTTCATTGCAATATCAGTTATCTGAAATTACAAAAAAATAATGTCTCAGATCTAACAATAGAACTATAGAAGATCCACAGCTAGTCAGTTGAAACAAGGACCTTAACCTTAATGAGGAAAAAAAAACTGATTAAGCACTCAAAAACAAAAAAACCAAAGTTGTAAGTTTTCAATATAATAATTAACACAATGAATCTGTCGGTAAAATTTTGCATGGAAGGAAAGAACATCTATACCATCTATTAACCGATATTGGTACCATGTCGTATGATACAGCTGATTCATACCTTCCGCCTATTTGAAGAAAATTGTGTAAAAGTTAATTAGGGTTGGGGAGCACAAATTAAACAGAAGCATCGCTAAATTTACAGAGAGCAAACGAAAAAAGAAAAAAAAATGCACATAGAATCAAGGTCATGTACAAACAAGTTACAAAGCCAGTAAAATCATGATCCACAGTTGTCCAGGAGGGGCTGTATAGTTCAACTAGGCTGCCACTTGTGCGACTCCACCTTAATGAAGACATCTAACCACATCATGTGGACCTGCAGTTATGCGAGAAGTTTTTGGCAAGGCCTTCTCGCACATCACAACATGCAGCTCGTGGATAGAGGTAGCATTCGTCGAAGCTGGAAATTGGGACAACCGAATGTAACAAGGACTCGCGATTGAAACAATGTGATTTGGATGGCAGGAGTCTGGGCCTTGTGGTGGGAGAGAATAAGAGGAAACTGATGGTTTTGTTAATTAATGATACAACTCTCAATATTGTTTTTTGGCTGCAAAGCAGATAGCTATAGGAGAGGGGGTATCATAGGGCATGATGGTGTTTATTCCGCTCTCCTGGTGGCAATTTCAAATAGCTAGAGAATCTCTCCTTTGCTTTCTTTTGGGCCTTTTTCTTTCTTTCTTCTGTTTTGTTATTTTAATTGCATGCTCATTTAGGGCTGCCTTTTGTTTGTAAATAAACCTTTTTATATATACCAATCCAATTGTTGGCGGCATTTCGCCGCCAATCTTCAAAAAAAGTCATGATCCACAGACAAACATAGTCTTAGCCTTTTTATTATAGTGGCAGGAGGAGTTATCTTGGAACAATTAAGTCAGAAAGGTTTTTTTTTTTTTTTTTGGTCTCAGTTCAGGTCATTTTCGGCCTCAATTTGTTCAGGGTTTTAGATTGCTTCAGTTTAGGTTATTATCAATCAAGTCCTAATCCAGATCATTTCAACTTATTATTGTAATAAAATTGATTTCGGGGCTGTCGGAATTCGGGGTCATTCAAATTCAGACAGCTTGAGCTGCAGGTTGATCAAGGTCGGTCGCACATTTTTCAAAAAGTTTGAAGTGGATGAGGGTTTGGTTCAGTCAGGTTATTCACAGTTGAGTCAATAACCTAGATTTTGCCCGCTCAGCTTGTGAGGAACTGTTAGATAAAACTATATGTGAAAAAGTAAATACTACCTTGCTCCTATAAAAAGAGTTTATAAATAACAGAGATAATAAACCGTTAAAAGATAGCAATGCTAGGAAACTCGTACCCGTTGAAACTACTATTGACATATCATTGTCGAAATTAAAACAGTGACATCTGAGTACTAAAGCACGTCATTAAGAACATTATTTATGTTAAACTACATGTTTCACTCCGTAAATCAATTAAAATGAAAAACAAAGGAGGTAGAGAAACCAACCATGTCTAACTAAACTCTAAGCAGTTGAACCTTGTTCGCAAAGGCAATCCCAATCCAATCCGGATGTGCCGCTGACCACTGCAGCTGGTTTATCTCGGCTGGTGCTGAATATCCCAGCAGTGGGTCCAGCCCTTCAGGCGGGAGCATTGTCCCTGGTGTGTCAGCTGCTGGGACCTCCCATATCAATGCCTGGCCGTCATCCCCAGCTGAACAGAGGTGACGTGGTGCCTGCGGGGCCCATGCTAGGGCATTGACACAGGCACGGTGACGCTGCAGCTCGGCAACAGGTACAGCAGGTGAGCGGATGTCGAGGATGATGATGCGGTTGCTGTCCATCTGGATGGCCGCCATGTACCGAAGGTTGGACTTGTTCCAAGCGAGACGGAGGAGGGGTGTGTCAGGCCGCGGGCTCTCATAGACTATAGTTGAGTGCTCCTTGTCACGTAAGTCAAAGATGCGAACGGAACTGTCAGCCGAGACACTGGCAAAAACACCAGCTTCTCCCCATGCGATGTCATACACCTGCCATGTGTTTAAACCACAAGTTTCAGTACAGGTAATTAGGGTTACTATTTTACTCTTTATCTTATTTTTTAGCTTATATTCTTGACTCCAGACTTCTGATTAACCTCTGGTATTCTAATTATGTCTATATTTTTGATGTCCCAGAAGGTGCGAACAAGTAACAGCCATTAATTCTGTCATTATAGCGTCATTATATTTTAAAATTTATTTAATTGATGATTTTATCTCCCTATTTTTGTGTCTTTCAAAAATTTGTTATTTTTGAACTATACTGTATTGAGATATCATAATCACAAATGTAAATTGGGAAGAAAGGAAAAGAATTTTCCTCACTGACTTATTATATACTTTGTGGCATTTTTTCATACACAAAAAGACTGATATTTCATTATTTTGTACGGCTCATAGCAACTTGTAAACTTGAAAAAAAAAAATATGTGTGCATTTTTTTTTAGTTCCTCCTTTTTCACCAATAGTCTTATATACTTATGTACAAGACTTCCAACCATGAGTGATCCCAGTCTAGACACAGTACAGGCATGCATAATAATCTCTAATAATACAAGCAATATTTCTATAGTATTCACGTCCCATGGCTTGTTTTGTCCCTATGTTCCTTTTTAGCTGAACCTAAATTTTATCTTTTACTAATATTTTTTGCTGAACTTCCTCCATACACTGTCTCTTCCTGTAATATTTCTATCCCAATCAGTAATGCCCTGAGATCAGTGTAACATTTCACAACTGGTACTGGTGTGCCTCACAAACTAAATCTGGTTTCAACAGTACGGATGGTTATCAATACAATTTGAATCAGAAAAGGTACCTAAATACACAATGACTTGCATCCTCACCTCCTTATCATGTGCAATGAGCTGAGTCTCAACAGCACCACGCTCAATATCCCACACAGTGCACGTGGTATCAATAGATGATGTACCAATTCGCCTTGGTTCGGCATCGTTCCAATCAAACGACGTCAGAGGGGCACAGAAATCACTGGACTTGCTATTATTCAACACTGACCTGAGCTCGCTCTTCCCTGCACCATCCCCGTCATGGTTTACTTGCCAAAGTCTCAGGAAATCCCCGGACGACGCGATCAAGGACGATGTGGAGCCCGGAATCTCTCGAGGGTGAAACATAAGCTTGGTTGCTGGATATGGGTGGTCAAAGGAGAGAGCTGGTTCGGCTCGAAAAGTCGTTGATTCCTCGTCAAAGGTCACGATGTCGACCCTGTTGTTGTACTCTTCGAGAAAGGAGCCCAGAGCGAGGCGGAAGGGGGCGGAGGTGGAGGTAGAGAACGCCATGGCATAGACTGGGTGCGGCGAGTCCAAGGTGTAGGCGTTGGGGTTGGGGTTGGGGTTGAGGATAGAGCTGGTGTGCTCCATTGTTGACTGGAGGGAGAAGAGGGAGAAGAGGGAGAAGATTGGGGGATTTTTTTGAGGGGGTTTTGTGAATTTAATCAGACGAAGGCGCCGGGTCGCCGTCGATGAGGACTTGTCCGTAGGTCAAAGAAGGGTAGAGATGAGGTCAAAATCACGTGCTCTCGAATACATCCTGTGAGGTAACGGTATATTTATGTTTAGATCAGGACCGTTCGATCAAAATTTGGGCCAATCGATTTGAGATGCAATGCATAGGATCTTCTTAATATTCGTGCGTATTTTGATAGGACGATCCGGATCTATAAAGAAATATTGTTTTATCTTAGGGTCAACAAATTATAAGATTAATAAATTAATTTTAATACATTCATTTTTCGAAAGTTTTTTGACCGATGGACTTCATATTAAATTAATTTGAATATTTAAAAATTTTATATGTAGATGCATCACTCGTAAGGTAGGCGGGTTTTAACGGTTCAGATTCGTCATTTGAAATCAATTTGACGGGTTTTAGACTTGAGTTCATCAAGGAGTTTGATGAACTTAAGAACACCCTAGTTCTACTCCATTGACAGTTCTAATATCGATTTTTTCGTTTGTTTGTGGGGTGGGGGCTTGAAATTTAGATTTAGTGAAGTAACTCAAAAGTTGGGTTTTAGATTAGAACTGTCCAATTCGAATCTGTGATAATTCATCCGAAATGGAGCACACGCATCCTGAGCAATGAATTTGAATTCTGAAACGATCTCGAGCGATGGATTCAAATCAGACGGTCTCGATCCAAAACTCAAAAAGTTGAGTTACTTTAGGGGATTCGGACCTAGGGGTGGGGGCTGGGGGGGAGTTCAGATCCAGCGAAGTAACCCAATTTTTGGGTTTTAAATCGGGACCGTCCGATTCGAATCCGAGATAATCTATCCGAAGTGGAGTGCACACATCTCAAGGGATGAATTTGAATCGCGAAGCAAACTCGAACGACATATTCAAATCGGATGGTCCCAATCCAAAACTCAAAGATTTTGTTAATTTAGGGGATCTGGACCGGGGGGGTAGGGCTGCTAATGATAGATTCGGCTCAAACTCGACTCGGCTTGTCAATTGTAGCCCAATGATTCAGCTCTTAACTCGGCTCATTTTTGAAAGAAAAAGCTCGGCTCGACTCGGCTCATGAAAGAAAAAGCTCGACTCGACTCGGCTCATAAAAGAAAAAGCTTGACTCGGCTCACGAACTCACGAGCTGGCTCACGAGCTGACTCATATTTTTAATACATGTATATCTTCATTTGCCATGAAACTTACCTTCATGCTGATATTTAATTAATTTACATGTAGAGACGAAGCAGATAAAACAGACCTGATAATGACATATCACGAGCAAAATCAATTAACTTGAGAGGCTATTTCTTTGCTTCAGAACATATCACAAGCATGAGGCCTACCTTCATGCATTTTCAATACAGGTTCCACTGATATACCGGCCAACTGGAGAATCTTAGCAGTACCAGACGTGGGAATAATTTTGAACCCAAGATCATTAAATACATGCGCAATTGATGTCAGATGTGACTTGATCATCATAAAAATGTTATATAATGAGTAAATTAACAAACTAATCAATATAACATCTCAAATAGTAATCATAAAAATTTAACTAGTAATTCACAAAAAAAAATAAATAAATAACCAACAATCTCTCCGAATCAAATTATAGAGTAGAACTAGGGTGCTCTTAAGCTCACCAAAGTTTTGGTGAGCTTAACTCTAAAACTTATCAAATCGATTTTAAATGACGAATCTGAACCGTTGAAACCCGCCTACCTTACGTGTGATGCATCTACATGTGAAATTTTTAAATATTCGAATTAATTTAGTATAAAGTAACCCGGTCAAAATTAGAAGGTTAATAAATTAATTTTAGTGCATTCATTTTTTGAACGTTTTTGACTGCTTAACTTTATACTAAATTAATTCGAATGTTTAAAAATTTCACATGTAGATGCATCACACGTAAGGTAGGCGGGTTTCAATGGTTCAGATTCGTCATTTGAAATCGATTTGATAAGTTTTAGAGTTAAGCTCACCAAAACTTTGGTGAGCTTAAGAGCACCCTAGTTTTACTCCAAATTATAATATCCCAGAAAATATCCACATAAGCAAATCAGGTAGTGTGTAAACCAACCCAGCCAATTGGTGGGTCAAGACACTCTGACACGAATTTGATCCATAGCCTCATTGATTTCCATACTTAGCAGGGTAACACCAGGGCCGGTTCTGAAGATTTTGGGACCCGGAGCGAGAGAATGACAACCACATGGCATCTAATAGGACCATTCTCAACAAGCAAATATCTCAGTTTTGAATCTAATCCATCCCCCACTCTAGGATCATATATATTTATAGATAATAAAGAATCTAAGCACTTAGAAACATGATTAATTTCTTTACTTTTTTCACTTGTCTCATTTTCAAGCATATTTGTTATTTCTTCATTTGCCTCATTTTCATTTTCAGACACGTGTTGTTTCTTGATTTACCTCATTTTGATTTTGGTTTTCAGATACATTTCTTGTTTCTTCGTGCATCTCAACTTCAATTTGGTTTTCCAAAAACTCATTATGAGGTTTAATTTTCTTCCAAAGTTTTTGAATAGAACATTTTTGGGGTTTTATTTTTTCTTCTCCCTCTCTTTTTCTGTTTCTTTTTTCACAACCTGATATATATTTTCTAGGAAACATTGTTTTAAATTAAAAAATAACACAAAGTAATAGATGGATAGAACCTAGGTAATTAGGCAGAGGCAGTCCAATTCAAACGCCGCGGTTCACCGCCTTGCCTCACCCAGTCCAATTGTTGTCGTACTGTCGCGCTGCCGTTGCCGTAACCGCTACTCTTGAGAGGAGCTAAATTTGTTTATTTCTTTTTTTCCTCGTTTATTAATTTATAGAGAAGAACAATGGAACTAGATTTTAAAAAAAAATTCTTCTAGGCGGAACTAAGTTTTCAAAAATTGATTTAGAGAGACAATAACGAAAGGAAAAAACAAAAGGAATTTTTTTCTTCTAGTCGGCTGTTGCATTGTTGTCCATAAACAAAAGGAAATAACAAAACAAGAAACTTTTTGGGCAAAGAAACAAATAAATGAAAAAAAAGGAAATAACGAAATTAAAGGATTGTAAACTTTAATTTGGGTGACAATTGAAGAAACGAAAATAAACGGAGACATCTTTTGGGCCGTCAGAAACAATTGAAATTAGTCAGCGAATGCTCTATCATCATGTTTGCTTTAATGTCGAAAGAAGACAAAAACATAACCTATAAATGAAGAGGAGGGTTCAAATGCCTCCATTTTTTGTGCCTCCATCATGCCTCCATTTTTAAAAACTTAAATAACTCAAAGTTTAAAACTTAAACGTCAAAATAAAACCGTTAGATGTGATCTATGTTATTTTCTCTATGTGCCCATAAAAAATTATCACATTTTGATTTTTCTTTTATATGAATCAATAAATTGAAAAATCAACGTCTAAAAATTATCTACATTTGTATACATTTTTATAAGCTCAAGATGACAATCAAAACAAAGTTGAAATACCATAATTTTTTACATGTGCATAGATAAAATGATATAGTTCATATCCAACGGTTTTATTTTGAATTTTAAGATTCAAATTTTGAGTTATTAAAGTTTTAAAAAATAGATGCATGATGAAGACACAAAAAATGGAGGCATTTGAACTCTCCTCATAAATGAATACCTGTTGCTTACTTATTTAACATATATAATTTTTTTTTTTTTGGGTTGGGGGCCCTTTTGGTTTTTGGGGCCCAGGGCCATTGCCCTGGCTACCCTGGGTCAGGGCCGGGTCTGGGTAACACCAGATAGGCTGACAGTAAAAAGTTCTCGCAGATGGCATACGCCATTTTACAAGAGAATAGGTACTTGCTTTATGTTTATTTGGAAATTTTCTAAAAGGATCCAACCACGTGTGCATCCTCGTGTTCCTTACAAGTATGATTTTGATTTTCAAGACAAACTTATGATGCCTGGTATCATACCAGTTGGAGCCAGCAACAACTATGTACCTTTACTTTGATCAAGAGAAAGATCAGGAAACTATATAAACTCTATATAAAGCTTTAACCAGAGAGACATAAATATAAGCACAAAGTTGGATAACACATAACTCAAAATCAGACAGTTCGTAGAGAGAAATTTGACAGAAATATGCTAGCAAGCAATATCCTTTTGAGTTTCAACAGTCTTCAAGCAATTGCTTTTTAAAGTTCCCCTTGCCAAATCACCTCTCCCTTTGCACACGGCCTTTTCTTCGCCTTGAATTAACAAAGACATGCTTTAGAAATAACTTAAATTACAAGAATAACTCAAAGCACATAACAAGTCACTCACTCCCAAGCACATAACAAGTCAATTTATAGGTAGAGACATTAACCGTGTCAGAATATCCCAAGCAACAGCCTCACCTAGACACTTCTTCCATGTGACAACTCCTGTAATTAGAAGAACTAACAAGTCAAGAATTGCTGCAGTCACAGCATCAACATTCAATGTTCCACCAAAGATCTAGAGCCCCACCTGAAAAGAAGATATCAAAATCACTTATACGGCTGGTTCACTGATATGGTGTTGGTTCCCATAAATGTGGGTTAACAAGCATTTGCCTGATTATTCCAAGACTCTGTTAACCTATCGACACAATTGTCTAATCATGCTTCAAATAACCCTCAATTTGCTAATAATTGGACAATTGAACACAAAGAAGCCAACAAAAAATAAAAAGAAGGCAAATCAAAGAAGGTGCTAAGAAACAATCGTACTGGTACTGGCAAAATAATATCAGTTCATCTTACAAGAATAACTCAAATTAATTCAATTTTCAGTAAAAATAAATTGAAATAGAGTAGACAAACCTCTAGCTTTGTTGCAGATTTCTGAGTATAAACCACACAAAACCCACAAAAATTCACCCGCTTTCTTCCAGAAATTCCAAGATTTCTGGAGCGAGAGAGAACTGAGAGAGAGACGGAGATTTCTGGAGCGAGAGACGGAGAGAGCCAGAGAGGAAGAGTTCACGAGCCGCTCTAGCCAGAGAGAGAGAGAGAGAGACGGAGAGAGCGAGAGAGCGAGAGAGAGAGAGAGAGAGACGAAGAGGAATATGCCACAGAGAACTGAACTGAGCGAGAGAGCCAGAGAGCGCTCTACGGATCTGAACTGAGCGAGAGGCGAACTCGCGATGGGCCGAGCCGAGCCTATTAAGTATTAACCAAATAGTTTTAAAATATGAGTCGACTCGCGAGTCGAGCTAAATCGAATCAAGAATTTACATGAGCCGAGTTTGAGTTTTTTTCAGTTTCGAGTCTAATTCATTATGAAATATTGAGCCGCTCAACTCATTGATTCGTGAGCCGGCTCGACTCATTAGCAGCCCTACGGGGGGGAGGGGGGAGGGGGTTGTGGGTTCGGGTTCCTGGGACAGATTGTTTTGTGGCAGCCTAACGGGTGTTGGGTTATGTCATATATGTAGTCTGGTTTGCTCTGGTCCTGATGTTCCTTTCTTGGTGGGCTTGTAAAGGGCTTTTAATTGTTGAGTTTGTGAGGCTGGGTTCTTTTTTTTTTTTTTAATTAGGGAATTTAAGTGGAGTTAGGCCTTCGATGCCCGTCAGAGCCCAATATCCTTTTAAAAAAAAAATTGACGTCACAAAAAGTTTTCTATTTTGGTAATTCTGATTTTAATTGTTTTCAACTAGTTTGCTCATCCATAAATGTTAATTGATTTTGATTTTGTTCAATAAGTGTGGCTATGACAATATGCATATAATACCGATCGTATGGTTTCATATTTCTATTTTCAATGTTCAAGTAGTCGATCTGAACCATTAAACATTAAGTCCATACGAAAATGCACTTAAAGACCAAATTTTATATTTTTAAGAATTTCTTTATATTTTCTTAGACAGGGAGAAACTCACAAGTAAAATAATAGTAAAAATAATACTGTTTTTAAATTAAGTGATTTTCATCTATCTAAATTTTAAAACAATAATAAAATAATTTTAAAAATATAAAAAATCTGATATATAAGTTCATTTTGATATGAAGATTTTGTTGAAATATCTTAATCAATTATTTAAATTTAAAAAATGAAGATATATATACTATATATCTATGTTGCATGGATACGGGTACGGGTATCGTGTCGGACACGACACGGGTACGGCGATACGGTAATTTTAAAAAATCTAGGATACGACACGTTTATTATATATATTATTTTTTATTAATTTATATATTGTATTTAGATAATTATAACTTAAATTAAATTTGTTAAGAAAATAAAGACTTTATGATATAAGTATATTAAATATTATACTTACTGAAACATAACACATAAGATTGTTTGGTGTAGTGGTTAAAAGTTTTGACTCTCAAATCATATGTCCAAGGTTCGAATCTCACCAATCAAATGTCCAAGGTTCGAATCTCACCACCAGCACAAAAAAGAGTTGATTTCTGCGGTCCACAGACGCGGTCCACAGGTGCGGGTGGGTGTCCACAGGCTCGGGTGCGGCTCATAGTACACAGACACGTATCCAGCCGTGTCCCGTCCGTATCGGACGTTTTGGGCCGTATCGACAGGGGTCAATCAGGTGTCGGAGACCGTATCAAACGGGTAGGAACACACCAGCTCATCCGACACGCCAGCTGGAGTGTCTGACACGTATCGTACGCGTGTTGGTGTCGGATACGGGTACGATGGCTTGTTTGGAGTGTCAGGGTAACATAGCTATATATCGATCCGGCGGTTACTGTACATCTACGGTATCTGCAATAGTTTCTCACTGATTGATGGGACCCGCTTTCCCTCTGATTCACTTTTTTCGACTTCTCGAGATTTCTACCGCCTTCTTCTCTCCGACTCTCCGTATTCCCTCCATCCAGGTGCTCTGACTGCTCTCCCTCCTCTTCCGCACACTCTCCTTCTCCTCCTTCCGTCATCCTTATCCTCACATTTTCATCCTCCGCTGGCTTGCTGTGCTGACTCTTTGCTTTAAATGGAGAGAGTACAGAGATATCAGATGCGGATCCGTCTCTGTCCCTGATGGAGTTCATCTGCTTCCGAACCTGTTTCAGAGGCCCCAAACTCGCCTGCGGTGAAGGTACTCAACCTATTTCTCTCTATTATTATTCTTTTTGGTGATTCGAGTAGGTGATTGAGAAGTAGATAAGTGTGGTTGCATATGCATCGCATGCTATTTCAGATTGCTTCCTTTGGAGTTCAAAATTAAGAAACCAAAATCTTATTATTTTTGCGAAATTGAAATCTCAAATTGAAAAGGGGGTAAAGCAGTGTTTGAAAAATAAGCAAGAGAAATTGTGCTCTACTATTTTTGCATAAAATTAGGAGAACATAATTCATCTAAGCAATTTTAGCCCCCATAATTAATCAAAATATTTTATTCTTATTATTTACTGAACCTTTAAATAAGGAGCTTTCTCGAAATACAATGTGAAACCTTGCTACATGAAGCTCAATAATTTGTATAAATCAGTCAAGATAATGACAACCAATTAATGCTTCAACTTTGTTCCAAAAGTGAAAAAAGTTGGGCTATAAAATAAAAGATAAAAAGGCATCAAAGATCTAGGCACTGGTTGGGTGAATTCAGGTATGTGCTGCACATTCTCAGTGTGTTCACTAAAAAAATTGTGTCAAGTTTGCATCTCAAGAATTGTATTGATATTGCAACACTAGAAAAAAATAATCAGTGCTATCTGGCTCATGTCGTTGTTTTGGTTAATGTACAACATTTGTCTGCTGCTTTTGTGTTATTGGGTTTCAGACCACATGAATAGGACTAAATCTTTTATGGGTCCCTAAAAACTTTTGATTAATGTAGGTGATGTTACTGGGTCACTGTGATTCGTATGTGAAGGACAAGGCAATGCAATTAACAATTGCTTTCAACTATTTTAGAGAAGGGCTTATTAAGAGAATGCCAAGCTAATTATGAAGGTTCTTAAACAAATACGTATTTACTTTTTTACTCCAAACAGGTGCAGGCACAACCAATGAAACTTATTCCTGATATGTTTATTTCCTTTATGTTGTTAGTCTTTTTCTTTTGGATTAAGCATATGTTGTTAGTCTTTTTCTTTTGGATTAAGCACATGAGTTACCATATTTCAGGTTAGGGGTGAAAATGGATACAAATTATCCGCTTCGAATTCGCTCCAAATCCAATTAAGATCCGAATACGGATAAACGGATCCAGATAGTATCTGAATACGGATCCGGGTAAAATTTTAATATGGGAAAATGATCCTGAAACGGATATGAATATATTTTATAGTGCAGAAACGGATCGGATATCTGGAAATATCCGGATTCATTCAATGCGTAACCCATCACCAGCTATTCATTTCTTTACACGGAACAAGTTGTTATATAGAAGTCCCAAGCTCTTAGCTTCATATATTTTATTGTGGGACTAAAGACAAGGTTCGTCCAGAGAGCTATTAATCGCTGGAGACAAGCCTGGAGTAGATCAGCCCATTATTAAATGCACTCAACGACAATCCACATGGATTTCGAACTGCTCTATTCAAAATCTTTGCTTTTTATTTACGGGTTTGTATTAAAAAGTCTTTGCTTGTTATTTTGCTTATTCTCCATTCCTACACTACGGACATCTCCATTTTGTTTCAGATTTGTTTTTCATAATATTCTTAATTTTTTATTTTTTTAAAGTTCATATGAGTCAATTATTTGACAAATATTCGTTTTGTATCCATATTCGAATTTGTATTCGTGAATTATCTGTTTCGTATCCGTATCTGTTTAAAGCGGATTTGGTTTTAGATTTTGACATCCGTTTACTATTCGTATCCGTATTCGTATCCGCTCATTGAAAAATGGATACAAATATGGTATTAGCATTATCTGCTCCAAATTCGCTCCATTTTGAGTCCTAAATCAGGTGCATCTGTTGTTGGTTGGTAGCATCTTAGATGTGTCAGGTTTTAGTTTTTGTTACTATTTCTAGCTTAGATTTGCAGTAACCATGGTTTCCAACTCTTGAGGCATGCATTCTGATACCAGCCAGGTTGAGTGCATATGGGTGTTGTTTGGTAACAGTGCAGTTCTAGCTGCTACTGCTGACTTCGTCCCAATCTGTAACTGACCATTTCTGGCAATGTTAATAAACTTTTATACTGGTACTTAATTATGTGATTAAACATTTGTTAGATATTTAACAGGTTGGAGGCTAATCAGCAACCTGATGTTAAAGTGACCAAACTAAATTTAAATGAAATAAGTGTTGAACACATTACACTTCAAAAATTCCAGATTTACCAAAATGCCATGTAACTCTCTTGCTTTCCAAGAAATGGAGGTTTTTTTTTCTAGATGATTTTTCCAAATTGAGAAAGGTACTTATTTATTTCTTTATAGAATTATAAAAGGTATATGGCTTTAGGTTTTTGCTGCTGCTTGCTCAACAGATGCAAACTAATCTGGTTCACCTTAATTACCCAAAAATAAAAAAAAATTCAAATTAATTTTGGATTTATATTTCTCTTATGCATGACATAGTTGGGGACTGTACAAGTCAAATATAATGGGAACTGATTGTTTAGGTTGCAGTGATCCTGAAGCAACAAATAAAAGTAAGATTTTTATTATTATGGAAATTAATGTTTTACTATGACACCCTTTTAATTGGTACTAGAAAGTTGTCATTTCATCTTTCATTAAGATTTATAAATGGGCTACTCTACTGTTAAATTTTCTTCATAGAACTTAGTTGAAATGCTTAACTAATCAAACTTGAAAATCAAAAGTTACTTAATTACTTTTAAGTATTCATATAGCTCATTGAATATGTTTCGTGTAAGAATGGTTAATGTCATACATCGATGTATTTCCAGCCTGTAAAAATGATTATTTTATGGGGTTTTTTAGTCAAAGATGTCAAACTCATCAAATAAAAAACCCAGAAAGGAGGATTACCAGCATGGTAATTCAACAAGAGGACAAAAATTAAACTTGATTATGGAAGAGGTTGAATGCCAAAATGACAGTTTGTTTTATTATATCTATAGTTTGCAACTTGAGTACTGGACTTCTAAAGGATTAAAAAACAAGATAGTTATTATTATTATTGTTTTTTTGGTTTCCAAATTGAACATGTAACAAAAATGGGTTATCTCAGATTCAAGCGCGTAGATGGATTGGAACTGGAGGTCTGAAGGGGGATCTCTTTCTAAATGGTGCATTTTTCACCCCTTCAAGCACTGAGGCTTCTTCAAGTTATGCAAGGGCTTCAAGCCTTGGGGCCAAACCGACCTCCATGGTTGCTCAAATCACATCTGACGCTGGTGCCCTTTCATGCTGAAGTGGTTCCCTTTGCTAACTTCAAATGCCAAATCATCAAAGAGATCAAGAAACATAATACAAAACAAAAGTAACAGAATATAGATGGTTGATTATTTTAGATATTCTCATAATAGTGTCTATGGCAGTTGAAACATCAATTCTCAATAGGTGAAAGGTTAATTTGACTTTTATAATGATTGATCTTTATGTACAAATCATTTTCTTTAATGCACGCAAGATACAAGTATTCTTTTATCACTTGAGATTTTTTGTAAACAGTTTTCGGAGGATGAACAACTAAATATGACTTAATGATAAAACGAAAATTTCTTAATTTTCTTAGCATGTGCATATTTTTCTTACATTTTATAACCAACGACTCAAACAAACTATCTTAATTATTACTGCCGAAGCTATATAGTGCATTCCACTAGTAGATTCATAGTACCGAACGCTATATAATGTAAGATGCATAATACCTGACCCACTCTAGTTTCTGAAATGTGATCGTATAGTACACGACCACAATTAATTTCGTCGACCTGACCCACTCTAGTTTAATTGGTAATATGTCGTGGTCATAAAAGTCAAGTCAATTACGATCACATATATGGCTCGGCAGTAGATTCAGTCTACTCGATAGAGAGATGTACCATATGTGGTAGACGAGAGAGAGCACTTGCTGCCGAATCCCAACGCTAACAGTTAACAATTAATTTTGAGTAAAAAAGAGAGTTAATAATACAAGAAATAGCTTTTAATCTAGTGGAAAACGTACATAATTTTTATGTGAGAGGTCGTGAGTTTGAAACTTAAATAAGATAATAACAAAGAGTATATAATTTGAAGGTTTTGACTTTTATCTTTCTTTCAAAAAAAAAAAAAAAATTACATGAGTCATTGAAGTGGCAGTCATGACTCACGAGTTAGGTGCGGATCTAGAATTAAGTCAAAAGTGTCTAAATCATTTGTATTATTTTAAAATTTTAATTATATATGTATATAAAAATTTAATTAAAATTTCGTTTGTTTAAAGTTTTAATATAGTGTGAACTTGTAGTCTAGTGGTTAAAGCTTTATTTGATGTTTGTGAGTTTCTTAGGTTCAAATTCTAGTGTTCATTTTTTTTTTGCCTTTTTACATATTATATATTTATAATTTAGCCTTTTATATTCAAATTTTCTAGTTCCGTTCACAACACATATAAAGTGACATCGATCCCACTCAAGTGGTTATTATTGAGTAACAATGATTGACGAGTCTGATCGAAATTTACAAGACAAATTAACGAGGAACGAACAATTTTTGTTTTTTATAAGTGGAAAAACGTTCCACCGATTTTATTAAAATTAGTAAAACTGATGAGGTATCAATAGAGGTTTGCTAAAACCCGTTTGGGTTCAACCCGACCCGCAAAACCCGTACCCGTTACCCGAGGTACCCCTGCCTGGGTATAGGCGGGTAAACGGGTAGACGGGTACGGATTTGAGACGGACCAGACCCTCTTATTTGAAAAGAAAAACCCGCCTAACCCGTACCCGCCTTACCCATGCCCGAAACCCGCCTACCCGAACCCGTTGTACCCGAACCCGCATCCCTTTACCCGTTGTACCCGCACCCTTTACCCGTTTAACCCGTACCCGTTAACCCGTTTAAATTTGAAATTCAAATTTTTTTCAAAAAAATAGAAAAAAAAACCCGGACACTACTTGAGGTACTCGTTACCCGTATCCGAGGTACTCGTTACCCCTACCCGAGACGGGCACGGGTATGAAACGGGTAGGGTAGAGTTTTTGAAAAAAAAAACCCGCCTACCCATACCTGTTCTACCCGACTATCCGTCCTACCCGTACCCGCCCAACCCGTTACCCATCCCGGGTTTACCCGAGGTACCCGTACCCTACCTGAGAGCAAATCTCTAGGTATCAATATATTAAAACCTAATTAACACTTGCAGGGACAGAACTTAGAAAAACATTTAATTTTATATAAATAAGGCTAAATTATGTAAAAACTATATAAAAAAAATTAATTAAATTTTGATATACATAATTAACAAATTAAAATTTATGGAAGGAAACACTCATTGAAGTACAATAAGACATGTCTTTGAAAACTTACACAATCACCTTGCAAAGACATGTCTTTGAAAACTACAAATTACATCGTTCTGAGGAACAAATAATTTTTAAATTAGTGTCAACTTTTAAATTGACGTTTCAAATTTAATATGAAAAATGAGATATTTGTGGTGACCTAAACTCAAAACTATAGTAACGTAATAAATTGTATTGTTTGTAGGGTTGGCCAAAAAATCTCGTAGCTCGTGGATTGATCGGGACTTGTATTTGACTTGATTGCTAACCGTTTGTTTGTTACTAGTCTGAGCTATTAACAAGTCAGTTTGTTACTAGCTCGGTTCAGAATTAACGAGCTAGAGCTGGATTTAGCTCGGTCTAAATATGAATTTGTGGATTTATATGAATTTGTGTGAATTTCTGTCATTCTGTGAAGCTATGGATGAGCTATGGATGAATTTAGTTGTACGAAATTTTATGAATTTGTGTGAATTTCTGGCATTCATTGTGAATTTGTATGAATTTGTAGTATGTTTAGATGTATAAAGTTCATGCTAAATTAATTACTATGTTATGTAAAATGAATTTATGTCATTATGTCATATCTGATGGTTTGGATTATGTAAATATTTAATGGATTTTATTATTATTATTATTATTATTATTATTATTATTATTATTTTAATTTGTATGATAACTCAATAAAAACCAGCGAGCTAGTGAGTAATTTCGGTCCAACTCACTTCTGGCTCGTGACAATTATAAGATTAGATTTCATCTCAGCTCCTAAATCTCAACTCACTCGTTTACTGTGATAAGCCGATCACAAACTAAACCCAGTTCGTGATGAGCCAAGCTTGTTATTGATAGAGTTAATGTCCTAGAACAAATGTTATTTTCTTGTTTGTTCATATATTGGTTGATGCAATTAACTTGTTCCTTGAGTTTGACATTACTTATAGTATCTGGAACAAGAAATTCAGATTGTGAGACACTATCTTGTAACAAGTAATAAACTCTAGATTTTCCTAATCTTCGTAATTAGCAAGGAATACTAATTATATGTGATTAGTGTGATGATTAAATGTTGAATGAGTTTCACAGATCAAGCGATAAGGGTCGGTTTAATATCACGAATGCATATGAGGATATATGATATTGGTGACATAATGGTGAACATTATATATGGGGTCTGTGTACCTATGTCATTAATGTTTGTATGGTGTATATGTCTTAAGTATGAGATGATTCGATATCCTCACTTAGGAAATGTGCATATGATGCTATTTGAAGGATCTTCTGCAAATAGATTACTGTTGAGTATTTTATGTATAGGGTTTTATGCTGAATTTTATACTCTTTGAACTTTTAAATTTATTAAACCTAATACTCAAAAAATGGTCGGATGTAAGCGCATAACCTATCCTTGTAATACTTAGGTATCGATCCACAGGGAATATGGTTAAATACTAGTCTTTAACTCTATTAATTAGTTTCAGATTATTTAAGGAAAGTAAAGTTGATTGGGGGGTTGTTCTAACTTTCCTAGTTGTTGGGTTCAATATCAGAAGAAATGAGGTTTAAAACAATTAAGGTACATAAGGAAAGTAAAAGAAAGTGTTTGTTGTTTTTAAAGATTAGAAGATCTAGGAGTATTTGGTCTACAATTCCTTATTAATTAATTCTATCTACTTGGTTGGTTTAAATTCATGTTTAATATGATGAGGTCTCTAACCTAAAATGTTAAAATTGTCACGGTCGTGAATTAATAACGTGCCTAAATAGTTTTGAACTACACGGTCGTTCTTCACCCCTAGCTATTTAGACCCATTAAGCTCTTGTTAGTCTATCATATCCTCAAATATCGGTACTTCACAGTCGTTCTTCATACTAATATTTAATTCAATTCAAGATGTCCTAATTAAAGGTTTGACTTCACGGTCGTTCTTTACCAAACCCTAACCTTAATTTCTGTAGTTCCAATTTAGATATCAAATTGGTCAATTCTAATCTAAATCCTAAAGTATTTGTGTTCACAATTTGGTACTATCCTATATGATCCTAGTCAATTTTAGTTCTTTCGAATCCAAAACGGGATAACTATAATTCAAGTACAAATCATGTAGTTAACACAAAGAATAAATCATAGAAATTAACAATCAAATCAAACAATCATAATAAAAACAAAGAACTGAATAAGATAGAATTAAATAAGTTCATGCATATGACTTAAACTCCTAAAGAGAAAATTAGCCTCTCATGGAGATGCAAGTATTTAACAAAGAATTCATTACAAAAATTGGCAAACAATAAAGAGAAATGAAATAGAGAAATAATTACACCCTTTTCTAAATCAAGAACCTCAATCTTGCTGACTTCTTACTTGAATCTTCTTCTTCTTCTTCTTCTTCTTCTTCTTCTTCCTTGAATTGCTTCCTTGACTGCATAATTTTACGCTAAGTATAGATGGGGAAGAGATATTGAGAGCTGAGATGATCTTTGCGAAGAGATGCCTTGAATGGGAAAGTTCTCCTCTTTTTATAGATGAAGTTCTGCCCAATTTGGAGACCAGAGTGCGGCTGCATCGAAATCCGTGTGTCCACACAAATTTTGATGCACATATCATTATACATTTTTAAAATTGGCGCATCTAAAAATCTGTCTAAGTACTTAGTGCAGCCGTATCGTAATCCGTGCATCTGCACTGCGTATTTTTCTTCATTTCTCTTCATTTCCTGCAAATTAAAACCAAACAAACGCAGTAAGTTGATTCTAGATGTATTCTATTCTTTTTATGTGAAAATACAAGATATTTGGTGTTATTTTGTGATAAAAACCAGATCGACTATGTATATAATTTATGTCTATCAATTACATACGAATAGTTATTCTCTGTAACGATCTCACTTGGAGGATTTCGCAAAGAATCAAGAAGACGAATATCCCTCATCATGATATGAATATATGGATGAGAGATGATATCTTTTGGGCCCCTTGATTGAGCAAGATTATATATGCGCAATACAATTTTGGAGATTGTAAATATAATCAACCTTGAAGATCAAAAAACATAATAGATAAGCAAGCAAGTTGACATATCCTAACTTGTGCTTATCATTATAGATATCATGTGATATTAGATATTACATGGGCAGTGTATTTGGCACTGTCGACATTTGGATCAATAATATTGTTTCGAGAAAATGTCATATGTATTAATTGGATAGTCATATTGCTTTATACTAGAGGCATCATATGATCAATGAAATGATTTCATTGCCAACATAAATACAGATTCAAAGTGGTCACACCCTACAAGATCTTTGATGAGATATCATACTGTGATATTAACTTAATGGTGTTGTGTGACCAAGTCAAATACTTGAATGTAGCATGTAATGGAGATCATTACATATGGCATTCAGTCAACACTAAAATGGTTGATCAAATGACGAATTAATTTGATACTTGCAGTGTGCCAATTAATAGAGGAACTATTTAAAATGGTTAAATAAAAGAAAGATGTTGAAATGACTTATCCAATTGGTCAATATTATTATTCCATTGGATAGAGCTTGATTCAACGATCGTGTGGATATGTAGAATATATGAGATGGACTTACGGTTTGTGTTTTATGGTCGAAATAGTTTTGACTTAACTTGATCAACAAAAGTCAATTGCGGGAATGACAGATCTGATTGGGAGAAATATTGACTAGTCAACATTTGAAGTGAACGAGAGGTTTCTTGGAGAAGAGGTCTTGGTCCATATGGTGTATGGATATTTTGTGAGGTATTTTGAATGAACCCTTAGTCCATTGGGCCAACTATTTGTTGTATTACTATTATGTTCTTAGATATTTTATGAGGATGGCTCTCATCCACATATGAGATGGACAAAGTAGTAATTGCACAAATTATATGAGCGAGCACATTTATAAGTCCTCCCCTTTCCTTCTCTTTCTTCATTCCTCATTCTCTCTTCTTCCACCACCTACCCATCAAGGGTCGCCACCACCTCTTGGCCGCCGCAACCACCATTAGAGGCAGATCGCCTTATTCTTGGTGTCTTTCTTCCTCCTCTTCTTTTGCTAGTTCTAGATATACTGTTAGATCTATTTTTTAGATTAGTTTTGATCCTCTTTTGCTCATTTGAGAGGCTCATGTGTTGAGTTTCTGCTTATTTCTTTGATTTGTTCTTTCTTGATGAAAGCGAGTGCGCAAGAAAAAGTACAAAAGGGATTTGATTTTGGGGATATGAAGTACATCTAGTATTGGAACAATCTCTTTCTCAATCAAACCTTAGGTGGATCAAGCTTTGAAGTTACCAACTTAGTAACTTATAGAAGAAGGCAGAAGGAAGACTAAGGTGTTAGCTTTTGGCCGTTGCTCACTCCATTCATTTGGAGAGGTATTGTTGTTAACTCTATGCTTGTTCACATGTGTGATGTGAACCATATGAACTGCGTGGATGATTGCTTTTCTGATAGTAAGATCGTACATGTATAGGCTAGAAAAATTAAAATTACACCATCTAGCCGCATGTAAACCCCTACAATTACCACACCTATTCGTTTGTACAATTGTAATTTCTCTTCCATGTAGTGCCCAGGGAAGAAGAAGAGGAGGTATTCAACAGACATCATGTCAAATTCATTCCGATTCGTTTGCACAATTGTATTTTCTTTTCCATGCAGTACCCAGAGGAAAAGAAGAGGAGATATTCAACAGACATCATGTCAAATTCATTCCGATTATCCATTTAAATTGTTTGATGTCTCAAACGGTATATCCATCTCAACATCAATCAAACCACACAGATTCAAATATCAGATCGAATTTAATTCTGTACTTGTTGGACCCATCGTTTTCATGGGATGGTGAAAACAATTTTGTTTTGTAAGGTCTAAAGACTTGAGTTGGTCAAGTTGTTGTCATGACCAACCATGAATGACGTCGGGTTATTTGTTTTTTGTACCTCCAATTGAAAATATGATATAGGTAATGTCACAGAAGTTTCATAATTTTCAGTACGGGATATCATAATCAGTTCTAGTTTTAATTTATATAAATATTTTTCGAATATATTAATATGTTGGGAATGAGAGGTATATAACAAGGATGTACCACATAATTGTTTCTAAGAGTAATTTCTTTAAACACCTTGTGTACGTATACACCAATGCTCAAATAAATAGAGAAATAAGAGAGTCACACAAGAAACTAAGACAATAAGTAAACAAGCACAAGAAATGAAAAAAAGACACAAGATTTACGTGAAAACCCTTTTGGGAGAAAACCACAGGAACACAGCACAAATCAACTAGATAAAAAAAATATTACAATTACAAGAGATTATCAAGCACAATAGCACTCTCTTTATCATACACTCTCTTACAGTGTTAAGAAGAAGAGAGTAAAACCTAGAAAGGTTTGGTGAAGAAGCAACATAGAGAGCGACTTAGAGAGACCCATGAAACATCTCACCAAATAAAGTTACGACTAAACCCCTTATAACAAAACAACCATAGAAGCAGTTTCTATTTTTGTCCGCCACAAATCAAATTGGGTTGTAGCCCATGGTGTTTTCATATCAACAATCTCCTCCTTGAAGACAGCACTTATGCTTGATCTCCTAAACACCATGCCGTGCTCCAGTCTACTCATTAAGTAGAGCCCTCAACCAGACATGCCTTGTCACGACCAATTTCAAGTTTCAAAGGTGACAAGGACTTCGTCAATATGTCATACCCATTCTCACTTGTGTGGACCTTCTTCAACAACAATTATTTCTCCTCAAGCACATCACATATCCAATGATAGTATCTTAATGTGCTTTAACATGGAGTGGAATGTGGAATTCTTGCTTAAATGTATTGCACTCTGATTATCACAAAATAACACGTACCTTTTTGTTGGTCCCAAAGGCACTTAGAGGGGGAGGGAGGGGGGGGGGGGGGCTGAATATGGCATTTTTAAACTTTTACTCTAAGTTATAAGTCCCTAGTGTGTCTTAGAGTTATTCTCGACGGAAACTCGAATAACTTGGTCTTAAACTAAAATATAAGATAATAAAATAAAGAGTAGAGTTTAGAGACACTTGACACAAGAGTTGTTTACGAAGTTCGACACTAATGCCTACGTCTCCAAAGCCTGCGACCTTCGAGATGACGTGCCTTTCTTTACCTAATGAGAAAGGAGTACAAGGTGGAGCCGGTGAGCCCTTACAATCTTCTGAAAAGTCACACAACCCGAACACAGAATTAGTTCATGAGCACTAAAGGCTCAAGGATAACAAAGCGAGCAACTAAGGCTCAAAGGTAAAAGGTTGATCTCACAGGATCACTCTAACAGTTTGTGTATTGGTTGAATAAGCTTGAGATTGATTATGAATATTGAAGTTTAAGTGCACAAGCAACAATGACTTTTTTTAGATCTGAGAATTTGAAATATTGAAGTTGGGGGCGGCTAGAATGATTCTCCAAACCTTGGTATTGCTTCTATTTATAGAGAGCTGATAAAAATAAAGTAATTTGGCTCTACCGTTATAACGGTTCATGGACTGTTATAACGGTAGGTCAATTTACGCTGCTTTGGATCCTGAAAACCCTAATGGTAGACTTTATGTATAACGGTCCTAGACCGTTATAACGGTTCCCACAACGGAAATCCTCTAGAACACCGACCGTTGGGTGACGATTCCAACCGATTTAATCTGTCACACGCCGGTAGAGGATTTATTTATTCTGTTACAACGATTCTTGGACCGTTGTAACGGTAGACCTCACTTAGTTCATTCTCAAGTTTATTTTACAGATTAATTATTCTAATCTTGAGATGATGCTTCTGCTGTCTAATGTCTTATGCTTCATGACTACACCCTTGATGTTGTATAGCAGTTTATTAATTCATACTTGATGTGTAATTATTGAATCTTCTGTTGTCATGAACCTGCACAATGTCTCAAGAAGAAAAACTATAAAATGCAATTTATATATGTTTTACAAATCTAATCAAACATACAAGTAGATTACGACAAAAGCCAATAATCTCCCCCTTTTGACGATTTGCAAAACATATATATCAAGTGAGCGCATAAATTGGTTATTCCCACAAAGTTCAAAAAATTTGAATTTTTTTTGAAGTTTTTGTTTTTCCCTTTTTCTTGTGTTTGTGTGTGTGGTGTTATGGAATACCAATATAATATGAACTTGTAATATCCCTTTTTGAAATGGTCAAAAGGGTTGAAATAAAATATAGTTATGTTCAAAACGAAAAGAGAGAGCTCCCCCTCAATTCATGCACTCCTTAATTTGGTAAAATTGTAGATTAAGGCCTAAAAGTAACATATTAATAACAAATTGAAATTAAAGCATGCATATTTGCACTAAATTTAATTTTGAAATTTATGAAGTGCAACATATGGAAATTTGACTCTTTTTAGTCATGATTATTGTTGAAATTAATATATTTGTTTCTAAATATCAAATTAAACATGACTTGATCATTTTACTCTTCTAAATTAATAAAATATTGAAATTATAATATAGATCAAGTGTATTAGCCTATTATATTAGGTGAGCTATTGAAATTATTGTGCGAAGGTTTTGCATATTAAAATTTTGAATTTTAAATTGATCATTTTGTTTGTTCTTCTAATCAAGAAAACTTTGAAATTTATTAATGATCAATTGATTGTGCCTCTAAATTAGGCGGAATATTGAAATTAGTATACTGAGTTAATAATTATGATATTCACTAGGAGACACATTTCTTAACCAAAGTATAGAAATTAATATTAAGTCCTAGAATACATCATGCAAGAAATTTCAAGACAACAATAAATAAACTCTAAGATAAAAAAAAAATGTTCATAGTTAAATAGATTTTATTTCTCCTAAACCCTAATAAACTAGTTCTCCTTAGGTTTAGATTCAAGTTCAATCTCTATCTCCTCATTTGACTTCTTAGCATTCTCTTTGTTGATCTCCTCACTTGGCTTCCTCTTATGTTTGTTTCTCATCTCACGGATGTACTTGCAATCGACGCACACAAACGAGTGGTACCTTGGATCGGTGGGATGGATAGGCGTGTTGAGAACACAACGAGGATGGAAGACTAAGTTGTAGTCATTGCATGTAAACATGCTCCAAGCCGGGTCGTCTTTCTGGCATGCGAGGCAAATGTAATATTCTACATGAGAATCAACATCGGACTTAAGGTTATGAAGATATGTGTCAAATGAGTACTCATTTTGGGAGTCTTGAGACCAGTTGGAAGACATAGTTATGATATATAAATTAACGAAAATGAGGAGAGGAGAGATAAAATTATGCTATGATTTGGATATCCAATGGTGTACCTTAAATAAGAAGTGAGGAAGATGTGATGAAGATTTCACATATTTGAATATAAGGCAACTTATTTTCAATTTGAGAAGTGTATTGAATTTAAAATAATATGGAATGCCAAGAATTTTATAAATACTCTATGATTTTGGACATAATATTTAAAAATCAAAATCTGGGAAGTTTTGGAAGAATAAATAATGGAAACCGGGGAAGAAATTTGCTAGATTTTGTTCTGCTGCTGAAGACTATTATAACGGTTTGAGAAAATATTGCAGTTAGCGATTAATCATGATTTAACGACAGCTTGATATGAAGGGACCATTATAACGGTTAAGGAACCTTTATAACGGTAAAGACAAATGTACTGTATCTGAAGTGTTTTTGGAACTGAATTTGAATATTTTATTTTCTTTTGTACTTGATGAACCAAACATTTAGTCTTCTAAGGATAACATTCCTAGTTTGAATCGAAGTTCATTGTGTTGTTGAGCACTAAGGGGTTTGGTAAATATATCGGCAATTTGATTCTTAGTGTCTATATGAATTAGTTCAACATCTCTTTTTGAAAATACAGGATGTTTAGATATTTGAATAGTACACATGATGTTTAGATATTTGAATAGTACACATGATGTCTAATTTCTATGTGCTTAGTTTTGGAATGAAATACAGGATGTTTAGATATTTGAATAGTACACATGATGTGAACTTTTTGAAAATTAAGTTCATAATCTTTTAGGGTTTGAATCATCCATAGTAGTTGGGTGAAATAATTTTCGACCGCGACATACTCTCCATGGTAGAGAGGGTGACAGAGGTCTGTTCCCGGCTTGACCAAGATATGAGTGACCCCCCAATAAATTGACATGTGTCGCTCGTGTTTTTTCTATCTACTCGATCGCCGGCAATGTCGGTATCCGTATATCCTATGAGGTCTAGATTCATTTGTTTACCTTATCATAGTCCTAGATTGAGTGTACCCTATATTTTAAAATTCATTTGACAACTTTGTTATGTGATCCCTTGGGATTGGCTTGAAATCTAGCGCATAGACACACTGCATGCATAATATTGGGTCTACTAGCCGTTAAATATAGTAAACTTCCAACCATACCTCACTATTTAGTGATGTCCACGGAAGGTCCACTTGGGTCCAAGTCAAGGTTGATAGAAGTGGCCATAGGCGTAGGACTTGGTTTGCTATCCATCATGTCAAACTTCTTGATCAAATCCTTAGCATACTTTGTTTGACTTATGAATGTACCTCCCTCGAGTTGGTTGATTTGTAGTCCCAACAAGAACTTGAGTTCACCCATCATGCTCATCTCAAATTCACTATGCATCAATTTAGAGAATTCCTCGGCAAGTGCCACATTAATTGAACAAAAAATAATATCATCCACATAGATTTGAACTATTAACATATCTTTTCCTTTCATTTTGGTAAACAAATTTGTGTCATTTTTACATCGATTAAAACCATTGTCTATCAAGAATGAACTAAGTCGTCCATACCATGCCCTAGGGGCTTGTTTAAGATACAATACTTTGGTAAGTTTGTATACATAATTAGGACAATTTGGGTCAACAAACCCGGTAAGTTGTTTGACATACACTTCCTCATTTAGGTATCCATTCAAAAATGCACTTTTACATCCATTTGGAATATGATGAAGCCTTTGTGAGCGTCATATGCTAAAACCATTCGAATAGATTATAGACAAGCTACCGAAGCAAAAGTTTCACCAAAATCTATACCTTTGTGAGTGACATATGCTAAAACTATTAGGGTTGCAACTTCCCCCTTCCCTTTCCATTAGGAGACACACTACTAGAGTGTTGCAAAGAACTTCAATTGGAGCGTTGTATTTGGGTTGCAACCGCCCTCTTCTCTTTCCATCTCGAGGCACTAATAGAGTGTTGTATTGGGGTTGCAGCCACTCTCTTCTCTTGCCCTATAAAGACACTACTAGAGTGCTGCAAAGACTTTCAGTTGTAGTGTTGTATTAGAGTTATTACTACCCTCTTCTCTTCCATATAGAGATACTACTAGAATGCTACAAAGATATTCAATTTGAGTGTTGTATTAGGGTTGCAATTACCCTTTACAATTTCCATATAAAAACACTACTAGAGTGCTACAAAGATCTTCAATTGGAGTGTTGTATTAGGGTTGCAATTACCCTCTTCTCTTGTCAAATGGAGAATTTACTAGTGTGCTGCAAAGACCTCCAATCGGAGTGTTGTAATAGGGTTACAACTAGCCTCTTCTCTTGTAATATGAAGATACAACCAATATGGTGCAAACACCTTGAATTGAAGTGTTATATTAGGGTTGCAACCACCCTCTTCTCTTACCATCTGAAAACACTACTAGAGCGTTACAAAGACCTTCAATTAAAGTATTGTATTAGGGTTGCAATTATCCTCTTCTCTTACCATATGGAGACACTAATAGTTTGCTGCAAAGACTTTCAATTGGAGTGTTGTATTAGAGTTACAACTACCCTCTTCCCTTGTCATATGGAGACACTACTGGTATCCTACAAACACCTTCAATTGGAGTGTTGTATTTGGTTTGGAACCACCTACTTCTCTTGCCATCGGGAGACACTACTAGAGTGCTGCAAACTTCTTCAATTGGATTATTGTGATAGGGTTGCGACCGCCCATTTCTCTTACCATATGGAGACACTACTAGTATGTTGCAAAAATTTCAATTGGAGTGTTGCATTAGGGTTGAAACTACCCTCTACCCTTGTCATTTGGAGACACTATTAGTGTTGCAAAGACCTTTAATTGGAGTGTTGTATTGGAGTTGCAACTTCTATCTTTCCTTATCATTTGGAGACAATAAAAGAGTACTGCAAAGACCTTCAATTGGAATGTTATTTTAGAGTTGCTACTACCCTTTTCTTTTGTCATATCGAGACACTACTAGATTGCTCCAAGGACCTTCAATTGGAGTGTTGTATTAAGGTTGCAACCACCTTCTTCTCTTGCTATCTGGAGACAATACTAGTGTGCTACAAAGGCCATCAATTGGGGTGTTGTAATGGGGTTGCAACCACTCTCTTCTCTTGCTATCTAGAGATACTACTAGAGTGCTGCAAACTCCTTCAATTGGAGTGTTGTATTGAGGTTGCAACCACCATCTTCTATCGTCATCTGGAGATATTAGAGTGCTGCAAACTTCTTCAGTTGGAGTGTTGTAATAGGGTTGCAACTACCCTCTTTCCTTGTCATATGAAGACACTACTTGTGTGCTGTAAAGACCTTTAATTGGAGTGTTGTATTAGGTTTGTAACTACCCACTTCTCTTGCAATTTGGAGATACTACTAGAATGTTGTAAAGAATTTAAATAGGAGTCTTCTATTAGGGTTCCAACAACCCTCTCCCCTTTCCATTTGGAGATACTATTAGCATGTTGCAAAGACCTTCAATTTGAGTAATGTATTAGGGTTGCTACTACCATTTTCTCTTGCCATATGGAGACTACTACTGTGTTGGAAAAACCTTCAATTGGAGTGTCGTATTAGGGATACAACTACCCTCTTCCCTTGCCATTTGGAGACACAACTAAAGGGTTCGAAAGACCTTTAATTAGAGTGTAGTATTAGGGCCACAACTTGTCTCTTTCCTTGCCATTTGCAGCCACTACTAGAGTGCTGCAAAGACCTTCAATTATAGTGTTGTATTAGAGTTGTTACTACCCTCTTCTCTTGCCATATGAAGATACTACTAGAGTGCCACAAAGTCCTTCAATTGGAGTGTTGTATTAACGTTGCAACCACCCTCTTCTCATTCCATCTGGAGATACTACTAGTATCTACAAATACCTTTAATTAAAGTGTTGTATTAGGGTTGCAATTATCATTTTCTCTTACCATATGGAGACACTAATAGTGTGCTGCAAAGACTTTCTATTGAAGAGTTGTCTTAGAGTTACAACTACCCTCTTCTCTTGTCATCTTGAGACACTACTAGTATCCTGCAAACACATTCAATTGGAGTGTTGTATTAAGGTTGCAACCACCGCTTCTCTTGCCATCTGGAGACACTACTAGAGTGCTGCAAACTATTTCAAATGGAATATGGTAATAGGGTTGCAGCCACCTTTTTTCTCTTGTTATATGAAGAGGTGCTGCAAAGAATTTCAATTGGAGTGTTGTATTAGGGTTGCAACTACCATCTTCTCTTGCTATTTCGAGACACTACTAGAGTATTCCAAATACCTTCAATTCGAGTGTTGTATTAGAGTTGCAACTTTCCTCTTTCCTTGCCATTTGGAGACACTAATAGAGTGCTGCAAAGACCTTAAATTGGAGTGTTGTTTTAAAGTTGCTACTACCATCTTCTTTTACCATATCGAGACACTACTTGGTTGCCCCCAAAGACCTTCAATTAGAGTGTTGTATAAAGGTTGCAACCACCTTATCTTTCTTACCATATGGAAACACTACTAGTGTGCTACAAAGGCCTTTAAATGAAGTATTGTACTTAGGTTGCATCCACCCTCTTCTCTTATCTGGAGACACTACAAGTGTGATGCAAGGGCCTTCAATTGGAGTGTTGTATTGAGATTGCAACCACCCTTTTCTATTGTCATCTGGAGATACTACTAGAGTGCTGCAAACTCCTTCAATTGGAGTATAGTAATAGGGTTGCAACTACCCCCTTCCCTTGTCATATGGAGACACTACTAGTGGGCTATAAGGACCTTTAATTCGAGTGTTTTATTAGATTTGCAGCTGCCCACTTCCCTTGCAATTTGGAGACACTACTAGAATGTTGCAAAAACCTTAAATTGAAGTGTTGTATTAGGGTTCCAACTCTCATCTTCCCTTTCCACTTGGAGACATTACTAGATTAATGCAACACCTTCAATTGGAGTAATGTATTAGGGTTGCTACTACCCTTTTTGCATGCCATATACACACTACTGGTGTGCTGCAAAGACCTTCATTTGGAGACACAACTAGAGTGTTGCCAAAATCGTCAATTGGAGTGTTGTACTAGGCATGCAACTTGTCTCTTTCCTTGCCAATTGTAGACGCCGATAGAGTGCTGCAAAGACCTTCAATTGGAGTGTTGTAATAGAATTGCCACTACCCACTTCTGTTGCCATATCAAGACACTACAGATTGCTGTAAACACCTTCAATTGGAGTGTTGTATTAACGTTGCAACCACCATCTTCTCTTTCCATCTAGAGACACTACTAATGTGCTACAATGGCCTTCCATTGAATTATTGTATTAAGGCTGCAACCAACCTCTTATCTTTCCATCAGGAGATACTACTAGAGTGCTGTAAACTCCTTCATTTGTAGTGTTGTAATAGGGTTGCAACTACGCTCTTCCCTTGTTATATGGAGAAACTACTAGTGTGCTGCAAAGACCTATAATTGGAGTGTTGAATTAGGTTTGCAACTACCCTCTTCCCTTGTAATTTGGAGACACTAGAATGTTGCCAAGACCTTCAATTGAAGTGTTGTATTAGGGTACCAACTATCATCTTCTCTTGCTATATGGAGATACTACTAGAGTGCTGCAAACTTCTTCAATTGGAGTGTTGTAATAGGGTTCAAATCACCCTCTTCTCTTGCCATATGGAGACACTATTAGTGTGCTGCAAAGGCCTTTAAGTGGAGTGTTGTATTAGGGTTGCAACCACCCTCTTCTCTTTCCATGCAAAGGCCTTCAATTGGAGTGTTATATTGAGGTTATAACTGCCCTCTTTTCTTACCATCTGGAGAAACTACTAGTGTGCTGCAAACACCTTGAATTGGATTGTTGTTTTAGTGTTGCAACTACCATCTTCTCTTGCCATCTGGAGACATTACTAGAGTGCTCTAAAGACCTTGTCAAATGGAGACACTACTAATGTGCTCTAAAGACATTTAATTGGAGTGTTGTATTAGGTTTGCAACTGCCCTCTTCTCTTGCAATTTGGAGACAGAACTAGAATGTTGCAAAGACCTTCAATTGGAGTGTTGTATTAGGGTTACAACCTCCCCCCTCCCCTTTCCATTGGGAAACACTACTAGGGTGCAGTAGGGACCTTCCATTGGAGTGTTGTATTTGGGTTGCGACCACCCTCTTCTCTTGCCATCTGGAGACTCCAATAGAGTGTTGTATTGGAGTTGCAACAACCCTCTTCTCTTAACATCTAAAGATACTATTTGAGTGCTGCAAAGACCTTCAATTGTAGTGTTGTATTAGAGTTGTTACTACCATCTTCTCTTGTCATATGGAGATACAAATGGAATGCTAAAAAGAACTTTAATTTGAGTGTTGTATTGGGTTTGCAATTACCCTCTACACTTTCCATATGAAGGCACTATTAGACTGCTACAAAAACCATCAATTGGAGTGTTGTATTAGGGTTGCAATTACCCTCTTCTCTTGCCATATGGAGATACTACTACTGTGCTGCAAATAACTCCAATAGGAGTGTTGTATTAGGGTTACAACTAGCCTCTTCTCATGCAATCTGAAGATACTACCAGTGTGGTGCAAACACCTTCAATTGGAGTTTTGTAATAGGGTTGCAACTACGCTCTTCCCTTGTTATATGGAGACACTACTAGTGTGCTGCAAAGACCTATAATTGGAGTGTTGTATTAGCTTTGCAACTACCCTCTTCCCTTGTCTTGTAATTTGGAGACAATAGAATGTTGCCAAAACCTTCAATTGGAGTGTTGTATTAGCGTACCAACTATCATCTTCTCTTGCTATTTGGAGATACTACTAGAGTGCTGCAAACTTCTTCAATTGGAGTGTTGTAATAGGGTTGAAACCACCCTCTTCTCTTTCCATATGGAGACACTACTAGTGTCATGCAAAGGCAAGTGGAGTGTTGTATTAGGGTTGCAACCAACCTCTTCTCTTTCCATTTGGAGACACTACTAGTGTGCTACAAAGGCCTTTAATTTGAGTGTTATATTGAGGTTACAACTGCCCTCTTTTCTTACAATCTGGAGACACTACTAGTGTGCTCTAAAGACCTTTAATTGGAGAGTTGTATTAGGTTTGCAATTGCCCTTTTCTCTTGCAATTTGGAGACAGAACTAGAATGATGAAAACACCTTCAATTGGAGTGTTGTATTAGGGTTACAACTCCCGCCCGCCCCCCTTCCCTTTCCATTGGGAAACACTACTAGGGTGCAGTAGGGACCTTCCATTGGAGTGTTGTATTTGGGTTGCAACCACCCTCTTCTCTTGCCATCTGGAGACTCCAATAAAGTATTGTATTGGAGTTGCAACAACCATCTTCTCTTAACATCTAAAGACTATTTCAGTGCTGCAAAGTCCTTCAATTGTAGTGTTGTACTAGAGTTGTTACTACCCTCTTCTCTTGTCATATGGAGATACAAATAGAATGCTACAAAGAACTTTAATTTGAGTGTTGTATTAGGTTTGCAATTACCCTCTACACTTTCCATATGAAGACACTATTAGAGTGCTACAAAAACCATCAATTGGAGTGTTGTATTAGGGTTGCAATTACCCTCCTGTCTTACCGTATGGAGATACTACTAGTGTGGTGTAAATACCTTCAATTGAAGTGTTGTATTAGGGTTACAACTAGCCTCTTCTCGTGCAATATGAAGATACTACCTGTGTGGTGCAAACACCTTCAATTGGAGTGTTGTAATAAGGTTGCAACTACGCTCTCCCCTTGTTATATGGAGACACTACTAGTGTGCTACAAAGACCTATAATTGGAGTGTTGTATTGAGGTTACAACTGCCCTCTTTTCTTACCATCTGGAGACACTACTAGTGTGCTGCAAACACCTTGAATTGGATTGTTATTTTAGGGTTGCAACTACCATCTTCTCTTGCAATCTGGAGACATTACTAGAGAGCTACAAACTATTTCAATACGATTGTTGTAATATGGTTGCAACAACCTTTTTCTCCTGCCATATGGAGACTCAACTAGTGTGCCGCATAGTCCTTTAATTGGAGATTTGTATTAGGTTTGCAACTGCCCTCTTCTCTTGCAATTTGAAGACACAACTAGAATGTTGCAAAGACCTTCAATTGGAGTGTTGTATTAGGGTTACAACTTCCCCCCTTCCCTTTCCATTGGGAAACACTACTAGGTTGCAGTTGGGACCTTCCATTGGAGTGTTGTATTTGGGTTGCTACCACCCTCTTCTCTTGCCATCTGGAGACTCAAATAGAGTGTTGTATTGGAGTTGCAACAACCCTCTTCTCTTAACATCTAAAGACACTATTTGAGTGCTGCAAAGACCTTCAATTGTAGTGTTGTAGTAGAGTTGTTACTACCCTCTTCTCTTTTCATATGGAGATACAAATAGAATGCTACAAAAAACTTTAATTTGAGTGTTGTATTAGGTTTGCAATTACCCTCTACACTTTCCATATTGAGACACTATTTGAGTGCTACAAAAACTATCAATTGGAGTGTTGTATTAGGGTTGCAACCACCCTCTTTTCTTTCCATCTAGAGACACTACTAATGTGCTACAATGGCCTTCCATTGGATTATTGTATTAAGGCTGCAACCAACCTCTTATCTTTCCATCAGGAGATACTACTAGAGTGCTGTAAACTCCTTCATTTGTAGTGTTGTAATAGGGTTGCAACTACTCTCTTCCCTTGTTATATGGAGAAACTACTAGTGTGCTGCAAAGACCTATAATTGGAGTATTGAATTAGGTTTGCAACTACCCTCTTCCCTTGTAATTTGGAGACACTAGAATGTTGCCAAGACCTTCAATTGAAGTGTTGTATTAGGGTACCAACTATCATCTTCTCTTGCTGTATGGAGATACTACTAGAGTGCTGCAAACTTCTTCAATTGGAGTGTTGTAATAGGGTTCAAACCACCCTCTTCTCTTGCCATATGGAGACACTACTAGTGTGCTGCAAAGGCCTTTAAGAGGAGTGTTGTATTAGGGTTGCAACCACCCTCTTCTCTTTCCATGCAAAGGCCTTCAATTGGAGTGTTATATTGAGGTTATAACTGCCCTCTTTTCTTACCATCTGGAAACACTACTAGTGTGCTGCAAACACCTTGAATTAGATTGTTGTTTTAGTTTTGCAACTTCCATCTTCTCTTGCCATCTGGAGACATTACTAGAGTGCTCTAAAGACCTTGTCAAATGGAGACACTACTAACTCTAAAGACATTTAATTGGAGTGTTGTATTAGGTTTGCAACTGCCCTCTTCTCTTGCAATTTGGAGACATAACTAGAATGTTGCAAAGACCTTCAATTGGAGTGTTGTATTAGGGTTACAACTTCCCCCCTTCCCTTTCTATTAGGAAACACTACTAGGGTGCAGTAGGGACTTTCCATTGGAGTGTTGTATTTGGGTTGCGACCACCCTCTTCTCTTGCCATCTGGAGACTCCAATAGAGTGTTGTATTGGAGTTGCAACAACCCTCTTCTCTTAACATCTAAAGATACTATTTGAGTGCCGCAAAGACGAAGAATTGTAGTGTTGTATTAAAGTTGTTACTACCATCTTCTCTTGTCACAGGGAGATACAAATGGAATGCTAAAAAGAACTTTAATTTGAGTGCTGTATTAGGTTTGCAATTACCCTCTACACTTTCCATATTGAGACACTATTTGAGTGCTACAAAAACCATCAATTGGAGTTTTGTATTAGGGTTGCAACCACCCTCTTCTCTTGCCATCTAGAGACACTACTAATGTGCTACAATGGCCTTCCATTGGATTATTGTATTAAGGCTGCAAGCAACCTCTTATCTTTCCATCAGGAGATACTACTAGAGTGCTGTAAACTCCTTCATTTGTAGTGTTGTAATAGGGTTGCAACTACTCTCTTCCCTTGTTATATGGAGAAACTACTAGTGTGCTGCAAAGACCTATAATTGGAGTATTGAATTAGGTTTGCAACCACCCTCTTCTCTTTCCATTTGGAGACACTACTATTGTGCTGCAAAGGCCTTCAATTGGAGTGTTATATTGAGGTTACAACTGCCCTCTTCCCTTGTAATTTGGAGACAATAGAATGTTGCCAAGACCTTCAATTGAAGTGTTGTATTAGGATACCAACTATCATCTTCTCTTGCTATTTGGAGATACTACTAGAGTGCTGCAAACTTCTTCAATTGGAGTGTTGTAATAGGGTTGAAACCACCCTCTTCTCTTGCCATATAGAGACACTACTAGTGTGCTGCAAAGGCCTTTAAGTGGAGTGTTATATTAGGGTTGCAACCACCCTCTTCTCTTTCCATTTGGAGACACTACTATTGTGCTGCAAAGGCCTTCAATTGGAGTGTTATATTGAGGTTACAACTGCCCTCTTTTCTTACCATCTGGAGACACACCTAGTGTGCTGCAAACACCTTGAATTGGATTGTTATTTTAGGGTTGCAACTACCATCTTCTCTTGCAATCTGGAGACATTACTAGAGTGCTACAAACTATTTCAGTACGATTGTTGTAATATGGTTGCAAAAACCTTTTTCTCCTGCCATATGGAGACTCAACTAGTGTGCCGCATAGTCCTTTAATTGGAGTGTTGTAATAAGATTGTTACTACCTTCTTCCCTTGTCAAATGAAGTTGTATTAGGGTACCAACCATTATCTTCTCTTGCTTTTTGGAGATATTACTAGAGTGCTGCAAACTTCTTCAATTGGAGTGTTGTAATAGGGTTGAAACCACCCTCTTCTCTTGACATATGGAGACACTACTAGTGTGCTGCAAAGGCCTTTAAGTGGAGTGCTGTATTAGGGTTGCAACCACCCTCTTCTCTTTCCATTCGGGGACACTACCAGTGTGCTGCAAAGGCCTTCAATTGGAGTGTTATATTGACGTTACAACTGCCCTCTTTTCTTTCCATCTGGAAACACTACTAGTGTGCTGCAAACACCTTGAATTGGATTGTTGTTTTAGGGTTGCAACTACCATCTTCTCTTGCCATCTGGAGACATTACTAGAGTGCTACAAACTATTTCAATACGATTGTTGTAATATGGTTGCAACATCCTTTTTCTCCTGCCATATGGAGACTCCACTAGTGTGCCGCATAGACCTTTAATTGGAGTGTTGTAATAAGATTGCAACTACTCTCTTCCCTTGTCAAATGGAGACACTACTAATGTGCTCTCAAGACCTTTAATTTGAGTGTTGTATTAGGTTTGCAACTACCCTCTTCTCTTGCAACTTGGAGACACAACTAGAAGTTCGCACAGACCTTCAATTGGAGTGTTGTATTAGGATTACAACTTCCTCCTTCCCTTTCCATTGGGAAACACTACTAGGGTGTAGTAGGGACCTTCCAATGGAGTGTTCTATTTGGGTTGCAACCACCCTCTTCTCTTGCCATCTGGAGACTCAAATAGAGTGTCGTATTGGAGTTGCAACAACCCTCTTCTCTTAACATCTAAATAGAGTGTCGTATTCGAGTGCTGCAAAGACCTTCATTTGTAGTGTTGTATTAGAGTTGTTACTACCCTCTTCTCTTGTCATACGAAGATACAAATAGAATGCTACAAAGAACTTTAATTTGAGTGTTGTATTAGGTTTGCAATTACCCTCCACACTTTCCATATTAAGACACTATTAGAGTGCTACAAAAACCATCAATTGGAGTGTTGTATTAGGGTTGCAATTACCCTCTTCTCTTGCCCTATGGATAGTGTGCTGCAAATACCTCCAATAAGAGTTGTATTAGGGTTACAACTAGCCTCTTCTCGTGCAATCTGAAGATACTACCAGTGTGGTGCAAACACCTTCATTTGTAGTGTTGTAATAGGGTTGCAACTACGCTCTTCCCTTGTTATATGGAGACACTACTAGTGTGCTGCAAAAACCTATAATTGGAGTTTTGTATTAGGTTTACAACTACCCTCTTCCCTTGTAATTTGGAGACACTAGAATGTTGTCAGGACCTTCAATTGGAGTGTTGTATTAGGGTACCAACTATCATCTTCTCTTGCTATTTGGAGATACTACTAGAGTGCTGCAAACTTCTTCAATTCGAGTGTTGTAATAGAGTTGAAACCACCCTCTTCTCTTTCCATTTGGAGACACTACTAGTGTGCTGCACTGGCCTTCAATTGGAGTGTTATATTGAGGTTACAACTGCCTCTTTTCTTACCATCTGGAAACACTACTAGTGTGCTGCAAACACCTTGAATTGGATTGTTATTTTTGGGTTGCAACTACCCCCCTTCCGTTTCCATTGGGAAACACTTCTAGGGTGCAGTAGGGACCTTCCATTGGAGTGTTGTATTTGGGTTTCTACCATCCTCTTCTCTTGCCATCTGGAGACTCAAATAGAGTGTCGTATTGGAGTTGCAACAACCCTCTTCTCTTAACATCTAAAGACACTATATGAGTGCTGCAAAGTCCTTCAATTGTAGTGTTGTATTAGAGTTGTTACTCTCTTCTCTTGTCATATGGAGATACAAATAGAATGCTACAAAGAACTTTAATTTGAGTGTTGTATTAGGTTTGCAATTACCCTACACTTTCCATATTGAGACACTATTAGAGTGCTACAAAAACCATCAATTGGAGTGTTGTATTAGGGTTGCAATTACCCTCTTCTCTTGCCATATGGAGATACTACTAGTGTGCTGCAAATACCTCCAATAAGAGTTGTATTAGGGTTACAACTAGCCTCTACTCGTGCAATCTGAAGATACTACCAGTGTGGTGCAAACACCTTCAATTGGAGTGTTGTAATAAGGTTGCAACTACGCTCTTCCCTTGTTATATGGAGACACTACTAGTGTGCTGCAAAGACCTATAATGGGGGTTTTGTATTAGGTTTACAACTACCCTCTTCCCTTGTAATTTGGAGACACTAGAATGTTGCCAAGACCTTCTATTGGAGTGTTGTATTAGGGTACCAACTATCATCTTCTCTTGCTATTTGGAGATACTACTAGAGTGCTGCAAACTTCTTCAATTGGAGTGTTGTAATAGGGTTGAAACCACCCTCTTCTCTTTCCATATGGAGACACTACTAGTGTCATGCAAAGGCAAGTGGAGTGTTGTATTAGGGTTGCAACCAACCTCTTCTCTTTCCATTTGGAGACACTACTAGTGTGCTGCAAAGGCCTTTAATTTGAGTGTTATATTGAGGTTACAACTGCCCTCTTTTCTTACCATCTGGAGACACTACTAGTGTGCTGCAAACACCGTGAATATGATTGTTGTTTTAGGGTTGCAACTACCTTCTTCTCTTGCCATCTGGAGACATTACTAGAGTGCTACAAACTATTTCAATAGGATTGTTGTAATATGGTTGCAACAACCTTTCTCTCCTGCCATATGGAGACTCAACTAGTGTGCCGCATAGTCCTTTAATTGGAGTGTTGTATTAGGTTTGCAACTGCCCTCTTCTCTTGCAATTTGGAGACACAACTAGAATGTTGCAAAGACCTTCAATTGGAGTGTTGTATTAGGGTTACAACTTCCGCCTTTCCTTTTCCATTGGGAAACACTACTAGGGTGTAGTAGGGATCTTCCATTAGAGTGTTGTATTTGGGTTGCAAGCACCCTCTTCTCCTGCCATCTGGAGACTCCAATAAAGTGTTGTATTGGAGTTGCAACAACCCTCTTCTCTTAACATCTAAAGACACTATTTGAGTGCTGCAAAGACCTTCAATTGTATTGTTGTAGTAGAGTTGTTACTACCCTCTTCTCTTGGCTTATGGAGATACAAATAGAATGCTACAAAGAACTTTAATTTGAGTGTTGTATTAGGTTTGCAATTACCCTCTACACTTTCCATATGAAGGCACTATTAGAGTGCTATAAAAACCATTAATTGGAGTGGTATTAGGGTTGCAATTACCCTCTTCTCTTGCGATATGGAGATACTACTAGTGTACTACAAATACATAGGAGTGTTGTATTAGGGTTACAACTAGCCTCTTCTCGTGCAATCTGAAGATACTAACAGTGTGGTGCAAACACCTTCAATTGGAGTGTTATATTAGGGTTGCAACCACCCTTTTCACTTGCCATCTGGAGACACTACTAGAATGCTACAAAGACCTTCATATAAGTGTTGTATTAGGACCGCAATTACCCTCTTCTCTTACCATACGGAGACACTAATAGTGTGTTGTAAAGACTATCAATTTGAGTGTGGTATTAGAGTTCCAACTACCCTCTTTTTGTGCCATCTGGACACACTACTAGACTACTGCAAACTCCTTCAATTGGATTATTGTAATAGGGTTGCGACCATCCTTTTTACTAGTGTGCTGCAAAGAATTTCAGTTGGAGTGTAGTATTAGGGTTGCAACAACCCTCTTCCTTTTTCATTTGGAGACACTACTAGAGTGCTATAAAGACCTTTAATTGTAGTAATATATTAGGGTTGTAACTTTCCCCTTTCTTAGCCAATTGGAGACACTAATAAAGTGCTGTAAAGGCCTTCAATTGGAGTGTTGTTTTAGAGTTGCTACTACACTCTTCTTTTGCCATATTGAGACACTACTAGATTGCTCCAAAAACCTTTAATTAGAGTGTTGTATTAAGTTTGCAACCACCTTCTTCTCTTGCCATCTGGAGACACTACTAGTGTGATGCAAAGGCATTCAATTGGGGTATTTCAATGGGGATTCAACCACTCTATTCTCTTTCCATCTAGAGATACTACTAGAGTGCTGCAAACTCCTTCAATTGCAGTGTTGTATTCGGGTTGCAACGACTCTCTCCTCTTGCCAGCTGGAGATACTGCTAGAGTTCTGCTAACTCTTTCAATTAGAGTGTTGTAATAGGGATCGAATCACCCTTTTATCTTGCCATATGGAGGCACTACTAGTGTGCTGCAAGGGCCTTCAGTTGGAGTGTTGTATTGAGGTTGCAACCACCCTCTTCTCTTGGTATCAAGAGACTACAGTGCTGTCTCCTTCAATTGGAGTGTAGTAATAGTGTTGCAACTATCCTCTTCCATTGTCATATGGAGACACTACTAGTGTGCCGTGAAGACCTTTAATTGGAGTGTTGTATTAGGTTTGCAACTACCCACTTCCCTTGTAATTTGGAGACACAACTAGAATGTTGCAAAGACCTTAAAATTGGAGTGTTGTATTAAGGTTGCAACTACCGTCTTCCCCTTCTATTTGGAGACACTACTGGAGTGCTACAAAGACCTTCAATTGGAGTAATGTATTACCACCCTTTTCTCTTGCCATATGGAGACAATACTAGTGTGCTGCAGAGACTTTCAATTGGAGTATTGTATTAGGGCTGGAACTTGTCTCTTTCCTTGCCAATTGTAGACGTCGATAGAGGACTGCAAAGACCTTCAATTGGAGTGTTGTATTAGAGTTGTTACTACCCTCTTATGTTGCTATATCGAGACAATACTAGATTGCTGCAAACACCTTCAATTGGAGTGTTGTATTAATGTTGCAATTACCCTCTTTCCATTTGGAGACACTAATAGTGTGCTGAAAAGCCTTCAATTGGAGTGTTGTATTGAGGTTGCAACCACCCGCTTCTCTTGCCATCTGGAGGCACTACTAGAATAATACAAATACCTTCAATTAAAGTGTTGTATTGGGGCTGCAATTAGCCTCTTCTATTACCATATGGAGACACTAATAGTGTGCTGCAAAGACTTTCTAGTGAAGTGTTGCATTAGAGTTACAACTACCCTCTTCAATTGTTATCTGGAGACAATAGTATCCTGCAAACACCTTCAATTAGAGTGTTGTATTAAGATTGCAACCACTCGCTTCTCTTGCCTTCTAGAGACACTACTAGAATACTGCAAACTCCTTCAAATGGATTATGGTAATAGGGTTGCGGCCACCCTTTTTCTCTCGCCATATGGAGACACTACTAGTGTGCTGCAAAGAATTTCAATTGGAGTGTTGTATTAGGGTTGCAACTACCATCTTTTCTTGCTATTTGGAGACATTATTAGAGTGTTGCAAATAACTTCAATTGGAGTGTTGTATTAGAGTTGCAACTTCCCTCTTTCCTTGTCATTTGGAGACACTAATAGAGTGCTGGAAGGACCTTAAATTGGAGTGTTTTTTTAGAGTTGCTACTACCCTCTTTTTTTGCCATATCGAGACACTACTAGATTAACCCCTAAGACTTTCAATTGGAGTGTTGTATTAGAGTTGCAACCACCTTCTTCTCTTGCCATATGGAAACACTACTAGTGTGCAGCAAAGGCCTTCGATTGGAGTGTTGTGTTGAGATTTGCTGACCCTATTCTCTTGCCATTTGGAGATACTACTAGAGTGCTGCAAACTCCTTCAATTGAAGTGTAGTAATAGGGTTGCAACTACCCTCTTCACTTATCATATGGAGACACTACTAGTGGGCTGTAAGGACCTTTAATTGGAGTGTTGTATTAGGTTTGCAGCTGCCCATTTCCCTTGCAATTTGGAGACACTACTAGAATGTTGCAATACCTTAAATTGAGTGTTGGTTTATGATTGCAACAACCCTCCTCCCTTTCCATTTGGAGACATTACTAGAGTGCTACAAAGACCTTCAATTGGAGTAATGTATTAAGGATGCTACTACCATTTTATCTTGCTATATGGAGACATTACTAGTATGTCGCAAAGACCTTCAATTGGAGTGTTGTATTAGGGATACAACTACTTTCTTACCTTGCCATTTTGAGACACAAGTAGAGTGTTGCAAAGACTTTCAATTGGAGTGTTGTACTAGGACTACAACTTGTCTCTTTCCTTGCCAATTGTAGACGTCGATAGAGTACTGTAAAGACCCTCAGTTGGAGTGTTGTATTAGAGTTGCATGTACCCTCTTATGTTACTATATAGAGACACTACTAGATTGCTGCAAACACCTTCAATTGGAGTTTTGTATTAACGTTGCTGCAACCACCCTCTTCTCTTTCCATCTGGAGACACTACTAGTGTGCTGCAAAGGCCTTCAATTGGAGTGTTGTATTGAGGTTGCAACCACCATCTTCTCCTGTCATCTGGAGACACTACTAGAGTGCTATAAAGAGATTCAATTAAAGTGTTGTATTAGGGTTGCAATTACCCTCTCCTCTTACCATATGGAGACACTAATAGTGTGCTGCTAAGACTTTCAATTGGAGTGTTGTATTAGAGTTACAACTACCCTCTTCTCTTGTCATCTGGAGACACTAGTATCATGCACAAACACCTTCAATTAGAGTGTTGTGTTAAGGTTGCATCCACGTGCTTCTCTTACCTTTTGGAGACCCTACTAGAGTGCTGCTTGCTCCATCAAATGGATTATTGTGATAGGGTTGCGGCCACCCTTTTCTCTTGTTATATGGAGACACTACTAGTGCGATGTAAAGAATTTCAATTGGGGTGTTATATTAGGGTTCCAACTACCCTTCTCTTATTATTTGGAGACTATTAGAGTGTTGCAAATATCTTCAATTGGAGTGTTGTATTAAGGTTGCAACATCCCTCTTTCCTTGCCATTTGGAGCCACTAATAGAGTGCTGCAAAGAACTTAAATTGGAGTGTTTTTTTAGAGTTGCTGCTACCATCTTCTTTTGCCTTATCGAAACACTACTAGATTGCACCCTGAGACCTTCAATTAGAGTATTGTAGTAAGGTTGCAACCACTTTCTTCTCTTGCCATATGGAAACACAACTAGTGTGCTGCAAATGCCTTCAATTGGAGTGTTGTACTGAGGTTACATCCACCGTCTTCTCTTTCCATCCGGAGACACTACTAGTGTGCTGCAAAGGCCTTTAATTGGAGTGTTGTATTGTGGTTGTAACAAACCTCTTCTCTTTTCATCAAGAGATAATACTAGAGTGCTGTAAACTCTTTCAATTGGAGTGTTGTAATAGGGTTGCCACGACCATCTTCCCTTGTTATATGGAGACACTACTAGTGTGCTGTAAAGACATTTAATTTGAGTGTGGCATTAGGTTTGCAACTGCCCTCTTCCTTTACAATTTGGAGACATTACTAGAATGTAGCCAAGACCTTCAATTGGAGTGTTGAATTAGGGATCCAACTACCATCTTTTCTTCCTATCTGGAGATACTACTAGAGTGTTATAAACTCCTTCAATTGGAGTGTTGTAATAGGGTTGAAACCACCCTCTTCTCTTGCCATATGGAACCAATACTAGTGTGTTGCAAAGGCCTTCAATTGGGGTGTTGTATTAAGGTTGCAACCACCCTCTTCTCTTGCCATCTTCTTGTCTTGCCATTTGGAGACACTACTAGTGTGCTGCAAAGGTTTTCAAATGGAGTATTTTATTATGGTTACAACTACCCTCTTCTTTTGCCATCTGGAGACACTATTAGTGTGCTGCAAATATCTTCAATTGGATTGTTGTATTAGGGTTGCAACCGCCCTCTTCTCTTGCCATATGGAGATACTACTAGCGTGATGCAAACTCCTTCAATTGGAGTGTAGGAATAGGGTTGCAACTACCCTCTTCCCTTGTCATATGGAGACACTACTAGTGGGCTGTAAGGACCTTTAATTGGAGTGTTGTATGCAACGTGATGCATTCATATCATGCAAAAAGAACATTTAAATGAAACTCATGTTTGGCCAAATTTCTTTGTACTATGCCAATCACCAGATTCATAATAAAGATAATTATGCCATGCAAATCTAAACCACAACCAAATCATAGTCATCACACCAACAACATGCAAGACCAAGCAAACAATAATACCCACAAATAATCAATAAAATAAAATAAGTTAGAAGGATCTAGGAATAACTCGAAATCCGCACCTTAGTAATGTTGAGGCGATGCGATTAGTGTGTGTCTGCGGTGTGGATGCATAATACAATTCTACTTGATCCAATTGCACAAGGTTCATGCCTATGTCGAATTATCAAAACTGAATCAATAGTTTAATGTTGTCCTTTATTAATTTCATTAACCATAGCTCTCCAAACTTACAAAATAAAGAGGTCTATGTTATTGCTAGTGGTTTATAGTACACCATGAAGCACTGTAATCCATCGGTACATAGAGTTCTTAACATGGCTTAAACCATAAAATAGTTAATACAATTATATAATTGATAGGGATGACAAAATTGAGGGCGTGAAAAAATCTACCAATTTCTGAGTCCAAATTTGAGTAGATTCGAACATCTTCTCTCTCTCGCGTTTTATCCTTTCAAATAGTGATTTGAGTAGAAAAGAAAAGTATACGTAATCCACGTATATTCTTGCAAGTTGTGAAAAGTGGTTTTACAGCTGGTACAGTATTTATGGCAAAAGAAATACCAGCTCTTTGGTTGCTTCCTGGTGGATACTGATAGAGACATCAAGAATATAGATTGATCTTGAGTGATTAGAGAAGAGGCTTTCGGTCAAGAACTTGCGATTCGAATGTCTCTCCTTGTGTAGAAGAGAGCATTGCCACCGCTTCCTTTCTTGCTCTCTCCATTGGACTTGAGAGGGATTACTTGAAAATCTAAAGATTTCTAGTGATAAAAAATCTAAAGATTTCTAGTGATCAACGATGATTGTATCTCTCTGGAAGATCTTGGCTATGAACCAAGATAATTTAGAATTTCATATTAGGGGTTCACTAGAGGATCATCCCAAATCTAGAGTTTATGAATTGCGGTATTGTTATGCATAAATAAATCTATTATCATCTTCTTTGGGTTGTCTTTCATCTTCTACTAATTGTATTTGATCTTTTTTTAGTTGTATTTCATATTTTTCTAGTTGCCGTTCATCTTGTACTGGTTGTATTTCATGTTCTACTGGTTGTCTTTCATTTTCTTCTAGTTGACTTTTATCTTGTATCAGTTGTCATTCATCTTGTACTGGTTGTTCCTTATGTTCTGCTGGTTGTCTTTTCACGTTCATACTAGTTATCTTTCTTCTACTAGTTGTATTTCATCGTTCTCTAGTTGTCTTTCACCTTTTACTAGTTGTATTTCATCTTCTTCTTTTTTAATTTGTCTTTTATCTTATACTGGTTGTTTTTATTTTTTTATTGGTTGTCTTTAATTTTCTTTTAGTTGTAATGGTATTAGGCCTTGATAAAATCCAAGCTCAGCCTTGTTTCAGTCGAAAGAATGCAAAAGGAGATCGTGAGATATTGACGTGTGGGGTCCAGTTCCAAGAACTGAAAGAGAGGGGCAGGTGAGCAGGTCAAGGAGCAACCAACTTAACTACCAGTGGCCTCTGTAAGGATAAAGCTCTCCAGTACAGCAAGGAAAAGAAGTAATATTTCGGCAAAAGAAATAGAGAGAAACATAACAGATTCTTAGCATTTTCTGATTTTGTCCTGGAATTAACTTTAGAAAATATATATTGATTAGTCAGATATGCTGTAACAACTATAAATAGGTAGAGAAAGCATGTAATATGATAAAACTGAAATTGAATAAAATTCATTCTTCTTTTTACTCTCTTTACACTTTTGCCCTTGTATCTCTAATTTATCAGTAAATCTGATTTGCAATCAGTTATTGGAAGTTACAAAAACTCTTTAAATCCATAATTGTATACTTAGATATACAACAGAGCTAGTTAGGAAAAAAAAGGAGAGAATTACCAATTAGCACTAATTTTCTAGTTCCAACTTATTTTCTTGAAAAATGTTAAGCATATTCTTAGATTGTCAATCCCTTTTTCAATCCTGCTTGAATTACATTTCAATCATAGTTTGAAGACTCTTGCTATATGTTTCCTTTATAATTTTTTACCTCTCAAAACTGACTTATCGATCTATTAAATAATAAAATAGTCCAATTACTACATTTTATATAGAGAATAGCATAATAAGCTTCTAACTTGCAATGAACTTCCATTTCATGAACTTTTTTTTTAAGGTTAGTGGCTTTAAGTGCCAACCAACAATTTTATTAATAAGAAAAAAAAAGTTACAACGAGTCAAATGACTTCCCAACACAAAATATAATATTTTATTCTCACAAAATTCACAAAATTACTCTATTACCTTAAACCCTATCGCTCTCTACGATTGGATCCACTCTTTCGACCGCTGTCGCGCTCTGACATCTGGATCTACTCACCCACACTCTAATCGAGAAGACGTAGATATTTAATATTCTGAGCTTTGATGATATCGTATTTTTGGCTCCGATCAGCTCCACTCGGCTCCGGTCCCTCCCCTCTCTCTCATTCTTCTTTACACTAAAAAAGTAGAGCTGAGAAAGAGAGGAGAAAAGCTATGTGAAAGGTGAGATCTAGAAGAGTGAGAAGAACGAACTAGAAGAGAAAAGAATAGAGAGAAGAAATGATCCTGTGGTGATTCATGCAACTGCACCTACATCTAATGATTCTGTGGTGCATCCTACATTTGATGCTGCTCCCTCAGTCCCTGCTCAACCTCCATCTGATGCCCATGTTACATCTGATATTCGTGGAAAGGGTTCAGCACTGCCCTCTTCTACTGTCGATCTGAGGCACAGCCTATGTCGCAAACTGCTGGATGGAGCTGGTCAACGAAGGGTGGTGGAGCTGGTCAACAGAAGGGTGCCAATGCAGGTAATGCTATTCTTTCTCAGTTCCCTATATTCATTTATCTGATGATGAGATTATTAAGCTTTATGATATTAGTGGATTTCGATTGGGTTCCTCTGATGAGGAGAAATTACTTGCTGTTCATAAACTGTCTTTGTCTATGTCTAGATTTCAAAATTCCTTTTCTGAGGTTATTTCTTCTAAGTCAATTGTTCCTGCTGGTCCTATTTTAGATATTAGTACGTTAATTTCTAATATTACTGCTGAGGATTCTACATCTTCTAATGATTAGTATCTTTAATTGGAATGCAAGAGGGTTGGGTTTAACTTCTAAACGTCATTTTCTCAAAGATCTGTTACTTAATAATCATATCGACATTGTGGGTATTCAGGACACTAAGAAAGATTCGTTTACCACTAGATCACTTAATGCTTTTAGTTCATCTATTTCTCATTGGATATTTAAGTCCTCTCAAGGATCATCTGGTGGCATTCTTTTAGGCATTAATGATACTAAATTCACAATTATCAACTCTTGGATTCAGGATTTTTCTATTACTGTTCACTTGCAAAATAAAATTGATTCTTTTGAGTGGCTTTTTACTGTGGTTTATGGTCATGTTCTTTCAGAGCAACGTAGTTCTTTTCTTACTGAACTTCGTTCCATCCCTACTTTAGGTCCACTATCTTGGTTACTTTGTGGTGATTTCAACCTCATTAGGTCTCGACAGGAACGCCAAGGTCCTTCTTATAATTACATTCTTAGTAATAGATTTAATAACTTAATTTCTGATTTAGACCTTATGGACTTGCCTATTCAAAATTGTAAGTTCACATGGGCACGATCTATTCCATCTCCTTCAAAAGCTTTACTTGATAGATTCTTTTGTACTAATCAATGGTTTATTAATTACTCTGCTTCCTTAGTTCGATCTTTGCCAAGGATATATTCTGATCATAGCCCTTTAATCCTCTCTACTGATTCCGTCATGCCTCACTGTACTTTTTCAATAAAATTTGACAAAACTTGGTTGTATCAAGAAGGTTTCTCTGATTTGGTTATTACTTGGTGGTCCTCTTTTCAATTAGGCCCTAACTTAGGGTTATCTTGGCAACTCAAATTACAATCTTTTAGAAAAAAGCTGAGAGGTTGGAATGCCAACCTTCAGGGGGAAAAACGTCGAGCTAAATCTTCTCTTATTGAAAAAATTGCTTCATATGAATCTTTGCATGAGTCTAATCTTTTATCCCCTAATGATTTTGCCAATTGGCAATCTTGTCAGTCTTCTTTACATAAATTATATCATGATGAGGAGATTTATTGGCATCAGCGATCTCGACTTAAATGGTTCCTTGAGGGAGATCTAAACACTAAGTTTTTTCATGTTTCCGCAATAGCTAGAAAGAAGAAAAATGTTATTTAATCTTTAGATATTACTGGCAATACAATTTATGATCCATTAATGCTTAAACAACATATTACTTCATATTATAAGGACTTACTTGGTACTTGTTCTTCTAGATTTCTTTCTCTACAACCAGATTTATGGCCTGTTTCTGAACAACTCACCTCTGCTTAATCATCCTCTTTAGAATTACCTTTCACATTGGAGGAAATTAAACATACGGTTTTTTCTTGCAATCCCAATAAATCTCCTGGACCTGATGGTCTTTCTTAGGGCTGTAAATGAGCTGGGCCTTAGCTCGGCTCGTTTATTTTGGCCCGAGTCTGGACCGAGCGAGCTAGACCTAGGTCACCCGAGCTAGCTCGCGAGCTGACGAGCTGGCTCATTGGGCTTTATTGGGTTGTTATTATACAAATTCAAAAATAAGAAATCACATTAAAAAAATTTAAGAAATTGTCCAGCAGGCACATCTTCAAGCAACTAAAGCCATATTATTTCTTCTCAAACCGAAAATACATCAATTTTGCATAATTGCACCTTTAAAAATGGAGCTGGACTTAAAATTATATAGGACTAAACCCTAAATTCACTGTAGCTTAACGAGCCGAGCTGGCCCGGTCCGAGCTGACCCCTGGCTCAGCTCGTTTATTTTGGCCCGAGCCTGAGCAGAGCTGGCTCGTTAACAGCTCGGTCCACTACCGAGCGAGCTGTTAGCGAGCGAGCTAGAGATGAGCCACGAGCGAGCCACGAGCCGCGAGCTTTTTTGACAGCCCTAGTCTTTCTTTTCTTTTTATCAATCTTTTTGGGATTTGGTACAATCTGATATTTTTAAACTATTTCAGGCTTTTTATGATAGGGCCCTTGATATCTCTAAATTGAATTTAGCATCTATTTGTTTAATCCCTAAGAAATCTGATACTGCTACTATTAATAATTATAGACCCATTAGTCTAATTAACTGTAGTTTCAAGATGATTACTAAACTGTTAACTAGTAGGCTTTCTTTAGTTATGGATCCCCTTATTGATGACTCATAGGCAGCCTTTGTTAAAGGAAGGTTGATTGGCAATAACATTGTTTGTACTCATGAAATTTTACACCAAGTTAGACATACTAAACAAAAGGATATCTTACTTAAATTAGATTTCGAGAAAGCGTTTGATAAGATAAATTGGGAATTTTTGTTAGAAGTATTACATGCTATGGGTTTTGGCTCATTGTTCATTAATTAGATTCATGGTATCCTTCAAGGGGGTAGAACTTGTGTTACCTTTAATGGAGAACAAGGTGCTTATTTCTCCTGTAAGCAAGGTCTTTGACAAGAAGATCCTATTTCTCCTCTTTTATTTGATTTAGTAGCTGATTCGTTAAACAAAATTCTTGGTAGAGCACAAAATAGTGGTTTAATATCTGGTTTAGGTTCCTTTAATAATAATGAAAAGGTGTTGAATCTGCACTTTGCGGATGACACCCTTTTATTCTTAGAAGCTGATTATATTCAGTTAGAGCGCTTAAAGTACTTACTATTAGGCTTTGAAATTGTCTCTGGTCTTAAGATTAACTTCAATAAAAGTGAATTGGTTTCTTTAAATATTAGTGATACTCTTGCTACTTCTTTAGCTAACCAATTAGGATGTAAATTGACAACTCTACCCATTTCATATTTAGGTGTCCCTCTTCATTGGAAGAGATTACATATTTTAGATTAGGCCCCTTTAGTAACTAAAATTAATTCAAAGTTACAAACTTGGAAAGGTTTTTTACTATCGTTAGGAGGAAGGGTAATTCTACTTAATTCGGTTATTTCTTCAATACCACTCTATTGACTTTCTTTATATCACATGCCTGTTACCATTAGATTACAATAGATAGAATTAGAAAGAAATTTTTATGGTCTGGGGGGTCAAGTACTGCTGGTAGGAAGAAGTATCACCTTATTAAATGGTCCAATGTTTGTTTACCTAAAGATCAAGGTGGGTTAAGGGTACTGGATTTGAATTAGATGAATATTGCCTTTTTAGCTAAGTGGTACTTTCGTTTTAAAGATCCCACTATCACTGGTAAATGGAAAAGTATTTTAATTACTAAATATGGTGTTGGTTTGCATATTCCTAGTTGTTCTTCTTTTTGGTCGGGAGTATTATCTCACTTACAAATTTATGAGTTAGGCATCAATTGAATTATTCGTAATGGAAGGGCTACCTTTTTTTGGTTAGATAGATGGTTAAGCGACTGTGCCTTGTATTACGTTTACCCTAATCTCTTTAGAATTGCTTCCAACCAAAAGCTTTTGGTTTGTAATGCTTTCTCTCACTCTACTATTGATATTCGTTTTACTAGACAACTAACAGGTATTTTTTTAACAGAATGGATCCATCTCTCTAATTCTTTAGTTTATAGCAATTTATTTACTGATCCAACCTCTTCCAATAAAATCTCTTAGCGATGGACTAATTCTGGTTTATTCACTATTCACTCTCTTTATTTGTGGTTGTCCTTTACTGGTATTTCAAATAAATCGTATTCTATTTTATGGCATTCCAAAATTTCACTAAAAATAAAAAAATTTATTTGGTTGCCTAGATAAGATAAAGTACTCACTAAATGTAACTTAGCTAAAAGGGGATGGCAGGGTAGTGTTAATTGTTATTTTTGTGGTGAACCCGAGACCGTTGACCATCTTTTTGTGACCTGCCCTTATATTTCTTTGCTTTGGTCATGGATAGAGAATTATAATACCTTTCATTACAATTGTCGTACTATTTCTAACTTGTGGCTTTTTGATAACTGGATTCCTTTAAAGGATTCATTACTTGTTGAATTAGTTCGTGCTGTCGCTTTATAGTTGGTGTGGCTTACCAGAAATAGGATCTGTTTCCAACACGTACCAGTCTCTTATGTTAGTTCTGTTGGTTTCGCTATTATAGCTTTAGCTTCTTATTGGTGTAAGGCGAAACTTAATGATTCATACTTTAAATTAACTCTCATTTTACCTATGGATACAACTTATTTGAATCAAGCAGTTCCTCTGATGATACTCTCGGATACGAACACTCAGGAAAAGGAAAGCTCCATAGGGGATTCAGACGAGGATGTTTTTCTTGGTTTAGAGGGGCCGGCCCTCTCTAACTATTTGCGTGATAGGGCCAAGTATGGCAATTGATGGTCTCCTCAATGATTCTCCTAATGACATTTTCTAGTTCTATGAGTGTTGTGGTTCGAAGTGATACGTCTTAGTTGCTTTAGTTGACTTAGCTGTTATTGGTTGTATTTTGCCTTAGCTGTTTTTATTTTCAGTTTATTAGTTGTTCTTGATTTTGTATATTTTGGACTATGCCTTTATACAAACTTGAGCGTTTCGTAATGAAACAGGTGGTATCCCCACTTTTTCAAAAAAAAAAAAAAAAAACAATGACCCATTTCATGAATTTTGATTTGATTCATGTTTGAACAAGTCAAGGCAGCTTGCTGATTTGAGACCTTGGTTCCAAAAGGCATCGAAGTACTGCTGGTACGTGAAGCTCCGATAAACAGGAGGATGATCTCCATCCAAAAGCCCCTTCGCTGGTTCTATAACAGCATCAGGCGAAGGGCTGTAGAAAGTTGGAACCGATATCCTCTCGCTTTTGTTGTTAACTATCACCCGGTGAAGCACACTCTTGTACTGGTCATTGCTAAGTGCCTGAAAAAGTAATTCAAAAATAATTAGACTTGTCAACATGCTTTCATAAAACTTACGCGCGCACTGGATGATCAATTAAGAGTTTGGTACCTGCATTTGGTCACCTATGTTAATGATCAAAGCATCCTCTACTGGGGCGACAGCAACCCATTTTCCATCACGCATTACTTGCAATCCTGAAACACAATCTTGGAGTAATATCGTGATGGCGTTCGGATCCTTGTGGCCGGGAAGCCCATAAGTGAGTTCTGGCTGCGGGCATGGTGGGTAGTAGTTAATTGCCATGTGTTGCGCTTGTTTTCCCATTGCATTTACCATGTGTCGTTTATCCAACCCGAGGCTCTCGGAGATCGCTTCCAGTAGCTTCAGTGCAAGTTCTCTTGCATGTTTTGAATATTCCCCTACAACTTGCCTGTGTACCAGCAAATTGTAAATTATTGTCTATCTTGTTTCCAACATAATAAAGTTTATTTATTTAACTTATGTATACCTGAAATCAGAGGGATTACAGGGCCATTCATGGATAAATTTTTCAAGAGGGTAGCAATGGAGCCTTAGAAAATCTCTCCAGTTGCTGACTTTCTCGGTACGCACATTGAAACTCGTCGATAGCCTGTTTGCTTTTGTCGGATCGTCAGAGTACATTTTCATCCTCTCGGATTCCGGCAAATGAAAGAAAATTCTACCAACTCTTAACATTCCTTCAACTACTTCTTTCGGAATACCATGGTTTATTATCTTTAAGAAAATAAATAAAGGAATTAATAAAATGTTCAGTTAATTAAATCAATAAATGAAATAATCATAGGCAGATCCATGTTAAGTGAATAAAAGTCAATCGACCCCATTCATTTTAAAAAAAATTATAATTATATATGATTTTTTATATAGTTTATAGTAAAGTGTACGAGTATTATAAAATTGATCTCTAATACATATTATGAAAATTTTATATGATTGATCTCCATTTATATTTGACCCCATAACTTCTAATACACCATTTACTTTTGACCTCATAGTACAAACTTGCATTTACCATGAAAAAAAAAAGTGCATCATCAAAGATAAGTCATTTACCATGAAGAAACCATCAGTCTTGCAAGCTGAGCCCAATTCACTGATAATTTGCTGGTGATTTGAACCACCTAGCCCTCTCATGTCAATAACAGGAATTGATTGCAATGATGAGTCGACCACATTACATAGATCAGGTCGATCACTGGCTGGTCTAATGTAGCTAGAGGGAACTTTGTTTGACTGAGAAACAATGTCGCTTAATAGGACCTTCGATGCTCCCGGTGCCATGGCAATACAAAACTTAATTGTCTCAGTATCAAAAATTATTGCACTCAATTCAAATTTCTGCTTCATGTGTCTATATATAGGCGAGGCCGCGTGAGTTGAAAATATGGTACATGCTGAACTGAATTGCTGACATCATCATCAGATCGTCACTGGCACTCATGTCACTAATCTGGCTATCCAAGTGGCGACAGCTAACCTTTTTTTTTTTTTAATGTTGAAATGAGAGGACTTTTGGACAACAGTTGGCATTTCCTTTTTTGTTTGTATATTAGTGTTAAAAATTGATAGTGCAATGACCTACGGTGAATTTGGCCAAAAAAATAGGTGCAGTAGATATATGGGAATGGGAGTCGATTAGTGTTTGGTAAATGCCCCCGGGGCTCAACCTGGACCGGTCCGTCCGTGTCCGTGCCACAGGTATGCACGGGTATGCACGGGTACACGGGCACGGGTATTAAACGGGCCGGACCCGGTTTAAAAAACCCATGAGAACCCGGACCCCCATACCCTTGAATCCATACCCGTGCCCGTGAACCCGTGACAGTGTTTTTTTTTTTTTTTTTTTTTTTTTTTTTTTTTAAATTCAAATTTTAAACCAAAATCCCCCCTCCATTTCCCCCCATTCCCTACCCGGACCCCTACCCGTTTTTTTTTAAATACTGTTTTTTCTATTTCTATTTTTTAAATTATGTTTTTTTAATTTCTGTTTTTTTTATTTCTGTTTTAAAAATTCTTCTTTTTTATTTCTGTTTTTAAATTTTTTTTTTATGTTTATTTATTTCTGTTATGTAAGTTCTGTTTTTTAAAGAGAGATTATATTTCTCTTCTTTTTCCTATATTGTACAACTTTTTCTTAACCGAAGATGTTGTGTATTATTTTTAATTACTCTGCTAATGTGAACTAACCTAACAGTAGATACTTCCCTTAAAAAAATTATGGTTGGGGGATTCCTTGACAACATATTAATTTGACAATGATTCATATAAGTTTTGCAGCTCATCAAATAAATATAAAATTAACAATGATTCATATATGAGTTAGGCTGGGGTGCTATGGATAGCATAGTAGCCTCTATGCTACGGCTCAATATTTGAGTTTTCAAAATTCAAACGGTCGATCCGAACCGTTCATCTTATTCTCCATATTAATATCTGCTTGGAGACCAAATTTTATAATTTTCTGAATTTTTTTACTATTTATTAAGTATTTTACAAAATTGTTGATCCAACGGTGGCTGCACAAAACAGTAAAACCGTTGGATTAGCGATTTTCAAAGTGGCTTAATAAATAGTAAAAAAATTCAGAAAATTATAAAATTTGGTCTCCAAGCAGATATTAATATGGAGAATAAGATGAACGGTTCGGATCGACCGTTTGGATTTTGAAAACTCGAATATTGAGCCGTAGCATAGAGGCCACTATGCTATCCATAGCACCCCAGCCTAACTCTTCATATATATATATATATATGAAGATTTATTGAGGTGATTTCAAATGATAATGAAATAGTATATAAATTGATACACTAGTAATCTATAATGAAAATAGCATGTTAACTTATTCTATTTTTTTTTTGTTATCTGATTTAAGATAGTGTTGTTAAGAATATTGTCAAGATAAACCGTTGTTAGTGGATATCCACCTTTAATTTTTTTTTTAATTTGATATTATTTGTAATAAGTTAGAATTGTGGTCTTTGTTGTAATTGAAAGATATGCAAAGTCTTTGTCAAAACAACATCCAATTTCATATCCTATTATTAAGGAATAATGATGGATATATAATTGTTAGTGTGCTATTTATTAATATTATTTGAAGCTACATATAAAATGTGAGTTAGTGTGCTATTTATATTAGTTGAAACTACAGATAAAATGTTAGAAGATCCGTATTGTGTTATTTAAATTAATCAACACTAAAGGGACCTTGTAAACTCGCATCTGGAATTTCCAAGACAATCAAATGCATCTCAAGTATTACTGGATACCAGCTAACTCAAATAACAAACTGAGATGCATTATCAACTACTGGCAGGGGTTACAACGGCAGCAAAGCAGCCATTGATTACACCAATTACAAAATAAAATAAAAAATTGAGCTTATATACAAATTCTAATTAATAAGATTACTGTAAAACTAGAGCAACAAGCGCAGTATGAAGCTACTAAAACTTCAAACTTAATTTCTAAAAAACTGACTGGAGTCATTTCTACAGTGTGGCACCATACTGTCATCAGAAAAAAAAAAAAAAAAAAAAAAAAAAAAAACCGAAAAAGAAAAACAGAAACAAAAAAACAGAAAAAAAAAAAAAAAAAAACGCCCGGCCCCCCTGAACCCGTGACGGGCACAGGTATTAAACGGGCAGGGTAGGATTTTTGAAAAAAAAAATCGTGATGCCCGGCCCGTTGTACCTGTGTGCCCGTGACGCCCGTGACTGTGGCTACCCGTGCTCGGGTTTTACCCGGACCGTCCGGCCCGGCCCGTTTACCAATCACTAGAGTCGATTCACCCATTTTCTTTAGATATTTTAATATATGTGGCCATGTTTTACAAGTAATTACAGCAAAAGCAGACGTTGGAATTTTGTCTTGCATTTGACGTTATATGAGGACGTCATTATTTTACTTCATGGATGACATCAGGGTAGGCAAATAAGCAATCGATGTCATCATCAGTAGGATAGGCAAACAAAACAAAAAAGGGCAACTAGTAATTTAAAAACTTATAGGTTTCACGGGCTGACAGAGCAACTAATCAGCTGTATAGGACAATTTGCCTAAATTTTTATGCATATCCTCCATTAAATAAAGAGAAAAGGTTTATGTCCACTGGATTTTGTCCACCATTTGTCCACAACACTATCCATTCCCGATTTAACTGTCTTTAACTGTCTCCCCGCTATCCAATTTATAACAGCCTATTTAAACATCGACAGACGACGGGACCTATCTTTTTTCTTTCATAAACCCTCTTCTCCAAAAAAGCCTATTGATCTGTTAATTTTATAGTATTGCCCCGTTAATTTTACAGTATTCATCTTGTCATTTTACAATATTCATCTTGTCATTTTACAGTATTCATCTTGTGGAAATCTGGAGGAAAGAGATGATAGAAAGGCGATATGGAGTATTGATTTTTTAATTTTACAGTATTTATCTTGTAATTTTACAGTATTCATCTTGTAATTTTACAGTATCCATCTTGTGAAAATATGAAAGAAGGAAATGATAGAGAGGCTTCTTATTCATCCGAACAATATTCAATTGAAAATTCTATTGTATACAAGATTCAATTTTACAGTTCTGCTGATTCAATTTTACAGTATACAAGATTCAATTATAAATTTTATTGTGTAGAAGATTCAATTTTACAGTATACAAGATTCAATTGAAAATTTTACTGTATACAAGATTCAATTTTACAGTATACAAGATTCAACCCAGTGCGGACGCTAATAACTAACTCTAACTGCCAATAACTTCCTGTAACTGTAATTTTCTAAAGTACAGTTTGAAAGTACATTTATTTTGTCCTGTTGTGCAAGTTGCTATATTTTGCTAACTATCATGGGACCACTTCAAATAGTTGCTGGATGTTTTGTGATTAACTGATATATTTTATGTGATATATTGTATAATTATACAGCATGTAGAAGTAATTTTACAGTATTCGCACAAGTCAAAGCTGTGGACAAATGGTGGACAAAAGACTGTGGACAATTAGACTCTTCCTTAAATAAATAAAAATTGTACAATTACCCTTAAATTTTTTAAATGCCCCAACCGTTTAGATTTTGGGCGGTTCACTTTTTTTTAACTAACAAAATGAAAATATAACAAGAGATTCTAAATCTGAAACTTCATACATTTACATGAACAATGTCTAAGAAAAAATATGATAAATGACAAGAAAATTGAAAATTAGAAATAAAAAAATTTAATCAAAAACTTTGACTCAAGTTTTGAGGCTCTTCTCTTTATTTTAAATCTCTTTGTGGAAAATGTGTTTATGCCTATAGAAAATAATAGTTGTAGATCTCTTTGTGAACCTTCTGAAAATTGGTCAAACGCTACAATCGGACATTCGAGCACTGAGATATATCCATTTGAAGTTTCTTCTATTGATGTAAACTATCTATTGTGATGTTTGACTAATTTGCAAAACATATAATCATTTAATTTTACAGTTTCTTTGTTTGAGATATGTGCAGGTTTAATAGTCATGGCCAAATATCAACGCAAGTCAACAATTCATATCATGACAAGTTGGCATAACAAGTTGCGTCCGAAGGTCAAAGAAAGTCAAAGTGTATATCGTGACAACTCGGAACGTGGCAAGCTGCCCGAGATAATATATTGCATGATCTCCTCGAGCTACAAGGAATGAATACATATGATTTGATGGAGGATTCACACGAGCCATTTGGAATGTCGAATATTGATGGAATGCTGAATCATGAAGATTATGGAGGTTGAGGGATCATATGAAGATCATACTTTACCTTTTTGCGTTGTTATTTTTATTTATGTCCAAAAGTATGGTAAAGTAGATCTGAGGTTGAGATAACCCGAGTTTAGTTGTTGCTTGGCTGGATATCAAATTCAAAATTAAAATTACTGGGTATGATCAATACTGAAAACTTGGGCACAAGCAAAATAGTTTAAACTATTATGTTGGTGATCTTGTGATCTGCAAAGAGCTGTCGGTTCTCCTTTGAATTCCAATATAAATAGTAGGCTATGTCCCGTATTCCATTGATGAGAGGATACCCTCACAAATCTTATACTTTAGAATCATTTTGAGAGATTTAACCTAGTTCATTATTGCTTATGCTCAAACTTCAATTATCTCTCTAGCAACCTCAAATATACTTCACCTAACTTGATCCATGTGAGATTAGAGTGAAGCCAATGATTATATGAACTTAGAACCTGCAAGCTCACCTTATACCAGAGCCTGTGTGATCACCTTTCTTTCCTTTGAGCTTTTGTGCTCAATTTGCCATGTGTGTGGACCGCATGAGTGTTGTTTCGTACCAGTCACAACTTGTATTCCTTTCTTCATTGAGTAATAGAAAGACGCACCTCTTAAGATTGTGTTGCCCCGGAGACGTAGGTCTTTCAGTGATCGAACATCGTTAACAACTCATGTGTCTCTTTCTCTAACTCTATCTATTTACTTTACTGCACTTTAATATTCATTTGTTATTTAAATTACAAGTTTTTTATTCTGCCAAAATCTTATAGTAGATAGATTAGTTAAACATAGGAACGAAGTTAGAACTTGTCTATCAAACCGATAATCACAAGTTGTAGGGGTTAAATTTTAAATACACTTATTCAACCCCTCCCCCCCCCCCCCCCCCCCCCCTCTAGGTGTCATTAGGGACAACAAAGATCGATCGCTTTCTCGGTGAAGATATCATCTCTCTTATCTTATCCATCGCTATTGCCTTGCATGTTTAGAAGAGATGTCTCACATAAATACATATATAGAGAAGAAATATTTTAGAAATAAAAGAAATGACTTAGAAAAAATAGATAAAGATGTATTATAACAGAAAAACACGGATCGATAATATGCAAAAGTTCATGTACACCTAGGGCTGGGAAAAAAATTCGAGGTTCGTGATTCGATTCGGGTTTGATTCGGGTTTGATTCGAGTTTAATTCGAATCAAAATGGGTTCGAATTGAAACGAACAAAACCAGGTTCGGTTCGAAATTAATTCAAACCAAACCCAAACTTAGCCTGGTTCGATCGAAATGGGTTCGATCATTTTTATGGTTCGAATCTCATAATAACATCAGCCGCTGTCTCTCCGGCTGTCACTCCTCTCTCCGGCCTAGATGACTGTCTCTCCTCTCTCTTCAGTCGTCTCTCATAGTTTATACCAGGAAAGCCGTCTCTGAGGTATTTTTTTCATGAACAATTTTTCAACTTAAAAACACTCATTTCATAGTTCATACCGGTAAAAGGAAGCCATATGAATTGTCCCGCGAGAAAAAATTAATGTATAATCTACCGGTATAACTAGGACTGCTAAAAAATAATTTAGTTCGTGATTCGATTCTGGTTCGATTCGAAAAATGTGTAGTTCGCAATTAATTCGATTCGAAATGGGTTCGGTTCGAAATTAATCAAACCAGGTTCGGTTCGAAATTAATTCAAATCAAACTCAAACCTAAGATAAGTTCGGTTCGGTTCGGTTCGTTACCACCCCTATGTACACCAGTCCAAAAGATGAATACTCCTCATTTTTCCTGCTTGAACTAAAACCACGTTTATGTTTGTTTATCATTTAGTCAGGATTGTATATTATGAGGTTGATATATGCTCCTCAGCTTTACGATTTTTTGTTATATTTTATTTTTTTCAGTTAAAATGTTATTTATATAAATGTTTTCCTTATTGAAATTTAGTTTATTGGTATTGGTATTCATATCTAGGATATGTTATAAGAAAAATGACAACCACTGAGGTTTAGTTTAGTGTATTCATCTGTAGAATTAAAAAAAAAAATGTCCAGATTCTGACAAGTTATAGGTTCTCTTTTGAAGTTGAGAAATTTCAATAAGAATAAAAAAATTAAAAGACAACCGCAGCTGCCCAGATTCTGGGAGGTTGAGGCTTGGGCATGCTTGCAAAAATTGAGGATAATTGTGTATTATTTTTATTCAATGGAGGATGTGAATAAAAATTTATGGGATGATTTTACACTCATACTAATTTATATATTTGTAAAAATTGATTTAAAATAAATATAAGTTATTTTATTTATTCATAATAAAATATATAATATTTTATTATCTGAGTTGGGCTAGGGTGCTTTGAGTCTATCATATTTTGTGATTTCAAAATTCAAACATTCAATCCAAACTATTCAACATAATCTCCATATTAAAATTGATTTAGTAACCAAAATTTACAATTTTATAATTTTTATTTTATCTTTTAGATAAATAGAAAATCATTATTTTATTTATGGTCCAGAATCTTCTGAGAATGAAAACTAATTTTATATTTATCTAAAAAATAGTAAAAAGAAATTCTAAAAAAATTGTTTTTTAATTTAGGTAACAAGAGATTCGTTATTTGTTTGTAAATAACAAAATATAAATAATCCAAACTAAAAACAATGATTTTTTATTTTCTTCTCCATTATTTTCACTAACTCACCCCTCCATCAAAGTTTCAAACACATCCATAGACATCATATTGAGTAGTTCGAATCGACAGTATTGAATTTTAAATACAAAAATATAAAATTATAATATAGATCGATGTGAACTATGTATAGCCTCACTCCTATCCCATAACATTTTATTTCCCAATATAGAGAGAGAGAGTGTGTGACTAATACGCTTTCAGTAGCACTTCGGCTAAAGTGCTATCGGTTCAATTTTCAAATTTTAAAATTCAAAAAGTCGATCTGAACCGTTAGATGTGATATTTATATTTAAATGTGCTTGGAGACCAAATTTTATATTTTTCTGAATTTTTTTACTATTTATTAAGCCACTTTGAAAATCGCTGATCCAACGGTGGCTTCTGATTTTACTATTTTGTTAAGCCACCGTTGGATCAGCAATATTCAAAGTGGCTTAATAAATAGTAAAAAAATTCAGAAAAATGTAAAATTTGGTCTCCAAGTACATTTCAATATAAATATCAAATCTAACGGTTCAGATCGACTTTTCGGATTTTGAAATTTAAAATTTGGACCGGTAGCACTTCGGCCGAAGTGCTACCGAAAGCATATTAGTCACACTCTATATATATATAGGCTGTGGCTAATTTGCTGTCGGCAGCATTTCTGCCGGCGGTGCTGCTGCCTTTTTTATTTTGTGATGTCCAAACAACAAATCCAAGCTGTTAAATGTTTAATCTATACTATAATCTACTCGGAGATCAAATTTTACATTTTTTGAATTTTTTTTACTATTTATTAAGCTGGTTTGAAAACTGCTGATTTCAATACTGCAGAAATTTACTGAAATCAGCAGTTTTCAAACTAGCTTAATAAATAGTAAAAAAATTTCAAAAAATATAAAATTTGGTCTCCAAGTAGATTATAATATAGATTAAACATCTAACGGTTTGGATTTGTTGTTTGGACATCACAAAAATAAAAAAGGGCGGCAGCACCTCCGGCTATATATATATATATGAGATGAGCTACGGTGAGTTACAAAGTAAAACGCATTTCTACTTCACGCTGTATCTTCATTTTGAAAGTCCAAACGACTGATCCGAATCGTTAGATGTGATCTCCATATTGAAATGTGCTTGGAGACCAAATTTTACATTTTTTAGACTATTTATTAAGCAATTTTGAAAACTGTTGTTTTGCTGCGAATAGTAAAAACAGTAAAAGAAATTGGACCATCGGATCAGCGATTTTCAAAATTGCTTAATAAATAGTAAAAAAATTTCAAAAAAATGTAAAATTTGGTCTCCAAGCACATTTCAATATGGAGACCATGTTGAGCGGTTCGGATCGGTCATTTGAATTTTCAAATCGCAAAATATGAGCGTAAAGTAAAATAGTTGCTTTACTTCGCAACTCACTGTAGTCCATCTCTCTCTCTCTCTCTCTCTATATATATATATATATATATATATATATATATATATAGTGTGGCTAATTTGCTACCGGAAGAACTTCGACCGAGGTACTTCCGGGGCTATATTAGAATATGTGATGTTCAAACAACAAATCCAAACCGTTAGATGTTTAATCTATATTAAAATCTACTTGGAGACCAAATTTTACATTTTTTGGAATTTTTTTACTATTTATCAAGATGGTTTGAAAATCGGTGTTTTTATTAAAATTCTGCACCGCAAAAAACAGCGACTTTCAAACCATCTTAATAAATAGTAAAAAAATTCTAAAAAATGTAAAATTTGGTCTCCAAGCACATTTCAATATGGAGATTACATCTAATGATTCGGATCGGTCGTTTGGACTTTCAAAATGAAAATACAGCGTGAAGTACAAATGTGTTTTACTTTGTAACTCACCGTAGCTCATCTCATATATATATATATATATATAGGGTCCGGCTAATTTGCTGTCGGCAGCATTTTAGCCGGAGGTGCTGCCGCCCTTTTTTATTTTTGTGATGTCCAAACAACAAATCCAAACCGTTAGATGTTCAATCTATATTAAAATCTACTTGGAGACCAAATTTTGCATTTTTTGGATTTTTTTTTTTACTATTTATTAAGATGGTTTGAAAGTAGCTGTTTTTTACGGTGCAGAATTTTAATAAAAACAGCGATTTTCAAACCATCTTAATAAATAGTAAAAAAATTCCAAAAAATGTAAAATTTGGTCTCCAAGTAGATTTTAATATAGATTAAACATCTAACGGTTTGGATTTGTTGTTTGGACATCACAAAAATAAAAAAGGGCGGCAGCACCTCCGGCTAAAATGCTGCCGGCAGCAAATTAGCCGGACCCTATATATATATATATATATATGAGATGAGCTACGGTGAGTTACAAAGTAAAATGTATTTCTACTTCACGCTGTATTTTCATTTTGATAGTCCAAACGACCGATCCGAATCGTTAGATGTGATCTCCATATTGAAATGTGCTTGGAGACCAAATTTTACATTTTTTTGAATTATTTTACTATTTATTAAGCAATTTTGAAAGCTGTTGTTTTGCTGTGAACAGTAAAAACAGTAAAAAAAATTGGACCATCGGATCAGCGATTTTCAAATTTGCTTAATAAATAGTAAAAAAATTTCAAAAAATGTAAAATTTGGTCTCCAAGCACATTTCAATATGGAGACCATGTTGAGCGGTTCGGATCAGTCATTTGAATTTTCAAATCGCAAAATATGAGTGTGAAGTAAAATAGTCGCTTTACTTCGCAACTCACTGTAGTCCATCTCTCTCTCTCTCTATATATATATAGAGAGAGAGAGAGTGTGTGGCTAATTTGCTACCGGAAGCACTTCGACCGAGGTGCTTCCGGGGCTATATTAGCATATGTGATGTTCAAACAACAAATCCAAACCGTTAGATGTTTAATATATATTAAAATCTACTTGGAGACCAAATTTTACATATTTTGGATTTTACTATTTATTAAGATTGTTTGAAAATCGCTGTTTTTATTAAAATTCTGCACCGTAAAAAACAGCAACTTTCAAACCATCTTAATAAATAGTAAAAAAATTCCAAAAAATATAAAATTTGGTCTCCATGTAGATTTTAATATAGATTAAACATCTAACGGTTTGGATTTGTTGTTTGAACATCACATATGGTAATATAGCCCCGGAAGCACCTCAGTCGAAGTGCTTCCGGTAGCAAATTAGCCACACTCATATATATATATAGGTTGGCTCAAAACGTTTTTTCCTAGGCTCGGGAACAAACGACTCAGTTTTCGTATTTCCGAAGTCAAAACGGTAGATCCAAACCATTAAATATTCAATCTATATTAAAATGTGCTTGGAGACCAAATTTTACATTTTTTAGAATTTTTTTACTATTTATTAAGATGGTTTGAAAATCGTTATTTTTATTAAATTTCTGCATCTTTGAAAAACAGCGATTTTCGAACCATCTTATTAAATAGTAAAAAAGTTTTAAAAAATATAAAATTTGGTCTCCAAGCACATTTTAATATAGATTGAACATCTAATGGTTTGAATCTACTGTTTGGACTTTGGAAATACAAAAACCGAGTCATTTGTTCCGGAGCTTAGAAAAAAACGTTTTGAGTTAGCCAACCTCTATATATATATATATATTCATCGTCTCCGACCACTTATTTTTCTGATGACACCACTAACAACTTGATTACTGGACAAAATTAATGTGTCAATTGTGAAAGGTGTAATTAAGGCTTTTAATTAGGACTCTGTACCCAACCATTTCAACTGTGTATCCGAATTGATAGGTACCAATGTAATTATTATTGCATGCAATTACATTATTGGTCGCACCATATATAATCCACCGAGTTTTTTAAAAATACCCAAATTTATTAATATTTTATTATAAATAACCAGATGTTTGCCAAAATTATATTTTTTACCCAAACCGTAAGGAAATCTTACAGTTTCAATTTTTAATCCAAACCGTAAGATTTCCTTACGGTTTGGAATTCCTTTTATTTTATTATTTTTTTATCCATTTTTTTGGCACTATAAATAGGGATCTGAGTGAGAAAGAGAAAGAGAAAGAGAAAACATAATAAAACATAATTTTATCCGTTATTTTATGTTGTTCAGTTTGTTCGAATTATTAAGTTAGAGATTTGTATGAATTTTATCTATATGGGATGACAGCTGAAGGAGTTTCATTTAGTTTTCTTATTCTATTTAACTTTCTTATTTTTGTTATTTTTAAATACTACCCAAGAACGATATAACAAAACTAAACTGAACAAAATATAATAAACCATAAAACATAATACCACGCTAAAGGAAAACATAACAAACCATAACATAGCGCAACTGAACAAAAAATCAAACATAATAAAACATAACATAGCTAAACTGAACTAAACTCAATGGTAATTCGAAGGGCTATATCGGTCAGGTGCTTGGCCCCTATTTTCCTTGCTGAAATTCTGTTCATGCCAGTCATTCCACTGTAGTTCTCTGTGCTGCGCTCTGTGGGCTGGTGTATGAAGTTCCTCGGGCTCGGCCTGTACACTCATCCTGAGTGCACTACTCCATGCATCATCGGGCTCGGCAACCTGGGTAGCTGGCGGGGGAGGGGGGGGGGGTGGGGGTATGGAATAGGGAATCCGCAAACTAGAGCGCATAGTCAGGCTGAGTCCCGCTACCAGATGTTCGAGCGAAGAAAGTCACCGTAATGTCCCTCTATATACACCGATGCCATGCCGACCCGCAGGTACCAAGCCTGATATCTCAGTAGGGTATCTCCCTGGAATTCCATCGCATCAACCTCGGACATCTGCCATAAGTTGTCACTTATATTCGCTGCCATGTTGTAGTGCTCAGAGTGATACTCACTCCAATCTATATCACAGTGATTAGAGTGTCTTATCCTGTAATTAATATGTTAGTTGCAATTTAAAGCCAAGAACTAATGTTAAGTACAAAATGCTAAAAACAACATAACTTACCCGTGTAGACTCATGATCACAGATCTCAGAACTTCTGGATCTGCGGGGATAAGTGGAGGCAAATCAAACTGACAGAGGACCCGGTCTGGATAGTGGTGCTCCACTATCCAGAAACACACCAGCGGACCCCTGTAGAGCCACATCTCATGATCATCCGCTACAATTTGCGGTAGCCTCCCCTCAGTGTATAGCTCATGGTACGGAGTCCAGATCACCTGCGTCTCACCCAGACTCTGAATCTGAGATCGGACCAACCTGATACAAGTTTTAATATTTGATATACATAATGAATATCATTTAAAGGGGGAATTTCACATATACCCCTCAAAAAACTTCAAAATTACATATTTCCCCCTCTAAACTTCAAAAACTCACAAATTTACCCATTTTATTGTATTTTATATTAAAACTCATTCTAAAATTTTAAAATACTGATTTTACCCTTTATTAAAAGCATATAAAGCCCATTAAACACAAATTTAAATCTAAAGGGTTCTTATACCATTTGATCCGCATGCATCGCATTAAGATCTGTGCATAGTACTTCAATATTCGTGTTGATCTAGCATGCACGGATCTTAAAGCAATATTGATTGGTGCACATCGCATTAAGATCTATGTATGTTGCTTCAATATACGTGCGTGTTCACAACAAGATTAGTGCTGATCTTGCGCACGCATATTTAAAAGTAGTTTGGACGGTAGAAAAACTGTTCAGATTCAAATTTGAGTTTGATGAGCTTTGTATGCTTTTAATAAAGGGTAAATTGGGTATTTTATAAATTTAGAATGAGTTTTAATATAAAAGACAATAAATTTGGTAAATTTGAGAGTATTTGAAGTTTAGAGGGGAAAATATGTAATTTTGAAGTTTTTGAGGGGTATACGTGAAATTCCTCCTCATTTGAAAGTATGAATTTAATAGTTCTAGTTTTCAAAAATTTAAAATCTACAAATTAAATAAACTATAAAAGTAAATAAATATATAATTCTTCATTTCAAAAATATTGGGAGACAAGAAACTCCAGCAAAAAGAATTAACTAATTGTTCATGAATAAAATAATAAATTGAGAAGTTCACGAAAAATATGAAATTTTCAGTATATACACTATTACAAAAAAAAACAGTTTTATATCGGTTATAATCGCGTTATGCCATCTGATTCTGAACCGATGCTTATCAACCCGATAAGAAATGCACAGACATATGCCATCGACGGAAACCGATGATGTTAAGGACCGGCATCTGTTGGAAAATTAGGGACCGATGGGATTAATAGTTTTTCAGTCGTTAAATAAGTCATTTAATGTAGAACACCATCAGATCTACTTTTGTAATGAATCGATGGCGATCCTACATACGGCGTTTGATATTTGACGTTGTTAAGGGTCTAATACCATCTCGTGCGTGCGGTTGTTCGACCGATGGCAGATGTCACTTACGCCATTTGTTTTACAGCGTTGGCATTTGGTAGGTCTCTTGATTATTTTAGTTATGCAATCTGGTACCAACTAATTTTGAACCGTTGGTAATTATGAGAATATATTTTTTTAATTGTGCTTTTATTATGGAGTAGCCCCGTACGCGTGCGCGCACGGGGGTGTATGTGTATTCATCCATTTATATTAAAAACACGCAATAGTAGGTACCAATTAACAAATTATATAAAATCATGCAAGTTGATGTCTCGTTATTTGATCTATGTTCCGACCAACTTGTGCACCAAAACATGTGTTTTAAACCACCAAATCGTGTCTATTTCATTGAATATTTATATAATGTGGTACTGCTGCGCTTTTATTCTTATTTTGCAGAAAATGGATGAAGCCAAGGAAGATTGTGGATTCTGAAGGTCTTCACGCGGGCTGCATTACCCTGACCTGACCACTGACGCAACCACTCATCATCCGCTCGAGAGACACAGGAACGCAAGCCGCATCACATCCGATGCAGGTCGTGTCAGCCTTTTTCGGAAATAGAAACATAATTGGAAATAGAGGCCAATTGAAGGAAGATCGGCCAGAGATGCTATAAGACGGGATTTCTTGCTACAGATAATTCATTCTGGATATTTTGGAGCAAAGAGGAGGATTTTAGGGTTAGGACTTGGCGTTTAAGCTTGGAGACGAAGTTGAGAAGCGAAAGACGCGAGTTTTCGACGAAACTTCTTTGTTCTTCGGGTTTTGTCATGACTATTTCTTTTATCATATGTTTTATTTGCTTTAGAACTATGTCTGAGTAGATCTTTTAGTTTCTAGGGTTGTCATGTAATTGAATGTGTTTGTTTTGCATGTTAATTATTGAATCTTTGTATTGAAATTGGTGTTTGCTTGATTGTGTTTTTTATTTTAATCACTTGGATTAAATTGTTTAATTTTTATTGGTTTACCACTAGATGAATACGCACATCTAGAAGGTACTTTGGCCCTTATAATCTTTCAACCAAACTAAGTACATGAGGTATGATTAGTGATCCGAAAGGTGAAACCAAGGTAGTAGCCGAAAGGTAACAATTTCCTCATATCGACGGATATGAGGAAAAGTGACAGGCATGCACCTAGCGACATACATGCACAAGACCTCTCCAAGGCACACGGGCTGTGATAGGCAAATTGTGATCGGGTACTTGATCGAAAAAGTGACAGGCATGCACCCAGCCACATACATGCACAAGACCTCTCGAAGGCACACGGTCGTGCAAGAGCAGTCTGGTCTATGCATTCTCTCCATTGGTGCGTTGCAACAAAAAGATGGTCCGTGCTCCGCCCAGAACCACCCGACCCACCTCTCACCAATCACTGAGGTGCCCCCGCCTTTTTCCACACTCCATGTCTGGTTAGTTTCCATGTTTTTTTTTATTTACTCTTTCTTGTGAGAATTTAAGCATTGAGGACAATGCTTCATTCAAGCTTTGGGGGTGGAATAGAAGAAAATTGTATCTGCATTTATATCATATTTATTTTTTGAAAATTTGCATTTTTAAGTGATAAATTAGGACTTGTTTGGAAATTTTTGGTTACAATTAGGATGAACCTGAAAAATTGAAACTAACCTCATAATTGATCAAAGAACTGCTTAGGATGGGATGTTTTGAGAAATTGAAAAGATGAAAGCTTGAATTGTATTGAAAAAGCGTTTTGAAACTGAACTGTGCTTTTTAAAATAGGGAATTGGGATTTTAAAATAATAGAAAGATTGGGATATCTATTAGTATAAGATAATACCCTTGGTTGTGTGTATTCATGGTATCATTGCAAAATTGTTGAAAAATGAGTAAAATTGAAAATTTTGAGAATAATAAGGACTCTGCTTGCCTATGTTACGGCAACATGACGTACTTATGGTAACGAGTCCATAACACTCTGCTCCGCTGGTTTGCCTGATAAAGTGGCTGAGTTCGCATCACAAGTGTGAGCTCATGTCATGGAAGGGTTGAACCAAGAGTATGCAAAATGCACTTTTGAATTAAAACGGTTGGGTATGATTAACTACCTATAACTAGCCGGTTTTGTACTAAGGATAAAGATAAAAGTGTCACAAAAGTTAAAAGCAGCAAATAAAAGAGAAAATCTCAAATTTGCATGATATCAACACACGAAGTCTACAACTTTCTGGCCTAAACTTGTTCTAAGCTTGGGGAGGTAAAATGGTAAAAATCACCACAAACGAGGGCATAGTTTCAGTGAAAGAATGAAATATAGAGCAGTTCATTTAAATTTTCACATTTAGGACTATAAATACCCAAAACCAACCTTTTCAAACTTCTTGCATTTAATTATTGCATTTAACTAGGTTGAGCCCAATTTAGATCTGAATCGTTCCTATGATCCCGATAATATATTACGCGATATGATTGTACACTTGCAATCTGAACCGAAAGTGTATTTAAGGTTAAAAGGTACAGCTTGCTGTATCGAAACTTTATACTATACCTTTTTGGTGTAACACAAGCTAATATGAATAGAAAATTAATATAAACAGAAACAACTGATTGTATCATATATATATAATTAATGCATGCAAGTTGTATTCAACTCATACAAGAGTAGTTATAAAATTAAGAACCCTTAGTTAGATATCACTGATAACAAAATTCAAAACAAGAATGTTGTTTCTAAACAGACACATATTAATCATTATTACTGATAACAAAATCCAAAACAGAATTACTTTACCTAGCTAACCAAATAGATTAATTAATTATCATTAGAAGAGTTTGCTTTTATCTGACAAAAGTTATGTGTCAATTGTGAAAGGGGTAGTTAAGGATTTTAATTAGGACTCTCTACCCAACCATTTCAACTGTATATCCGAATTGATAGGTACCAATGTAATTATTATTGCTTGCAATTACTTTATTGGTCGCGCATTTCCTGTCCTGTCTACATAATTAATTTGTCGGGATCGTTAATACAAATATGATGATACAATATTTTCAAAATTTTCAAATTCGATACACTTTATATATATACAAGTTTTAATATTTTTTATACATAATGCATATCAATTAAAAGTATGAATTTAATAGTTCCAGTTTCAAAATTAAAAATCTACAAATTAAATAAACTCTGAAAGTAAATAAATATATAATTCTTCATTTCAAAAATATTGGGAGACTAGAAACTCCAGCAAAAAGAATTGATTAATTCTTCATGAATAAAATAATAAATTTAGAAGTTCATGAAAATATGAAATTTTCAGTATTTATAATCTTCAGGAACTTCAGAAAATAATAATATCAAAATTTCAGGGGCAAATTGCAAGAATTCCATAAATATCGAACTTAAAGAAAGTTTAATGGTAAAACTAAAAAGCTCGTTAGATTTTTGTTTATGTGAGGATCAATGTTATCGGTCGAATCGGTGAGTATCAATTTGACCGTTGATTTTTTTCAAATACTTATATATTTATATATTTATGAGATAATGATACTATCATAAAAATAAGTATATTTTATATAGTAAATGTTCTCACACATAGATTAAACAATATACTACAAATAAAATTTTATAGATTATTGAAAAGGTAGAATTACATTTTTTTAAAGTCAAAATTTAAAGAATTAAATATTAAATAATTATTAGAATTATTAAAATATTGTACAACATTTTCTGTTCCTTTAAAAATATTTTATAGTTTGATACTTTATTTAGAATTGAGTAACTACATAATCATTTTTTTTTCATAATCAAACAAACTTCTGATGATCAATATTAAAATTCAGCATTTTGAAAATTTATTTTTAAAAAAAATAATGTTGTGGCGATTGTCTAATAATACTAAAGCACATAATTGTCTTAAAAAGTAATAGACACAAAAAGGGAATACATAATTTGTCCACAAAAAAAAAACTTGATATGCACTACATTTTTCTTTTTAAAAGCTAGGACATTTTTTTTATTATTATTGAAAGCCCGTTGGCGATTGCATTGATGCAACGATGTACAAGATACAAGATAAATATTACATATATTTTTTTATTAAAATAAAAATATGAAAATCAATACATTGAGCACTTTAAAATTATATAATGCGAATTGGTCTATTCACGCCCGATTAGCAAGTAGGTGGGCCTTCTGATTTTCTTCTCTGAAAATGTAGACATAGCAGTAATTTTTAGAGTTGCATGGCTGGCGGAGTACACCGTATCGAGCCCTTCCTTAAGGACAAAACATCTTTTTCTTTCCAAAATCGACATCGCCCAGAGGAATTTGCAGTCGAGAGGCACTGAATCAAACCGCACCAAGATAGACACTAGTGGAAAATATAGAATCAGGATCGGTTATATACACATATTAGTATCGGAATATAACCGATCCTGATGAAGGCGATACTGATACTATCAGGATCAGTTTTTTATTTTTTAACCAACCGATCTTAATAAGCACTTATCTGGATCGGTTATATCTGAGAACCGATCCTAATAGTTTTTTCCCCGTTTTTTAATACCCATTAAAAAAAACAATTAGTATTATTTTTAATTAAACCCGATCCAGATTCTTCTTTATTAGTATCGGTTTTAATTAAAAAAACCAAATCCGATCCAGATGTTACACTATCAAGATCGGTTGTTCATAACAACCGATCCAGATAGTAACTATTAGGATCGGTTCTTTAATATAACCGATCCTAATTCAAAAAAAAAAACTTTTAGGATCGGCTATTAAAAAATAACTGATCCTAAAAGTTTTTTTTCAGATCCTAATTCTAATAAAAAAAATAAAAATAAAAACTTTTAGGTTCGGTTATTAAAAAATAACCGATCCTAAATTTTTTTTTTTAGAATTAGGATCGGTTATTTTAAACAACCGATCCAAATAGTAATAATCTGGATCGGTTGTTTAAAATAACCGATCTTGATGTTTAATTGAAGCTAAAAAAATATTTTTATTTATTTGACCAGCTTCCATATATATTTTGCTAGCCGGCATCCTATTTTTTTTTTTTTGCACAGTAAGAAGCAATAATCAAATATCATATACACATCCTAAATTAAATATCATACACATCTTAAATTATTACAAAAAATTCATGTTCTTGCAAAGTTTACCTAAACTAAAGCTTTAGATAAATATAAATAAATTTTGGCACCAAAAACACAAATATCAAATAAATTTCAGAACCTGTCCTTGCCGAAAATAAGCCTTAGCATGACCCTCCCTCTCACGAATTGCAAAATAGTATCTAATAGAGCACCATTGAAATCCCCTAACTTCAATTTGCAAGCCTGAAAAAATACCAACAAGGTAACGTTCAAAATAAAATTTGCAAATGGAAGACAAAATTAACATCAAAGCTCTTAAATCACATGCAAATCCACTTTGTTAATAAACCTAAAATTAATAGTAAAGCTTACTCAGCGGAGAGGGTGAGGCAAGAGGGAGAGACGGAGACAAAGAGAGAGAAACACGGAGGAGAGGGAGAGACGGAGATAGAGAAAGAGAGAGACACGGAGGAGAGGGAGAGAGAGAGAGGGATGAGTTGAGACTCAAATATTTTGGATCAGTACAGAGGCGCGAAACAAAAATAAACACTAGCGCTACATAAGCATTAGGATCGGTTCTCTCTAAACAACCGATCCTAATTGTAAAAAAAAAAACTTTTAGGATCGGTTATTTATTAATAACCGATCCTAAAAGTTTTTTTTTTTTTAGAATTAGGATCTGAAAAAAAATAGTCAGTGACAGTGGGATTATTAGAGGACTAATTACTCTTAAGCAACAAGAATAGGTGGTTTACATTTAGAGGCCTAATTTTAAATATTAAACTGGCATAATTATAATCCGCATTTGATAAAATAATTAAGGCTTGAATTCCTTATTCTATTTGGACCTACCGACCACCGATCAGCTTTAATTCTCTCGAAGTGAAAGTGAACCCAATAATTAGAACCATCTACTCATCCTTATTTTTTTTCACGTTACAATTTATATTTTCTATTTCACATGCATGTTGTGTTTCCAGTCATAATCTTAGTGTCTTAATTTTTTCCACAGGTTTATATTTGTATTAACATGATTAATTATAATAATAATAAATGAGGAGGGATACAATTGCACTATTTTATGGTAACACACCTTATTGACACCTTCTTCCTCGACAATCACCATACGAAAATGGACATGTGTATTTTTAGTAGTTATGTATTATTTTTATTTAAAATCACAATGACAATTCAATCCAATAAGTTAATAGTTAATAATTAATTTTCATTATTTGTAATTTTCAAATTTTTTTATGTATTTAGCTTTATATGTATTGTAGAATTTACTTCATTTTTTATGGTTATTTTTGTTTATAATAAAAGTTCTGATATTTGTTTTTTAAAATTATGTCTGAGATGTTGTTCTTTTTATTAGATATTTTTTTATGGATTATATTTGTTACGGAGAATTTTCTATCGAGAATATATACATTGTTTTGCTAATAAATTAACTTCATTAAAACAACAAAAATAGTATATTACAACAAAAAAAAAGATCGCCAACTCAACCACATAACACCATTATCAACCAAATGCATTACTACAAATTAAAATAAGAATGAACAACATAATATATTACCTTCTTTATGTTCTAATTTACCTTATAAGTTATAAGTTAATTTCTAATATAATATATTACCTTCTTTATGTTCTAATTTATAAGATAAATTTTATGAAAAAATTTATTAGATAATTATAAGGTTATTTATTAAAATAATTTATAAATAATGTTAAAATAAATTTTAAGATAATATAATTTACAAAATAATTTTTAGGAAGTAATATTGTTTAAGAATTTTATTAGAATAACATATTAAACCAATTTACAAAATAAATTTTTACCAAGAAAAAAAATGGATATAAACAAGGAGAATTTTTTTATTCATAGAAATTAATAAAATAAAATATACGGAAATAGAAGAATATTTGATGGATATTAATTTACAATCTGAGATTAATCATCGTTGTAGATTAAGGGCTAAAATTAAAAAAAAAAAAAAGATAATATGTCCTTGTATGTATTTCATAAACAAAACCAACATTACAATAACGACTCCTTGAGCCTTAATTAGTTTGTATAAATATACAGAATCAATTTAAAAATAACATTCAATAAAATTCATTTTCCTCAGAATTATATTTCTTAATTTCTCAACACGTACCAGAATTGGCAGACATGTAATTAAGTGCAACTAGTATCAACCAATTAACAGTCGTCAACAATTAATAACTATTGACACTAATAGCAACACTAACATGTATCTATGTATGATTGGCCATAGCAACCACTATAATAACTACCATGACATGCAACAATTCTAAATAAATCAATGTTACATTTTGCTCTCTATTTTTATATGTAATTTACTTTTATAACATGAAAAGAAAATTTGAAAGAAAAATAATTTATTATATAAAGAACCGATCCAGATAACTATCTGGATCGGTTTTTAACAGAGAACCGATCCAGATAGTTATCTGGATCGGTTGTTTAGACAGAACTGATCCAGATACTTTAAAAAAATAAATTATAAGTTAATTTAGATAATAACATCTGGATCGGTTCTTTATATAATAACCGATCCAGATAACTATATAGATCAGTTTTTAACAGAGAACCGATCCAGATAGTTATCTGGATCGGTTGTTTAGATAGAACCGATCCAGATACTTTTAAAAAATAAATTCTTCTAATTAATTTTATTATTTCTTTATTGGATTAAAAATATAAAAAATAAATAAATATCTGACTTTTTATATACTTATTTGATGTTACAAATTTTTGTAACTTATATTTAATAAGATAATTTATTAAAAAAAATAACCCATCTTTTAGGAACAATTTGTAAGATACAATAACTTATAAGTTAATTTCTAATATAATATATTACCTTCTTTATGTTCTAATTTATAAGATAAATTTTATGAAATAATTTATTATATAATTATAAGGTTATTTATTAAAATAATTTATAACTTGCTTAAGAAATATTAATACTTTAGGAACCAATCTTATGACATGCTTTAGAAATATTAAAATTTTGGTACATGTAACATGAAAAAAAAATAAGATACTAAATTACATATAACATGAAAAAAATTAAGTTACAAGAAAATCTACTAACATGAATTACATATTAGGATCGGTTGTTTATAAATAACCGATCCTGAACTATTAGGATCGGTTGTTTAGAACAACTGATCCTGATAGTATCAGGATCGGATTTTATAAAAAACTGATCCTGATAGTTCACAAATTAGGATCGATTGACTAAAAAACCCAATCTGATTAGTTTTTTAGGATCGGTTTTGTTCAGAAAATCGATCCAGAAAGGTATTAGTATCGGTTGTTTCATATAGCCGATCCAGATAGGCCGATCCTGATTCATGTTTTTCCACTAGTGTCACCACTTAGAGAGGAGAAAGAAGAGGACACTAAATCAAATCGGACCGAAACAATCACCACTTAGCTGAGAATGTAGTAAATTAAACCGGACCGGAAACTGAATCAACGGGCTCAGGACAGTTACCGCTGAGGGAGGTGGAAGAAGAAAAAAAAAAAAAAGAAGAAAAAGAGAAGGAAGCAATTCTTTGCAATCTCGTCATCATCAACAACCATAAAAATGCGTACCTTATTCACATATATAGTTATAGTAGATACTACGAGGATGGAAACGAAAACACAACACCCTCAGTCAAACCCGGCAAGTAGAGATGGATAGACGAGGTAACGAGCGATAAAACCCTTAAACAGAATCATTTGATCGAATAAAATGAGACGAGATGGACCGGAAAGACGATAAGAGATAGAGACGAGGCAGGGCGGAGCAACCGATCTAATGTTGCGACTCTCAAAACGGCAAACCTTAAATCACCTTTAATATCGCCTAGTTGATTTTCCTGGGACAGAGTCATTTGGATGTGACATGTACGAATATAATTTTCATAAAAAATAAAGAAATTACAAAACATGAGATCAAGAAAAATATACCAAATCTCATTTAAAACATAGTATTTAATTATAACGAATAAAATTTGTATTTTATATAATAAAATTAATTAATATTGTTATGTTATTGTTTAATCCAATTAATTTAATTACATGATAATAATTATATTAATAAAGAAAACTGTATCAACAATGCATCTGCAAAGCTATAAAAGTCTAAACTAATATAATTCATCAGTACAAAACACAACCAACTAGTTTAAAATTAGAGTTTGTTTTACAAAAATCAATATACAAAAAGGTAATTGCAATTACCTTATTATTTATCCACAATATTTTTTATTTTTTTTATAATTGCACCAGTACTTTACTTTTGAAGTATCAATGAAACATGGGCATTATAGAAAAATAAAATATATTTTTGATAATTTTAGATTTATTTTTTTCAATTTATTACAATACTTAAAGGTTTAGTTATAAAAAGTGGTTAATAAGTTTCTTTGAAATAAAAGTGGACTTATTTATAAATCTCATAAACTTAAGGTTTTATTTACAAAATGTGAAAAAAAAACTTATGAAAGTAATAAAGATTGGTGGAGCCCAGCTAATTAAAGTTACAAACTTTCCGTCAGTGTAGAGTTGTGTTGTCGGGTAGGGGCCAGGCGGGCAGGGCAAATTCGGGCACGGACATGGGTAGAGATCGGGCACGGATATCACGGATAGATGCGTATTTCGGGCCGGGCATTTCAGGTTTTTTTTTTTTTTCAAAAACCGTACCCTGTCCGTCCTATACCCGTGCCCGTTGTACCCTTGAGGGGCAGAACAGTCCGGGTAGGAGAGCCGAGCGGTCCGGTCCGATTTTTTTTTTCTATTCAACAATGTTTTTTTTTCTATTATAATTCGACTTTTAAAATCTGAATAGTTCAATATCAAATAGTGTATATATATATATATATATATATATATATATATATATATATATATATATATATATATACATAAAATTATCAAGTCACATCTTTATAATTCCTAAATAAATAAAATTTGTAACTTGTATATAAAAATTATTCTTCCAAAAATTTGTATGTTTATTCGGCTAAGTACAAATGTATTTATTTATTTCTTTACACGAGTCATTTTATTTTATTTTCAAATTCTCATTCTAATTATATAGTTTCATAATTTATTTATATCTCGAAATTTTTAGTTTACATTTTAAATTGAAAATATATTTTCTAAACGTTCATTTTAAATTGATAATATATTTTATAAATAAAAATTACTAATTATTTTAAAACAATGTTGCTTAAATCAATAGCTTAAATCAATTACTTTAAATATAAATATAAATAAAAATTACTAATTATTTTAAAACATTGTTGCTTAAATCAATTACTTTAAATATAAATAAAAAATACTAATTATTTTAAAACAATGTTACTTAAATCAATTACTTTAAAAGTCGATCTGAACCGTATATGTATATGTATATATAATATAGAGGTTGGCTACTCTACTTACATAAGCATATGAGGGTATATGCTTATAAGTCATTTTTTCGTTTTCAAAATTCAAAAAGTCAATATGAACCGTTAGATGTGATCTCTATATTGAAATGTTCTTGGAGACAAAATTTTATATGTTTCTGATTTGTTTTACTATTTATTAAGCCACTTTGAAAATACCGATCATTGTCCGTCTACTGTTTAACGAAAACTTAAATTGGATTTTTGAGGCACTAAACAACATTTTTTTGAAATTTTGATGGGACGATGCAACGATACGACGATGCTCGGTGTACCACCCGGGCAAAATCGATCCGTCTCGTCCTTCCCTTTCTGAAAAGTCATTATACGCGCAAATCCGAGTTTCCTAGCCAAAGTTATGGCTGTTTAAAGTTTTTTCGAACGATAGAACTTTGAAAATTCATAACTAATTGTAGAAAAATTCAAATAAATTAAAATTTGTGTCAATTCTGTGTATTTTTTAATGCTCTACATGCTAGTATAATCACATTTTTTTAAAATATATCAAACCTATCAGAAACTCAGATTAGTCAGATTTAAACTAAAATGACAACTTTTATTAATAAATTAATTAGACACTAAATTATACTTTTTCTTTTAACTCAATGCTGGCATCAAGAAAAATAATGTTAAACTTCATATAATTATACACTAATTATAATAACTTTTATGTATGAAATAAATATAAAGCTTGAAGTTTAGCTTAAGATTTGAAGGAAAATATTTATTTGTGATTATACATGAAGATTTCCTTGGATATACTCATATACATATACACACACATGTGCAGTCACAAAAAAAATTGCATTTTGAATTATATATGCATTTTGAATTATATATACATATAAGCCCGTGCCCTTTTTTTTTTCTAATGAATGCAATAAAGAGAAAAAAAATTGTATATGCATATATAATATAATACATGTATAATACATGTATAATATATGTATATACACATACACATACACATACACATACACATACACATACACATACACATACACATACACATACACATACACATACACATACATATACATATACATATAATATATGTTTATTGGTTTACATATTGAACATATTTATTAAAAAAAAATTATATATGGAGAATTCGAGAGAAATTTGGTTTAAATTTTGAATTTAAAAAAAAAGGGTATCACGGGTACAAGCATGGGTATGGTCGGGTACGGGTACAATTCGGTCCGGATATGGTCGGATTTTTGTCCAAAAAACGGTGACCGGCCCGTTTTTTGCCCGTACTCGTGTACCCGTTTATCCGACCTATACCCGGGCTCGGACACGGGCAGACCGGGCACGGGCTGCCCTAGACGGGTTTAATCAATCCACTACGTACGTTAGTGCACCGCTTAAACTTTAAACGCCATGATCTAAAAGAAAAAAAAATTCGTAGGAAAATGCTAAGACTTGTGTATTTTTAATAAAACTAGTTAAGTGTCCGTGCGTTACAACGAAAATTGAAATATTATTTTGATAATTTTCTTTAGATGTTCTTAATTTTTATTTGATTTCTTTATCATGTATTAATAAATAATAAGAGCCAACGATAACTTTAGAGCTTGATAATATATTATTTGTCTACATTATCTACATTATTAGTAAATAATTTTAGGGTAAATAATCAATTATAAATAATTAGATTCCTTCTTCCCCTTATCTTCTGAAAAATTGAATAGATTGGAAAAAAGACTCAATAGGTATCAATCCCTTTGGCATAAGATCAATTTCCCTTTTAAATCAATTGTCAATCTCTAATAAAACTATCATGCAATCATCTTTTAATACAGAATTAGCATAAGATACAAAGGCTTGTATTATTTTGGCATGAGATAAAGTTAGCGACTTATTTTTCTGACATTGCACAAACATATTTTTTTGTAGAGAGAATGGTTGCCACGAACACCCATTTGATGTATCATATTGCAAATAAAGGAGACGCCTAGTCGATGGTTTGAAAAAAAGGAAAGAGATGCCTATTTGCGTTGGGAAGAAGCGAAGACAGGCGCGTGTCCTTCTAAGTTGTCTTAAATGATATAATTTTCATGTGTCTTTTCATGTGGTGAATACGTTTTGAACTAAATTTAGATTTCTACAGAATTGACAGCATGAAATAGATATATAAAATCGAAATTAATGGTTAATGGTTAAGATTGAACAATATTTTTAATGAGTGGCTCAGATCTTTTCAATGGACGGCTCAGATCTTGTTTGGACAAATAGAGGGTTGGATCCCAAAAAATTATGCATGCTATTACAGTGGTCCTGATTTGAATGACCTGATTATTTTTATTAAAATATATTATAAAATGAATAAAAATAAAAATATCGGCAGACCAGCTGTCTAGCACTGGAATTGCTATTGTAGCTAGTATATAGGTTATATAGGAGCATCATTACAATGAATATGTCTTTTGCTTTATAATTAGTATATAATAGGACGATTAGGCAGTATAATATTTCCACTGTTATTATTCTTTCTTCAAGTGTTGCACCGAGGCGTTTCTTTAGGCATTGTTGTCGTTTTCTTCGGTCATTTTTATTAATACTCAAAAAATAAAACTTAATTTTAAAAATAACCATCAGTTTTAATTTTTTTCAAAAATAACCAAACCGCCAGAACTACGGGCGGTTTCCTTGGGGACCAAACCGCCAGATCTACGGGTGGTCTCCCTGGGGACCAAAGCGCCTCTCCCACGGGTGGTCTCCTTTTTTTTTTTTTTAGAGAGACATCTGAGTATTTTGATTTAAATAATGTTGTGAAAAAAAAAGTTTTCTTGTTTAGAGTGTATGCCAAAAAATTAAGACATTTAATAAATTTATGAAGTGATGTCATTACTCTTTATAACTTTGACTTTATTTGTCAGTTAGATATCACAAGTGTAAATATAACACTAATGAAGGACTTGGCCTTTATTCAAAAATTTCCAAGCTCTGACAGCTTGTTGATCTTTTTCTGATTTTTATAATATATGTATAATATACACATACACACATACACACATACACACATACATACATACACACATACACACATACACACATACATATACATATACATATACATATGCATATACACATATACATATACACATATACATATATACAATTTTTTTTTTATAAACTCCTTTATAATATATGTATATATGTATATATAAATATATACATATACAAATCGAATTAAAACATATTAGTTACAACTTAATTATAACAAATCGAATTAAAACATATCAGATTATAACTAAGCAAGTTTTAAAACAAAGCAATTCCATATACTAGCAAATTATAACTAATTAGTTACAACATAATTATAACAAATCGAAATAAGTTCACACTAGTAAAATAACAGGTTTATCTGCCCCTGCCACCATGTCTCAATAGACCTAACAAACGACTAGTTCTACTGGTACCAGCTGCAGGTGCGGCATTACTTGTAGAGCCTTGGCAACTAGATGATTGGCACCCAAGTAATGCCGCACCTGCAGCTGGTACCAGTAGAACTAGTCGTTTGTTAGGTCTATTGAGACGTGGTGATAGGGGCAGATAAACCTGCTAAAATGTTTTAATTTTTTGGCAAATAAAGTCAAAGTTATAAAGAGTAACGACATCACTTCATAAATTTATTAAAAGTCTTAATTTTTTGGCATACACTCTAAACAAGAAAACTTTTTTTTCACAACATTATTTAAATCAAAATACTCAGATGTCTCTCTAAAAGAAAAAAAGAAAAAAAAAGGAGACCGCCCGTGGGAGGGGCGGTTTGGTCCCCAGGGAGACCGCCCGTAGTTCTGGCGGTTTGGTCCCCAAGGAAACCGCCCGTAGTTCTGGCGGTTTGGTTATTTTTGAAAAAAACCAGAACTGATGGTTATTTTTAAAATTAAGTTGTGTTTTTTGGGTATTAATAAAAATGGCCGCGTTTTCTTTAGGCATGGTGCGTTTGAAGTGCTATTGGATGCGTTTAACTAGTGCGGATTCAGGATTCTGAATAGAGATAGGTACGAAGAGGATTTTCTCCTGATGAATTAGAGTAAAAAAACAAATAAAAATTAAAAAACTCACGACGTGACAAGATATGTCACAATACGACACAGTTCAGTCACAGTATAACACGGTTCTATCATGGCATGACATTTCACGTGTGCTGGTTACATGTTGTGACTCGCGTGTCCTGTGCAGTGACCATTCATGTGACATGGTTATCTTTCAAAATTTTAACACGACACAACACATGGTTAATGTTGGGTTACGGTCTAGGCTGTCGGGTATATTTCAAAAATTTCATAGCGATCTAGACCAGATCTTACTGTATGCAAGCATGAATCAAACGCAGTTTATTGATCATGTCACATGCATGATCTAGCAAAGTGTTATGAATCATACCTCTCCAAACAAGTGGAACATGAATCGGTTGCCTGCGCCTTAGTCTCCTTTCATGAAGTTTTCAAAACATGAAACCTCCAACTTCGCACACCAAGGTGTTGTCAAGAATAAGAGGAGATCAATGCTAGTCGATCGGATCCTCGTGCCTTTGCGAATTCGAATGCCAACACACTAGTTCAAAACACTTTGAAGAGTATTCGCATAGCGCATCAACACAATCTCGCACGCTTCTTGATAATCTAATTCTCAACCCGAATCGAGTAGGTAATGAGAAATCTAGATCTAGATTGATCTCGAGCAAGAAGGAGAGAGAGAGAGTAGATCTCGAACCCCTACATAAGGAGAGGCAATAAGAGGCGGACTAGAGGGTGCCCAACTGGCAAAGAAGGAGGCGGACTTGAGCTCTGCTCAGGGAGGAGCAACCCAATCGGATTGGGTGGAGGACTAGCGGCGGCTCGGTGGCACCATGCACGGCCTCGGGTGGCCGAGCAACGGGTGGTTTGGCCTCAGCTCCAAGCTGATCGGCGCTAGGGCCAATCTGGCAATCGAGTGGAGGAGAGGCGGTGCTCCTTGTGCTGGATCAGCTGGGGGGGTGGCGGCTTGGCTTGTAGTCGCCCCTTCCTTGCTCCTTAGCTTGCTTTGACCAATGGAAGATAAAGAGAAGAATGGAGAAGGTTTTAGATTGATCTTGCCAAAATGAATTGATTGATTATAATGGAGGGATACCTCTCCTTAAATATAATTCGTGAATTACACAAATGCCCTTCAAAATATCTAATCCCATGTTAAACCATGAAGGCTCATTTGGTAACTTCTATAATTAATGGTCCATTAGACCATTGATCGATTTAAGAATATATTCATCCATTGCTTCCTTTGCAAGCAACCTCATCCCTCTCATGTGTTTGACCAGTAAAACACATCACACCTCACATTTGGTCAAAAACGTGTTTGACTCGTCTTTGACTTTGGTCAACTTTCTTACCTTTTCACTTAAATGATCATAACTTTTGAACCGTGAGTCCAAATTGCACATACCACATATCTACACGCTCGTATGATTATCCTCTATCTCATGATATCAGCACATCAACCAAAATAGCAGGATAATCACCTCACATAATTAAAAAATTATTTACACAGCAGGTTGCAAACTGCTTTAATTATGTCCTCATATCTCTCATAGTGTTAAATAATATAATAGCTTGTATTACTAAATTCGCTGTGCTATGTTGTTTCCAACATCGATGCACTAGTGTCATCAACCTCTATGACATCTCGACCAAGTGACCTTATAGGTGTGATTGGCTTGGATCCGTATAACATTGGCAATCTAGAATAGCTAGTTTCCAGTTGATCAAGGTTAGCATCTAGCAACATGCCTTGACTATCCAAGTATACAGACGATATGTATCCAGATAGTATCGCAGATCCAATATAGACAGTGCATAACATTGCCTATGTTGTTTCCAATATCTCATAACTATCATCTGATGAACGCGAGACAGGATGTTTGTCATTTCCGTTGTAACATCGATTACATTTCTTGACACGTGAGCATTATATTATACTACGTGATTGCAGCCAGTTAATCAGGCTATGCACATATAATATAATCTCTATCAAGGGGCCCAGGAATATCACAGCTTACTCTGTATACACTAGGATGCCTACTAAGGATATTTAATCCTATTGACATATTCGTCATACCTAACATAAGTACTGTACACAGAGAAGATGTCTGAATGACCACTTTTTAAGGAGAGCGTTGGACACCAATCACAAATGCACATTCCTTAAGTAGGTATACCATAGTCTCATACTTAAGACAACAACACCGTGAACCATCAATGATAAAATACAAAATCCATAGTGATGTTCACGCATGGTCAAATCCGACGACATATAAACACTTATATGCATCTATGACATTGAACCGACAGCAAGTCTGAGTTGATCCGTAAGCATAAATCACAACATTAAATCATCACACTAGCCTCACGTGCAATTAGTGTTCCTTGCTGATTACCTTGGCTAGGGATACTTTAAAGTTCATTACTTTTATAGTGTGGCTACCACTCAATCTAAACACTTAGATAAACCACAAGCAGTGGCGGAACCAGGGCCTGGGCCCTGGACCCCCTTGGCCCAGAAAAATATACAGATCCCTTTAATAAAAAAAATAACTGGCACCCCCTACATCGTTTATGGTCCCTTGGCGATGGCACTCTAGCGACTGGGCTTCGCGACGAGGTGACGAGGGCACGCGATTGAGCAATTCGTCTCCTGAGAGAAATTAGGTAGCCCCCTACCAATCATTCCTGATTCCGCCACTGACCACAAGTAATGCAACTTCTAGGTAACAAATTGACTCCCGTCAATTAATCATATGAACAAGAAGCACAAACAATAGTTTGTTCTAGGACACCTGACTTTATCAGTCAAGTATAAATAGGACCATTAGATCTTGATCGAATGGTGAATTTTCAATAAACTAACCTAAATTATGAAAAGAAAATAGTTAAACATGACCAAACATGACTGGTCACATTTGGATATGTCACGTGTGGTCATGGTATGCTTTGGTCATGGCATGCTTTGGTCATGGCGTAACTAACGTGTTGTGACCATTCATGTGCCACGTGCCATGACCATCTTTCCAAATTTAGTCATAGCACGTCATGTGATTCAATTCACAGCATGACTAATTATGACATGATATATATTTAAATCTTTAGTAGCATCCCTCTGTTTTTTTTTCTCCTGGCGAATCAACGATTCTTCTGAGTGAAATAGTGAATCGGACTGTATTTTTTTCTTTAATTATTTTACCCGAATTAGTCTGAACTGACTTTCTTTTTCGCGTAATTTTCTTCTACTTGGCCGTAAATTAAATCCAGAGGTAGACATTATTTTCGTCCAGGAGTAGACACAACCATAAAATACCACTGAATTTAAAAAAAAAAAAAAATCCAAGAATAGAAAAGTGCCTACTCCCCTGAATCACCTTGGGTCCGCCAATGCGTTTAACTAAATTCAAGTAATTCCAAAAAAATTAGCTACAATTTTTTTTCTAAAACCATTCAAAAATATATACAATAATAAAGAACATAATTACTCGCACAGTAATTACACTGAAAAAAATAAGTATTATTTTAAAAATTATGTCACATTTTTTTAAATGAAAAAGACAAACATAATAAATGGACCATCTAATTTAAAAAAAAAAACTAAATTGGACTGTGTAATCGAGTGTCTGTGGGTATAGATTATGTTTGGTTGTTACGTAATTTAAATTTGGTTAAGTCGCTAACTCTATTTTATTTCTTTATTTTAAATCTGATTTGACCATTTAAGTCATAGCTTAAATTAATATGTATAGAGTAACAGTAGTAAAGATGTTAGAAAATAAAATTGCGTGGCCGGTATGGGAATGTGGAATGCCTGGCTTAACCTAAATTTGTCTAGATTAATTCTCCTTTCGATATCGTTCTAATTATATTACTCAGCCCATGTCCAGTGGAGTGTTGGTAGATTTTTAAATGGGCATATCGTCCCTTGCAGATAAAATTATTTTTCAAAAAAAAATTAGTTCGCCTTGACAACTTAATTAAATAAAGAGTTTACTCAAATTTCTTACTAAACCAAACGAAAAAAATGAATCCTGGCGGAGTCGAAGTAATAGGTTCCAGGGCTCCTCGATTGTTAATTAATTAATTATCTGTGGATACACAAGTCGCACTATTTTATTTAAGCACGTAATTAAGGAGGTTGATCAATTTGTCTACGCTCACACGGGATGGATGGATTAGGCACCGAACACGTCGGTCACGCAAAACATGAGATATCTCACAGGATACACGTTGGATACACGTACACTCGGATGTAACTTGTAAGGCTAATGTTTTTCCGGCCATCCTCAATGAACGTGTCGCATCACCACTCATACAAACACATGATAAATGCTTATTACGAGAAGAGCGGCTCGTCGGGCCGTCGGCGCCGAAATTTGGTTTCAAACGTGATTTTTTTTTTTTTGAGAAAGTCGATTCAAATGTGGTACGAATTCACGGGCCTGCCAACCAAATAATTATTAAATAACATGTCCAGTACGAACTCACACAATTTTGGTCAGATAAACCGAATTTCAGATACACATCAAACCGCCCCACTTTCCATTTTGACAAGTACACAAAAATTGTACTAGAGTTGAAGAAACAAATGCATATATATCAGAAACATTTGAAATTATAAACGTACGCCATTCCAAAAATTGTCTGGCCCAAAGCAAATATGAGTAAGCTTGGATGGCGATGGAATAACAACAGTTTGAAATAGCGAAAAAGAAACTCGGCATTTTGTGTATCAATGAAAAAGTAGTTCCAAAAGTCTTGAGTTTAGCCGGAGTTAGCTCTTTATTTCATTATAACTCGCTATTCTGCTATTCCATTAAAATGTTGGGTTAGATAGACTCCCATCTTATATCATGTCTATGATGATTAATTACTTTCTATATTGAATATTTGAAACTAGTTCAATATACAACCAATTTATAAATTCAACAACATGCAGTATTTTTACTTTAAATTAATTTTTCTAACTTAGTTTAAAATTTTCTAACTTAGATTGTCAAGGGCCCTCATCAGGTCGAACGGGCTTCCTATGTAGGCCCAACATTTTCAGTTATCATGTACATCATAAGCTCCTTCAAAATTCAGCCCAAATCTTTGGGCCTTATGAGGCTTACCTATCCTTCCCAACATATTCCTTGGAAAAACTCAACAACGGATACACAATCGATTAAATTCCATCGTTCTATGATGTACGACCAGCGTGACTCAATAAAATAATATTATCCCTTCTGACACGATAGCTTCACTAGCAACCACAGGTCCACTAGCTCTGTACTTTGCCCCCTTCTCCATCATCGATCACAAAAAATCTAAGCCACGTGTCACCATCTCACCGGATCTATGCTTTGTTCCCCCCGTCCGTCTCTCCCTCCAACGCCCCACTCCAAAACGAGTTCAAAATTAGTACGTTACCTTACCGTGTAGAATGAGTTGTGCATTGTTCGATATAACCTGACACGAATCGTAAAGGGAACCTCCAGTAATCGAAATATGGATCGAATTGATTTCGACTCGGGTACCGCAGGGATACTCAACCATCCAGTTCGATATTCCAAACAAATAATATAAAATTCAATTTGATTCCATACCTCGACAAGTTCGAACGCCTCGCTCGCGCGCTCCTATGCCTCTCTCCTCTCGCTCTTTGCGTACGGATCTCCATTGCAAATCTTTACAAGAATCGCCTCCCTTCTCTTTCCAAAATGGATTATGTTTTTCTTCTCGTTCCCACGTAGCCTCTTCTCCTTGAATTCTCTTTTCATGTCTATCTTTGCTTCATTTCTCCTTGTGATTTTCTCTCTTTCATTCTCCCTGTCGCAGCCGGTATTTCCCAATCGCTGTGAAGAGAAATGTGGGACCCAACTAATCCCCTTCCCTTTCCACATCAACTCGTCGTGTGGGCCCCCAATTGAGGCGTTCAAGCTTTCATGCTCCACGACCTCTTCTCTGTACCTGACAGTGGGCCATGGTGACTTTCGCATTATAGATTTTCTCTCACCAGGTTCCCTCATTTTAGATTACACTCTCAACACTTCTTCTTCATCTCTCTCAAGATCATGCGACCGTTGGTATGCAAACCTCATCCTGCCATCGGTTTTCAACAAAAACCCTTTCTTTGCGATTACACCTGATAATATACTTCGTTTGTACGATTGTGAGGATTCCTCGTTATGCCACAGCAATTGTGGCTCGATTAGTGCAGCTGGTGAGTGTCATGTAAACATACGAACAGAATACGGGTGCTGCTACCCATTATCCGACGGGAGTGTGTGGAAAAAAGGGGATGATTTTACTGTATTCAGTGAGTTCGGCTGTAGAGGTTTCTCAAGCTGGGTCATAAACCAATCGACAGATGTGAGAGGGATTGAGATCGAATGGGCCATGCTGAGAAGGAATGTGATTGGGGTTGAGTGTGCTGATGGTGCTGTTTTGGTGAATGCGACAGCGGTCCGTGGGGGAGTTCGGTGCATGTGTGGTGCCGGGTTTGTCGGTGATGGATATGCACAGGGGGCTGGATGTTATAAAGGCAAGTTGTATTATCAGTTCTTGACTTCTAAACGAACCACATTTAGAAACAAAGAAATGTTCTGTTGGTTTTAGTTGTGCTTAAGTTAGTAATTATTCTAGTATATAGTTATATCCGGGGAATATATATGAGGTTGTGATGAGGCTATCTGATATCATATTGAACGGTTCAAGCAGCCGATTGAATTTCGAAAACCAGGATTTGAACGCAAATTAGACCTTTATTTATTAGAGGCCTTTGCCTGTCTTACCCACTTATTAGTCTAGGATTAAGCATAACTTGAATACATATTTATCTAATTGAACCAACTTGTTATTCTGATACTTCAATTACTATGCAGCTTGTAGTGAAGACTCGCAAACAAGTGGCAGCGCAGAGTGTTGCCGAGGCAGATTTTGCACAAAAACTGCTGCTGCTATTGCTGGTATGTACTTCGCAATGATCATGGCCTTTTGTACTCATCAATAGAAGAAATACGTATTTTACATAGGGGTGAAAACGGTATGGATAATATCCGATCTGTATTCGAAAACTTAGATGTGGATATCCGAATATCCGTGTGGATAAGGATACTGATATGGTTTTATTTTTCAATTATCTGTATCCGAATAATAGATATATACTATATATTTTAATATATATTATGAAAAATTTATGTTATTCACCATTATAATTAGATAAATATTATGAACTTTAATATTTGTTAATATTATTTTAATAAATATTCGATCTGATCTGGACCCGTATCCGTATCTATTTGATATTCGCTCCGTATCCGTATCCGAAAAATGAAAAAGGGATATGGATATGGTTTTACCACTATCCGCTCTGTAATTGCTCTGTTTTCACCCCTAATTTTACAACATCATTATATTAAAGCAAAGTTATCAAAACATTTCTACTAATTGGCCTGCTCTAGCACAAATCATATAGAGATTTGTTTAGCACATTTATATAATCTCATGCAAAAAACAGGATTGGTTATTTCGGCCCTCTTCCTAGTAGGCGCAGCTACATTTCTCTTTGTTCTGAGACATCCAATCAGGAAAGGCAAGTTTGATCCGGATCCGTCGTGCATTCCAAAAATCTTAACCAGTTCTTGTACTACCCGGCAATTTACATACCAAGAATTAAATGAGGCCACAAAGGGGTTTGAAGAACCTAAAAAACTAGCTGATTTTATTGAAGAAGGCAGTGTGCATATAGGCACGCTAGATGATGGGTCCATAGTAGCAGTACAGAAAATCAACTGTCAGATCCAAGAAAAAGTAAGTCAGCTCTTGCAGAAATTACAGCTTTTGTCCCATATCTCCCACCGAAACATAGCTCGAATCATTGGATTTTGTTTCGAGTCAAACAATTCCCTCCTCATTGTACACGAACATTTTAAAAATGGTACGGTTGAGGACTATTTAACAGGCCAGAGAGGCAATGGTCTCAGCTGGTACACCAGAATTAACATTGCTACTGAGATTGCTACTGCTCTTTCATATGTCCAGTGTATTGAAGCAAGTCCGATATACCTTAGTGACCTTAAGACAACTGATATTTTCTTTGGTTCCAATTACGAATCCAAAATAGCAGGGTACAGATTAGTCAGATCTTGCCTAGTTAACGGTCCAAATAATTCAAACATGGTGTACGATTTTGGTTGCCTTTTGGTTGAGCTTGTAACTGGTTTGAAACTTGATGGGCAAGTTTTGGAGATGGTATTAGCAAAGGCTAAAGAAAAGCGGTTTCATGAGGTACTCGACCCGTTTCTCCTGTCTAGCAAGCAGCTGCGGGTCGTGTATGAAGAAGTTGAGCGAATGGGCGACCTTGTTTCAAGGTTGTTGTTGAGCAGAGAAATTGAGGACAGTGGCAGTATGTGTTTGGCCGGAGTTGCGAAGGAACTCGTGGGTATTGTAAGGGACAATATGGGGAGCTCTAGTAGCACGATCGAGATTTCGTTAGAGGAGACTTTCTCCAATTCTAGTCTACTACAGATGATATCCATGTCACCAGACTCATTAAGGATTTGAGATTGATGTTTTTAGGCTTAGAGAGCTTTTGCTCTGATCTAATAGTATTCCCCTAGTTTATTTGCCCTTTTTCCTTTAACAGTGTAGCTCTCTATGATCAAATCCTGTAAATAAAATAACCATCGGTCTTATGGCCATATGCTTCAGGGTGTCAGATAGCTTGCATGCAACAATGTAGAAACTAAGAAATGCGTTCCATTATATATCAATGCTAAATCTGTGCTAGCAGTTTCAAAGTTCAGATCCACCAATGGAGGTTCCTGGATGTCTTACCAGAATATGGTCTTCACATGAAATGAGTTCAAAACTCAAAACCAAGATTGCTTGCAATATTAATCTTTCCAATTTCACAAATTATTGTATTGATCAATAAAAGATATCTCAACATTGTACTGAATGATCACACTTTTAAATTATTACTTGCTACCTAAATCATAAGGCCTCTACGTAGCAGGCTTAAAAGACAATTATATTTATGACAAAAGTGTAATCAACGAAGTAAACAATGTTTCAGGCCTGATTAAATGACACTAGCCTCATGTTTAGTCTCCTCAATCAACAAAAGGAGTTACAACAGATGTCAAAATTGAAATTAAAAAATATAAAAATGTTTTAACAGCTTCCCACTGAACCACAAATAAAACCTCCAATTTTTTTTCAACGAGGGGAGCTAAAGAGGGCACGACTGATGATACCAGTTGCCTCGATGTACCGATCGACGCAACGAGAAACGCAGCTGCTCTCGCCTCCGCTTAGACTTGTCCCTGGCTTCGTCACACACTTTGCGAAGCACTTGTTACCAACTGTCTGTAATTTTGTGCAGAAAATAGAATAAAAAATGAAATTAATATTGAAAGAGTATGCAATAAAAATAAATTTCATTAACCACAGAGGATACATTTCCTAAATACAAAATTAATCTCATATTAAAGCAACTTAATAGTTTTAAAATGGAGATGCCAAAATATTTTGTATGCAAAAATTCAGATTTTCATTCCTGAACTTTATTAGAAGAACCAAATTGATCATGGACCCTTATCATCCTGAAATTTTAGAAATATGGTCTATGCTATCTTAACTCGGTCAATCCAATCTAAAATGAACAGATTAGATACCTAGACAGATGCATTATAGGGTCTTTTAAATGTGGGACACCAATGGAGCTCTGATCCAAACCATGGCGACCCAAATCACAGTCAAAACTCGAAACTATCCAACGGGGATAAGCAGTGAAAACCAAGCATTAGAAATGAACAAAAACTTGGTAGAATGACAGGCTTTACAACCCAGATTCAGAAGCGCTCAAACCTTATTAATTTTTTCCCACTTTCTCCAATTATCTCAAAACCCACTCTCTTGACTAGTCACTTTTAAAACTGATCAAAGGTGTAAGTCAGAATTAATCTCATAACTTTCCAACAATTTATTATACTCGGATATCTAACTAGCCTTCAATGTATACTTGATGAATGTCAGACTAACCATGGACCTCTTCTCTCCTGATTTCTCCAGTCTACTCTTTTCACGCTGTCTCCCTATTGGAATCATTGTAAAAAATAGCTTTGTTTTCTAAGCTCTGCAATCTTTCTCTGGCATATCAGTTGCTCTAAAGGTATGGTGTATGGTTGAGGGTAAACAAAAGAAATAAAATTATCCATTTATGAAAAAGTTGAAGACAAATATGGGGCAATTTATCGGGTTGAATTCTCCTTCTGTGAAGCCCAAGGACTAAAAGCTGAATTTTAACAATTTCTGAAAACAAGTTGTAAACTATAACTGCAAGAAATTGATTATCTCATTTGCACCCATCTTTCTTGTAAAATATTCAGGTCAGGTCATATATAGCCACCCCTATTTCTGCTCCATGCAAAATCAAACTTAACTTCCAATTTTTATAAACTATAACAGCAAGTAATTGGTTACTACATCTACTGTTTTTCTAGCCCTTCTTTAGTCAAAATTAAAAATATTGTCAAGTCGGGTCATAAACCACCCCCCCTCCTCTGCTCCATGCAAATCAAAATATATTTTTTTGGCCCAGGAAACAAACCTAACGCATGTAAGCTCTTGAACTGACAAAATGTGAATTAATAAGTTAATATGATAAGAAAATCAGTAGTAAAAGATTATGATATCAGTCTAAACCCCTGTTCAACCAAAACGAATTTTTCATTCGCTCTTACTAAAAACCCTTCAATCAGGGAAACGACACAGTAAAAAGTCTAAGAAAATACAAACAAACCTCAAGGAACTCCTGTGCGTAGGCCTCAGCGAGTTGCGACTTAATCTGAGTCATCAACGCCTCTGTTGACATGCCTGAGCCTGACGAACTGGACGAAGGAGACGAGAAGGCGTCCATCGTTTCTCTTTCTAGGCGACTAATCGACTGTGCCCCGATCTAGACAAAAAGGCGGTGCTTCGTTTTATTTTTGCGGCGTTCAATTTCCACCCGACGTCTCTGCAAGCTACTTTGCAATAGTTGGAAACGTCGGACAAGTATCCTCTCCATTACTGTAAAAGATTCCCTTAACTTTACGGTTTATGATGGACTCCCAGACGCTTTAGGATTCGGGCTAACGCAGGAGGAAGTATTATTGGCCTTGAGATTCGTGCCAAGTTAAAAAGAACGGTAGAGATACACTACTTGTAAAAGATTTCCTATTACGATACCGTGGAGAATCTAAATTCAGAACCCTAATAAGTCCCTAAATCAAGGTGCTACTTCCAGCCCAAAATTAGAAATCTTGCGACGCGGATTAGCCCAGAAATAATGAGTACGTGTCATCTGAGATATCTCATATTTTCCGACGTGTCCGGTGCCTATTCGGGAAAGCGCAGGGGCAGTATTATTTGAGCTTTGAGATTCCTGCAGAATGTATTTGAACAGTTGAGATTTCGAAAAAAATTATGCAAAATATGAGATATCTCAGAGGTTGAGAATTTAGAAATAATTCCTCCTGACTCTCCCATGAAAACAAATAAATAAAGTTTTTTTTTATATTTTGAATGCAATTTCAGATATATCTCTCAAAACAACTATTCCTTCCAAATTTTAAAATATTATATTTACTCATTTAAATTCTTAAAGATGATAAATTTACTCGATTTATTATCCTATTTATTAAAACTCATTTTAACTTAATGAGCTTCACATTTTATCATTTTCTAAAAGATGGAAAAAATATGTAGCCTCTGTGTTCACGGTCTCCAACCCGTTACGCCCTTGTCATATTAAAAAATATTGAGATGAATGCTTGACTAAAAAATGGAAACGAGCATTCATCATTTCCGGGATTGCCCATACTCATCGGTCTTGTGGTTGACCATGATGCGTACATCTCGGTGCCTCTAACTAGAGTTTTGCTAATACCCTTAACGGGTTACCCGAATCCGGTCCGTCTGTACCCGTTACCCGAGGTACCCGGATCCGTGCCCGAGTATGGGCGGGTAAACAGGTACACGGGTACGGATTTGAGACGGGTAGGGTACCAATATTTGAGAAAAAAATCCGCCCAACCTGTACCCGCCTTACCCGCCTACCCAGACCCGTTGTACCCATACCCGCACCCATTTACCCGAACCCGCATACTTTATCCGTTCTACCCGCACCCTTTACCCGTTTAATTTTGAAATTCAAATTTTAAAAAAAATTTCCCGTCGGTTTGTAAAAAAAAAAAAAAAAAAGCAAAAAAAAAACACAAAAAAACAGTAAAAAAAACACACAAAAAAAGAAAAACAAACACAAAAAAACACAAAAAATAGTAAAAAAAACATAAAAAAAACTAGAAAAAAAAAAACCGTACCCTATCCGTTACCCGAGACGGGCACGGGTATGAAACGGGTAGGGTACAGTTTTAAAAAAAAATACCCGTCCTACCCGTACCCGCCCTACCTGTTACCCATCTCGGGTTTACCCGAGGTACCCGTACCCTACCCGAGAGCAACAACACTACCTCTAACCACCACGGACTATGATTCGCACGTTGCCTTTTGGATAGCACAATCTCGACTGGGGCGGACCCAGCATAGACCAGGGGGACAGTCGTTTTTTTTTTTTATTATTATTTCGAGTTTTAGTTGTGACTATCAATACCAATCGACTTTGTCTCTGCCTTGGAAATTTTTTTGCCCTTCTCAGAATTTTTGATTTATAATTCGGATTAAATTTAGTATTAAAATCAAAATAATTTTTTTGAATTATGATTGATAATTATAATTTTAAGTTAAAACATTAGAACTTACAAGTCAGGGTATTCGAAAATATAAGTCAAAGTATTTTTTTTTTATCGAGTACCCAATTAGTTAATGCGTTTAAATCCGATTCGATATTTTTTTGCACCCCCCTCTGACGAAAATCCTTGGTCCACCCTCGGCGACTCCTGGATAAGGTGCAACAAAGAGTGTGGGACGTATGCTGGACAGCAACTCTATGGTCGATCTGGCAAAAGAGTAATAATAAAATTTTCTCTCAAAAAATAAAGCCAATTCGCATACTCTCATGTGAGATTATACGAGATTAGGGGTGACTAATGAGCGAGCATGAGCGAGTTAGGGTATGCTCATGCTCGCTCATTAAGTAAATGAGCGGATAAATGAGCGAGTTGTAAATGAGCGAGCTTTTAATGAACGAGTTATGAGCGGCTCACGAGTTGTGACTTATGACTCAAAACAAAATTATATAGTGTGCCCACGCATAACAAAATTTGTTAAAAGTCATCATAACAAAATTCAACCAATTGTCATAATTCATTTAAATGAATTGTTATGACTATTACTTGTTTTGGACTTTAGGCGGAGGTTTTGGTTTTGTCGATTTACAAAAAAAAAAAATATGAAACTATGAATATTAGTATATTACACAGGATTAAATGTTACATTGTGCTCACTATATTACACAGGATTAAATATGAAATTATGCTCACTATCTATTAATCTTAATGAGTCAAGGTTGATGTTACACATAATTATATAGGATTAAATGTGGCAGGGATTAGATGTGGCAAATTCTTAATGAGCGAGTTATGAGCGAGTTGGGTCATGCTCATGCTCGCTCATTAAGTAAATGAGCGAGTTGTTAATGAGCGAGTTTAAATGAGCGGATAAATGAGCGAGTTTAGGTGAGCTTTTAATGAGCGAGTTATGAACGGCTCACGAGTTATGAGCGATTTACTCACACCTATACGAGATATACAAAAAATGACCGAGTTGTAGTCAACAACAATACGAGGGAGAGTTATCTAATTTTATGCTATTTAGTTAAGACGAGAGCGCTATGTAAATAAATTTTATTTCTTTTCCAGTATTTTATGACCATTGTAAATACTTATTTATGAATAAAAAATCGTAAGATTGACAATTTGTCATCTTACCCTAAAAAAAAAAAATATTAGCTCATGCATTGAACACTATATTGGAAAAGTAAATTTTTTTTTTTTTCAAAAGAAATTATGGGAACATAATTAGTCGAACAGGACCTGGATCACTGTTTTACTTTGGGAATGACAACAGAAAGTGGAGAGCTTATATAAATGATAATATATTCATTGAAGTTTTTATAATCAATTATTCGTCCACTAAAATCCTAAAATTTATTATTTATCCATTGAAATTTACTGTTCTCTATATTTCCCATTTTACCATAAACGGATTATTAGTAATAAATAAATTAAATATTCTTGTTTTAAATCAAAATTGACTGACAATTAATATTTAATCGAATGATTAATTAAGACAATGTTATTCGTGTGGGGTCGTTCGGCAACAAAGGATTAAGAGTGAAGGATTAAGAGCTTAAGGAGCGCTAAGGAACCGATGTTCGGTTGTCTTAATCCGTGAGTTTTGCTAAGGAAGCTAAAGGAAGGGGTATGGGTGCCTTAAAGTCTGGACAGAGGATTAAGATCCGCGCAAAAGAAAGCTAAATGAGGTGTTCTTAATTCGCACTAAAGAACTGATGTTCGGTAGGATTAAGCGGCTAAGGAAGCTAAAGGAAGTGTTTTAAACCTTAAGAAGGTTTAATCCTTTGTTGCCGAACGGCCATCTCGTTTAGGGTTTACGGTTTCCTTCTTGATATCATTGTATAATTTTTTTTGAAAACTTTCGCAGAAGCTGTAAAGTCATGAGGGAGAATCAAACTCTTAACCTTTGGATACAACAACTCTAGAATTTTTTTTTAGCCAATTATGATGCCTCTCCTTTCTCGATATCATTGTATAACTAAAGGAAACATTTTCACGCCTAAATAAATTATTTCCTTAATTAAGAGCCCTATCCCTCTTTCATCTTTTCTTTTGTCTTTTTTAATCTCCGTGCAACAAATCTCCATTATTCTCCTTTACTGGCGACCCATCTCGTTTCCAATTTCTTTCCCCAGATGGCACAACCCTCTATTAATTCTCTCTTCCTGACACCAAGCGACATGCCACAGAAATTAATCCAGAAAAATATTCTTCACTTGACTTCCTAGTTAGTTCTAATCCAAATGTTGTGACTTGTGATTGAAACTTCCTCACCTTAACAATGTCATTCAAAATGATTATATCAATTAAACATAACAAAGCAATAAACAAAACAAAAATAAAAATAAATCTCAAAAGTCTGTCTACAGGCCTTGCTGAGTCCGCATTAATATCTAATATTATTGGGGAAAAAAAAAACAAGGTTTTAAATAGTGTTATGTGTAGCTCGTCACATATTTATTTTTGTTTCTTGATCCAATGTAGATAGACAAAAATGCCGAAAATGCTTCATGGAGTAAAATTTTGACGATTACTTCGGGGGCGAGAAATTTTTATTTAAAAAAAAAAAAAAAATTGATAGTAGCTACTGAGGTTCAAGAAAAATTGGTATGCAATGCATCGCTTCATTGTTCATAACTTCATATAATGAACGGCCGAAAATCAAAATACACGAAACTAAATAGCCGGAGAGTAACCCAGACTCCAAATGAGGCCATTTTAGTATAAAAAGAGGCCCAAATTGAAGAATAATTTGAAATATTATCGCTACATAGAAGGCCTTTCGACTCCAATAGGTCATGTGAAAACCCAGCCCACAAATTTTTGTTTCTTCTAATTATCTACTCAATAAGATGTCAAGAATAAATTTAATTGATGACAAGTCTCCTGCAAAGGCCTCTTGACAAAGGGCTGACTATTTCAGTCCATGTAATTTACCACAAGTCTAGCACTGAATCCTTAGATGAGTCCATAGAATATGGATTGATATCTTCATTTTCAAAATTCAAACAATTAATCTGAATCGCTCAACATGATTTCATATGAAAATGTCATCGGAAATCATATTTTATATCTTTTCAGCTATTTTTTTAATATGTTTTTAAATAGGTGACTGAAAAGTCACTTAGTTGAAAGATTTTGGACCATTTTAATATGAACTCCAAGAACATTTTAATATGAATATTATATTGAACGGTTCACATCGACTGTTTGGACTTTGAAAATAAATATATCGATTCATAGTATAGACCCATTTGTGCTATGCATAGTATTATAGTCTTCATCTATTTTTTGAACAAACAAAGAAGAATAATTAAAAAAAAAAAATTAAAGGCTTAGTATGGTGGCAATTGATTTATTACTATTGTTTAGTCCTAAGTCCTAAGGGACCAATCATTCCTTAATTAATTAGAGGCCTAATCAATCAAATCACAGAAAGTATCTTTAGAATGCTAGTTGCAGTCCCGCGAACCTCCCAAAGCTACAAGCCTACAACTGATCAAACTCAGTGTCTCGGTGTCTCCACTTCTCTCTGCACAGTGAAAGGTCTCGATCCACTCTCAGTCTCCACCATTAACAATATGTGCCTACTTTACCAAGCTGGAAAGTTCTGAGGAACATGCGCTATGCTAATGCTATATATTCATGGTCCATGGAGTAATTAACCTCTCGATCACTAGCAAATATCTTTGCTTGCTCATGAACTCGTGGTCACGGACCATTTTGCATTTCCTAAAGTAAAGCATTCATTGAATCAAATATGGCGGCCCTCTCATCTCCCTTTGGGCCCACCTTACAAGGTGGAATTCTGGTTTGTAAAAGTGGGCGCTAAAAATATTCCTTTGAAAGCTCTGATCAGACAAAAGAATCTAAAATATCATCATCCAAAATTTGACAGCGCAAGTCTAATATTATAAATTTACCTCTTTACGAAGATATATAGATATTATTAAAAAAATAAATAGAAAACAACTGTCTGATTTCAAGAACCTTGCTTTCAAACTAATAATAATAATAATAATAATAATAAGAGGAGAGATCGGATGACATCGTTTTTTGGTGACATCGGATGACACCGTACATTTTAAAGTCCAAATAGTCGATCCAAACCGTTCAACTTGATGGATATGTTAAAATGTGCTTGTAGATCAAATTTTATATTTTTCTGATTTTTTTTACTATTTATTAAGATGGGTACAAAAATTCAACGGTCTGAATATAGCGATTTTGTTAAATACTTAATAAATAGTAAAAAAATTTCAAAAAATGTAAAATTTGATCTGCAAGCACATTTTAACATATCCATCAAGTTGAACGATTTGGATTGACTATTTGGACTTTGAAAACTTTGAAAATGCACGATGTTATCCGATGTCACCAAAAAACGATGTCATCCGATCCCTCCTCTAATAGAGGAGAGATCCGATGACATCGTTTTTTGGTGACATCGGATGACACCGTGCATTTTTAAAGTCCAAATAGTCGATCCAAACCGTTCAACTTGATGGATATGTTAAAATGTGCTTGTAGATCAAATTTTATATTTTTCTGATTTTTTTAACTATTTATTAAGATGGGTACAAAAATTCAACGGTCTGAATATAGCGATTTTGTTAAATACTTAATAAATAGTAAAAAAATTCCAAAAAATATAAAATTTGATCTGCAAGCACATTTTAACATATCCATCAAGTTGAACGATTTGGATCGACTATTTGGACTTTGAAAACTTTGAAAATGCACGATGTTATCCCATGTCACCAAAAACCGATGTCATCCGATCCCTCCTCTAATAGAGGAGGGATCGGATGACATCGTTTTTTGGTGATACACGTGTCAAATTAACATTAAATAACATGTTCATCGCCAAAAACACACGTGTCAAATTAACATCGAAAGATCTGGATAAAAATATTTGTTGCAGTGATTATCTGTTGAATTAATAAACATAATTTATATTTTTTTTTTAAATATCAAGGTTTTAGAATATTGTAAAAAAAAATATTTTAAAATCTAGAAATGTTCAAGAGCAATCTTGTGTCACTCCACATGTATGATTGAACCTCAAACTCAATCAAACAAGTGAACATTATTAGAATTAAAGCCATGCATGCACCACGAAATATAATATTCTAACCTCGCTCTTAGTACCTCCAAATTACCAACATTACCATCTCATAAATAGCTTCATAGGATTAAATGATTACCAAAGTATGTTTTTTTTATTATTAAAATAAAATTAGGAGGCTTGAATAGAGATAATTAATTTTCTTGAGTACCGATCCATAAATTACTCTCTTATTTTTTATATTCTGAATTTAGAAAATAATCCACAATATATTCCAATTAGGTATTAAGCCAACTTTTAGAAGATCGGATCGAGGTCTTGAATTTAACCTAGTAATGTATCGTCCAGTCACCAGTGAATCAAATTTATGCAAATTAAATAGAATAAAATTTTTTTTCCCTCAATTTATTTCCTCCATATATCCCTCAATCATTAATTATATGAGGGGACCACAACTTCCAGCACAAAAGGACAAAAGAAAACGTGTATCAGTCATTAATAATGTGGGGGGCCGCTAATTAACTGGGGGACCACTTATATTTGAAATTTTTTACAACTGATGCGCGTAAATATGTATACTTATACACGCAAGTATTAACATCTAATATAGTAAGTATTCATATGTAAGATATCAAGTATTTCTTTAAAGTATCTTTCTTATCACATACTCAGTTTTTACATATTTTTAAAGATAGTTTTTTTTCTTACTTCAATGTCGTTCATATTTATGACAATCTGTGAATTTTTTTGCGAATCTAAAGTCAGAGACGTTTTCTACGTAATTTTCTCTTTCAAATGAGATCCATGATGAAATACTTTTGAGTTGTCCGCCGTGCAAGTATTCATACCTCGTCATGCAAGTATTCATAACTCGTCGCGATCTCGATCCAGACTGCATCACCTTCGACTTCCTATCCATCGGCTCCTACCGATCCGCCGGCAACAAGGCAAGTTGTCACAGGCGATTTATGAATACTTTTCCAACGAGGTATGAATACTTGCTCGACGAAGTATCAATACTTGCACAAAGATGCATGAATACTTGCTCGACGTGGTAGAATACTTGCCCGACGAGGTATGAAACTATATGACAATATATGAATACCTATGCGACGGACGACTCGAAAGTATGTCATCATGAATCTCATTTGAAAGAGAAAATTACGTAAAAGACGTTCGTGATATTAGATTCACAAATTTCATCACATATCGTCAGAAATATTGGCGAGATTGAACGGGAGAAAAAAATCCACCTCTAAAAACGTGTAAAAGATGAGTGTGACATATCCAGTTTTTTTTTTAATACTTGATATCTTAAGTATGAATACTTGATCTATTATATATTAACACTTGCGTGCTATCAAATATTAAGCGGTCCCTCAAATAGTCAATGACCCACCCAGTAAATGAGTGGCCCATCAACTTAATAATCGATAATAACGCATTTTGTTGTCTTTTAGTGTTGGAAGTTGTGGTTCCCCTCTTAATTAGTGATTAACAAAGACAGTTATTGACTGGAAGATAAATGGGGTAAATGAATTGGGAGATAGTTAGTTGATTCCAATTAATTAATATATATACTTAAGCAGTTACGGTAAACTTAATTGGGTATATATGTAAAAAGGCAACGTGCATTTGATGAAGAAATGGCAGAGCACTGGCATATTTGTCTGGCCTTCTATACGTAGCAACGATATGTCCTTTCGGTGGAAAAAGCTTACAAAAAAACATAAGCCCGGACAGCTACAACTCATGCATGCATGGCATGGCAATGTGCATGCGGCGTAGCCCCTCTCTCTCCTCAGAAAGTAAGCCTGGCTCTCCGAGGGGATTCTGATACAAGTTCAAAGGAAAATAAAGTCTAGCCCAGTTAGAGGTGACCACACGCTACATACATTGAATGCTCCTTAATTTATTTTTCTTTTCTCAAGGAACAAATGCTCTTTAGGGTCTGTTCGACTACTTGTCAGGAACGGGAATGAGTTTGGATTCGGATTCAATTTGAATGGCCGAAACACTATTTTTGTGGAAAAAAAAAGGATTCACTCTGAGTGAATTTTTTTTTTCTCACGGAAACAATAAATGTCAAACAGATCCTTATTGTTTTCAAGAGAGATTTTTAAAATTTGGATGTATCAACCATACACATACACTACAGCAGAAATTACTTTCTGCGACCGGATTTCCGGTCGCAGAAAGTTCTTGCGCCGGTCGCAGAAGATAATAACGGTCGCTGATAGATGAATCCGGTCGCTGATAAACCGGTCGCAGAAAGCACTGTCGCTGATGCTCTTCTGCTGACGTAAACGGTCGCTGAATGACGTATGCCGGTCGCTGATACCGTTTCTGCGACCAAATATTTTTGGTCGCTATTTGTTTTTGCTGACGTCAGGAAGTCATTTCAGCGACCCAATTAACGGTCGCAGAAACTCAAAAACCGGTCGCAGAAAGTTTTTCTTACAGTTTTTTAGAATTTTGTTATTATTTAAATTTGCACCATTTAATAATTAGTACGACACGTACCAACATACAACACAAACATCGATATATACAATACCTAAATACAAAACATCGATACATACACAAAATAAAAGACATCGATACATAAAAAATAGATATAAACATAAATATCAAAAAACTGATAATATATCAATCAAACATAAACATCGAAATGTCAAGTAATATATCGATCTAAATGTCGCATAACATAAACATATAATCTAAATGTCAAGACAACATCTGAACAAGATATAAATAACTAAACTAAACAGTACCATCGTCGTCGTCATCCTCGTCATCCTGAGGAGCGGGAATCGAGGCCGGCTGTGAGCCTGAACCTCCCTGTGAAGTTGTAAAGAGATATTTTAGATAATTATGATTTAGGATTTACATTTCACAATTAAAACATACTTAAATATTGAATTTCGTACCGAAGCTCTGAACCGAGCCTCCAACCGAGCCTCCACCTGAGCCTCAATGCGAGCCTCCACCTGAGCCTCAATGCGAGCCTCCATCTTATCAAGTAGCCGGGAAGATATCCTCTCAACATCTTCTTCTGTGAGATGCGTCGATGGCGGCATAGAAGAATATGACTGTGACGAGTGCGACCGTGCATTGCTAGACCCACCAGAGCGAAACATGCCTCTCGTCTTCCCTGAAACATTAAAAGTAAGACAATTAGTATTATCTGACAAAGCTAAAAATAAATTTAAAATTTCAAAGAATGTTTATTTTACCTAGAGCACCGAGACCATAATTATCGCCGTGGGCATTCTGATCATCAACGCCCGTAGTGAACCAGAGATCGCCGTCGTATCTGGGCCATGTCTCTTTATCCTCTCCATACTTGTCCTTCATAGCTTTCTCATATTTTAGCTGCAAATTTTGTAAAATATAACAATAATGTTACGTACAACATGAACCATGATATTTTATACAACGATTCGAAAGTACTATTACCTGTGCATTTTTAGCCTTAGTACTAACGTATTCCCCAGTCTTCTTGTTCGTATGGGTAGGCTGAAACAGCTCATCGCTCCATCTGGGTTCGCGCCCTTGTGTTTGCTCCTGTTAAGAATTTGAAAGACAATTTCATTTTAAAAAAAATTATCAAGGTTAGTTCGATTATATTCAATAAGAATTAAAATATATTAATTTATCAAAAAGGAGATGGATGCCATACCTTCAAAGAGGAGCTAAACGAAGAACAAATCCGAAAAACGCCAATCGTTCCTGCTGGATTTGGTGGAGAGACAGTGAGGGAAAGGGGGAAGAGAGGGAGCAATAGGGAGAGATAGCGAAGAAAAGAGAAATCTGGTAGGGTCAACGGTGGAGAAGAAGGAGAGGGAGCAATAGCGAGCAACAGGGAGAGGGAGAGGGAGCAACGCACTGGCGGAGAAGAAGGGTTAGGGTTTGGCGCGAGGAGGGTTCTGCACGGAGAAGAAGACGCGCGCGTCTTAATTTCTTTTTGCGAAAACTTTCTGCGACCGGCGCCTGAACCGGTCGCTGATACCGGTCGCAGAAAGTTTGGTCGCCGTTTTTCGATTAATTTCTTTTTTATTTCAGGAGAAATGAATTTTCTGAGACCGGCGTATGAACCGGTCGCTGATACCGGACGCAGAAAAACGTTTTTGCTGTAGTGATATACGTACGTTGACATTTACTTATATATGCAGTATAAAATTGTATGCATATATAAGAACTTATAATGGCTCGTGGAATATTTTAAAAGGAGAAAATAGACATTATAAGTAACAAAAAAAAAAAATTCTCAATGGCGTTGTTCGGACAGAGAAATATTCAACAACAAGCAATTAATACTATACATCGCTTGTAAAAGATAACTCAAGTACTCGACAAAGGAGAAAGATAAGATAAACTCAATTCAAAAGATAAAATTAGTAATATGACAATAGCTTTTATTACTATCTATTTTTGGATCATTAAATAGCCATATTCTACCTAAAACAATAAAACTGAGTCTATGTATTATGCATAGCACACATTGGTTCGTAATACGGTTCATGTCATAAATAACTGATATTTTTTATTGTGTTGCCAAATTTGAAATTCAAATTTTAACCAAATACAACTAGGCACTACACTCCCTGCATTCTCCTGGCGCCCATTCACCACCCTTAATTAAAATCAAAGGTTTAAATAGGGTTTATCGCGTCATAGCAGACTGGTTAAAAAAACAGCCCTTTTTCCAAAAATATCAAGTATTTAAAAACAACACTATCCCCAAATATATTAAGTATTTTCAAAATGGCTTAATAAATAGTAAAAAAATTTCAAAAAAAATATAAAATTTGGTCTCCAAGTACATATTAATATGGAGAACAAGATGAACGGTTTGGATCCGTCATTTGGACTTTGAATCGGTGATTTATAGTCCAATGCACAAGGATGCCTATGCATTGCAATGCACCATAGCCCATCTCTCTCTCTCTCTCTCTCTATATATATATATATATATAGAGAGAGAGAGAGAGGAGGGATTAAGTTACAATAATTTTTGAGTTACAACAAGTTACAACAGCCATTTTCTACATTTTCAAAGTCCAAATCGTGGATCCAAACCGTTAGATGTGATCTCCACAATAAAATGTGCTTCCAGATCAAATTTTACATTTTTTGGAATTTTTTTACTATTTATTAAGATGGGTACAAAATTCAATGGTCTGAATTTGACTAGTTTTTGTACCCATCTTAATAAATAGTAAAAAAATTTCATGAAAAGTAAAATTTGGTCTCCAAGCACATTTCCCTCATCCAGCCAAAATCCATTTGAGTCGCTGACCAGTGGGTCCTCATTGTCAAGGCTTCATTTGGGCGCTCCAAATTATACACAGAGTGTTAGGATAATTGCTATGGGTACCCCGTGCCTCGTGGCACCAATCATAGCTTGTCATTTCATTTGGTTTTCAAAATTTCACAACTCTTGAATTGTTTTGAGTTAGAAAGTGTATCACATATCAAAATTCATGGTTATTTGAGTAGATTTTAACTATGAACTTTATTTTGTGATATTTGTCTCCCATCTTTTGGTTTGACATTTTAATTGGCCAATTTTGGTTTAATTAAATGACATTTCATCTAAGTAATCAACCTCCAACTTTTTAGAGTTAAACAAATATAGTTTGAAGTTAAGCTCACCAAACACTTTGGTAAGGTTAAGAACACCCTAGTTTTACTCTCTCTCTCTCTCTCTCTATATATATATATAGTAGAACTAGGGTGTTCTTAAGCTCACCAAAGTGTTTGGTGAGCTTAACTCCAAAATCCATTAAATCGGTTTCAAATGACGAATCTGAACTGTTAAAATCTGCCTACCTTACGAGTGATGCGTTTACATATGAAAATTTTAAACATTCGAATTAATTTAGTATAAAGTCAAGCGGTCAAAAAACGTTCAAAAAATGAATGCACTAAAGTTAATTTATTAACCTTCTAATTTTGACCGATTGACTTTATACTAAATTAATTTGAATGTTTAAAATTTTCACATGTAGACGCATCACTCGTAAGGTAGGCAGATTTCAACGGTTCGAATTCGTCATTTGAAACCAATTTAATGGGTTTTGGAGTTAAGCTCACCAAACACTTTGGTGAGCTTAAGAACACCCTAGTTCTACTCACTCTCTCTCTCTATATATATATATATAAGGTGGACTTGGCTACGGTGATATGGGTTGCATAGAGGCCTCCCGTGCTACGACTCAATATTCAAGTTTTCAAAATCCTAACGGTCGATCCGAATCGTTCATCTTGTTCTCCATATTAATATGTGTTTGGAGACCAAATTTTACATTTTTTGGAAATTTTTTACTATTTTTTTTAGATTTATTGAAAATCATTGTTTTTCAGACAAATCTGGACCATAAAAAACAGTGATATTCAATAAATCTAAAAAAATAGTAAAATTTTTTCAAAAAATATAAAATTTGGTCTCCAAACACATATTAATATGGAGAACAAGATGAACGATTCCGATCGATTGTTAGGATTTTGAAAACTCAAATATTGAACCATAGCACGGGAGGTCTCTATGCAACCCATAGCATATTAGCCAAATCCTATATAAGGTTATCCTCGACTCCCTAGAATTTATATGCATTTATGTACTTGAAATAGAGAATAGAATCATGTTTACTTAAATGAGATAATTAAATGATAAATAACAATTATTTGATAGATACAAGGTGTATAAGTATAATATTAGATACAACTATGATATGTTCAATTTGCGCTAAATCAACGTTATTTTTCATTGGACTTTATTACACTAATTGACTTTTTATTTATAATTTGAATTTAGAGACAATCTAGCTATATTAATATCATTTATGAATATTGTCGAATAATTATTTTTTATTGATTTTTTATAAAAAAATATTATTTTTTATGATAATTTGTTTTTTGTTTTGTCATAATATGTTTCCGGTATAATTCATGTACACAATATAAGTATTAATTAATACATAAACAATATTTCAGAAAGCACTAATGAGCGTGGCATATGACATGATCGATCGACCAAACAAATTAAGACATCAAACAGAATATATATTGGCCGGCATCATCAGGGAAAAATCTGTACTCTTGGGATGCGTTTGGATGGAGCAAGAATAGCACTAATCCGAGAATATATAACACTAATTTTTTGAGCTATTCGATGTTTGGATGGAACAAAAATAACACTAACCCACTATTCTTTATTTGTCTTATATGGGTTAGCTGATCACTATTCTACTAATCTAACAAAATGATAAGTTAGCTACTATTTTCAAACTTGATATTAACTTTATTCTTTGTTTCATCCAAATGTACCCTTAAATATCTATTCGCAAGCACAATTATTGCCCACAAATTAATGTTTCTCTTATTATTTCCAGTTCCGCACAATAGAAGGATTTTTTTAATTATTTAAGGGCACTAATAGATGTACCGACTACTTTCTCTCTCTCTCTATATATATATTTTTGCGAGAAATAAACCTATGTCTTTCTATAGAGAGATAATTGGGCTCGTGTTATTGCGCTAAGCTCGTAGTTTTGTACGAAGTCACTAGTATAGTTAGGCAGTACACTCTAATTTCGCCTATAAGTAGGTCACTTTCTCCTGTAATTTTGCTAGGAAATATTCAAGAAATAAATAAGCAAGGACTAGGCAATTAAGGAGAAGAAACGGGTGAGGAATTTACACTTAAAAAAAATTCCACCCGAGCAGTTTACCATTAAGAATCCAATAAAATGAGTTATTTGTAATTGAAATTTACTCATTCCATTTGGTACCTTATTAGATATATCACTCGATTCCCATATTTGTTTGATCTTAATTATTGACCCCTATTAAATGTAAGATGGCAGAAAATCACATCAATGCATGCATGGTACTGCTTCACACATAGGCTCCATGTGTACCAAATATCTTTTGTGCAGACTTATAATGTAACAATTAATTAACTTGCATTGCCTAATTTAAGGAATATATATGTGGTACCTTATAATTAGAGAGTTCTCCACAAAAGGGTACCCAAGGAGGGGGAGATGAGAGGAGAGCTATCTGGATCTGACCGACTTATATTTATTTGTTTCAGAATATTAAATTTTGAGGAGAGGAGAGATGAGGTTTATATATATACAAATTATATATTCAAATTTTTTAATGATCAAATTGGAATGTAGAAGAGATAAAACTCTTTATGTTGCCCCTCTTTTCCCTCCAAATTTGTATCAGCTCTCTTCCCTCCAAATTTGTATCACCTAAGATAACATAATATTTTTGTTAGGATATGGACCACCCAATCATAATCCGCACGACTATAAAAGCGTCTGTGTGCGTTCCACCTCAGATTGGATAATTGGCCCAGATTCTGATTGGACGACTGTGATCCGAACAGAAATATTATATTACCTCAGAGGATATGGATTCCTTCCCTCCCCTGCCTTTTACATACCCTGTATGGAGCACAATCTAATTTATATACTAGTAGTGGAATTAGCTTAATTTTTCTTAAGCTAACTTACTTACATGTATGCTCCTTGATTTTCTTTCTTGAGCATCTACATCCCAGTAACTCAACTGAGTTTCTAAATAACTGTTAATTACTTTTTATAAATTAAGGTCTCTAAAGTTTATAACTCTCACATACCTGAAATTAATTTTAGAGTTTCTATTAAGTAACGTCAGCATCAAATTAAAAAGGAAAAGTAATTTGAGCCAATCATTTAGTCAGCATAGAGTTTATAACCAATTTCTTAATAAAAAACTCTTTCACATTTCTGAAACTAGATTAAAAACTGCCACATATTAGAAACTCTAATATTTAAGAGATGTAGATGTTCTAGCTAACCATGTATGATTCGGAGTTGCTATATTATTGAAAAGTCTAAAGAGCCTGGTTTTGCTAAGCAGCTTCCCAAAAGAACTTAGCTTCTACAAGAAACTGATATAAATTATACACTACACTGATATTCAACTAATTGCAATGTTTAAAAAACTAATACAGATTCCTATAATGATTTGTATCAAAATGTTATTCACTTTAGTAAACAATTGTTTTATAAAAATCTAGAATAAGTACTACAATAAAGCCCTAGCTATATATAATGATGAAGGCGTCAGGAAAGTTAAAGAAAGCCTAAGTACCTAGTAATGACTAATCCATAAGATACAGAAGCACATGGATGCAATATTCAATAATTTCAAATGTTGCCAATTAATTGTATAGGGTTAAGATGTAAATTAACTCAGTCCATTCCCACGAAAGGTTAACATCTTAACCCTAAATCTTTCATTACACTGTATAATTAGTTTAATTTCATGAGTACTATGGTACTGTTCTTAATCTTCCCAAGACGTTCTTGGTGAGCAACCTATTTGATTGTCTTCAAATGATGATTCCACAATGATTTATTTCATGAGTGATGCATTTACAACAAAATTTTATAAGTTCTATAATTATTTTAGACTTCTAGTATAAAATCAAGCAGTAAAATAATAATGAAAAATGAATGTACTAACATTCTTATAAACATTTTTCTTTTGACCTCTTGACTTTATACTAAATTAAATTTGAAAATTTATAAATTTTACATGTAAATGTATTACTCGTGAAGTAGATTTGTTTCAACGGTTTGTATTCATAATTTGAAACCAATTTATAGGTTTTGGAATTAAGCTCACCAAGCATATATATATACGTAGATCGGTTTCAACAGTATGGATTCATTATTTAAATCCAATCTGATAGGTCTTAAAATTAAGTTCAGAAATATGCTTGATGAGCTTAAAAACACCTTTCTACCTTAATTTCAAAGTTTAAGTAGATTGCTAATTCATTTCTTCTGCCAAACAAAATTCCAATAAATGCATATATACCCTATGAATGTTTTTTTTAAAAGTATTTTAAAGTACTAATTCTTAATCCCGACGGATAAACATGAACTCAGCAAGAAAAACTTGAAATGTACATAGTTTCAGAGAGATGCACTGGAATTGTATATCATGCATTGATACTTTGTTACTCCATATATTAGTATAATAAATCCTGAGACTAAAACTCGATGTATGACCTTGATGACCTTCTGAAAATAATTTCCTTCAGAACTAACTAATGTTGTCCCGGTATATCTTTGATTTCCAATACTCATCGTAATAAGGAAAACACAGAAAATTTTATGAAAAGGAAACAATGTTATCAGAAAGCAATTAATTGGATAAGAAGGTGGACTAATAGAAGAAACATGAAAAACTGACGCCGAACCTTCTATGAGCATATACTACATTTCATTATTAATTAACATGATTCTTACAATTATTAGTACTATCATTAGCAATATAAGGTGCTTCAATGGAGGGGTATCATAGCTTGGTGTGATTATTAACACGGCAAGGGCGCTTGAGCTGCCAACTGCAAGGTCCGGACCCCACCGATCAGCCGATGCAAAAGTATATGTTTGGACAAAGATCAATATAATACTAGCTAATGAGAAATTTGATTTGATAGGGTTAAGATGTTAACCTTTCGTGGGAATGGAATGAGATATTGATATGTGTTTGCTGCTGCACTAAGTGCATCTCAAATTACACGGACAATTATTGAGACATTATTGACTGAGGCTCTATGAACTGTTACCATTTGGTGCAAGTATAAGGTGCATGTAGCGCTAAAATGAAGTAATCGTATAACTCATTTGAATCTCATTCTATTCTTGCGAAAATTAAGTAATATTATTCTATGACCTCTCTACCTCTTTCATACCATCAGTCCCTAGTTAGTGCTAACACTGGTATGTACAATGATCTAATATAAGCTATAACATAAATATAAGATATAACATAAATATAACATAAAATAAGATATAACATAACTATAATTATCAAACATGATCTCATTTGCTTTCTCAACTCGTACATAATAAAACATAGAATTTCAGCTTCATGTTGATGATAATTGATTGTATGAAACAAGAAAAAAAGTTCTTCGTGCCATTGAATATTTGCAAGCTCTTAATAGTTGATAAACATCATAATAAAGTAAAAAATACTTTAAATTCAATATATTCATAAAGAAGTGCCATATATCACATTAACATCCAATAGTTTATTTTTTTCTCAATTGTAATTTAAAGATTTTAAAAGAACATATAATAGTCATATGTAGAAAATTAATAGAGATACTTGAAAACTCTTTTATTTCAATTAATTCTGGTACTGTCTCAACATCTACATATATACATGGCACTCCTAAACCTTTCATCAATAATTTTCATCTCTACAATTATATTTATGCGGTACCATACAACTCCACATCTTTTGATTTAGTTGGACAATATCTGAACTGTTCAATTAAAAGAAGAATCCTTTAGTAGGAGGGTTGATTGATTTTGAAATTCGGAATTGATAGTTCAGATGCTACATATCTAAGTCAGATACTAGAGGAAGATACTTGGAACGATATGAAGTACTATCTCAGCAGGTATATTCTATCTTTTCATGTGTTTCAATCAAACTTTATCAACCCAATACATGCAACATCAAAAGAATTTTTATAGCTACCTAGCACAGTAAAAATTGTATATACCAGTAAAATTTGAGGCTATCACATAAATTCTAGACAAAGGACCTGCACAACTGTACATATTCGTACCAATGCTCTTTACATTCTGCCACCACATAAAGAACTCATGGACTTTATATCATACAACTCCAGACAGCGCAAACTAAATTTTTATAAAGCTCTATTAAAAGAAGAATTGAGGTTCCATTCCATAGTAGAGCAACACAAGTTTGTACGCTTTTAAAGGTTGCATGTTCTTTGCTACTACTGATGCATGACTCATCCCAATGAAACAAAAGAGCAAATAAGAAAAAAAAAAAAAAAAATTAAACTTAGTGAAGAAAGATTAAGATCTGACCTGGCAGTGTGCTCCATAACTGTAGGGTTTAGTCCTGTTAATGGCATGGTGGATGCGCGAAAAATTGAGTCGACCTAGCAAGCGACACAACACATAGTATAGAAAAAAAAAAAAGAAAAAAAAAGAAAGATAATGGGACAGTAAATGGGTGCGTGAAGAATTGTGTGCCAAATGGAAATGTCAAAACAGCATCTGATATAGTTAATTGAAGTTGCTATAGATAGAAATATAAAAAATGTCATCACATGTAGATATAGAATACGTATTAATTTGCCTATCCAACATGAGAAAAGTACTTACAATTTAGTAAACTAAAAGATAAAAAAGACATCCAAATAAAGAGAAATGCAAAATCAACTTGATCAGATCTAGAGAAACATCGACATACTAATCTATACTCAGTTTACTTATCATCACAAAACTGTCATGATATCTTGATAACCTATTTAATTAAAAAGATGTAAACAGAAAAATTTCCAAAAAGAATTAATCTTTGTTCGAACCTTCGTTGAGTACTTGGGTCGATCGGTACGTAGTTGAGTTACCCCCATTGTTAGTTTGTACTTCTCACAAATCAAGATCCAAGGATGAATGCCCCTCTTTTATTGAGGAAGAAGAAGGAGAATATACCACAGCTGCTTTCGATTGTTCATTCATGCCATTTGAAGACAATTCAAACAAAGGTAGAGCGGATGAAATGGGCCTTGACAGCCAATTCGGCATCGTTATTGATTCTAGGTTAGTGTCATTTGAATTCCCCTCCGATTCGGGACTGTCGAGATTTACCCCGAACAACCTCACTCTTTTTGCAGTTGCCTGACCACTCCCAACAGGCACTGATTCGAAAACAACTGGTAAGCCTGGTGCTGTAATTTGAGGAGGCCTTGACACGCCAGATCGGAACCAGATAAATTGTTGCCCTATTGCTTGCCGGCTTTGGTGGTGCTCATAGAGTGTTGCCGGAGGTGATGGTGGTAGAAAAAAACCGTTGTGACCCCATGAACCGATAGTGCGTGGAAACGGAATGGATGTCAAGGGTAACTGTCCCGGAATCCGGGATAGGTCATGTGTTGCCTCTGATCGACGCTTCCAATCAATAAATAACCTTTCACGAGCTTGTTCTCCTGCTCCTCTTCCAAAAGAGACTGTATCACCGGCATCCAGCCGCTTCTCCTTCACAAATCGACTCCAACCCTTTGTCATCACATAACTCTGACTGCTGTTCCAATAGGAGTACCGGAACCGCCATGGCTTCCCAGTACGGTCCTCAAAGCTTAACAAGAGTCCTTTGTCACCAGACGTCGGGTCCAGGGGGAAGTACTTCTCGGCATGCTGCTTGGGGATGACGAGCCGGTTGAGTTTTCCGACATCACTCGGTGTCACCACTTTATCGAACATGTGTTCCTTCGCTATGTATACACCGTCACTTGAACTTGCACCAGTTCCAGACATGCTGCTTCCAGATCCATCAGCAGACCAACGAAAAGCGGAGGAAGAAGATAAGGAAGTAGATCCAGCTGGAAGCATCAGAGGGATTCGATTTTTTAAAGCTGATTCCTGCTGATCTTCCCCTTCTCTTGAATTTCTTCCATGTGGAAACTCCATTTTGTTGATTAAAACCGGAGAAAGTCTACGGATGTGGAAACAGGTTCCCTTTGGAGTGGTACAAAAGCTACTGCTGTCTCTCTGTGTGTGTATATATATATATCTATGTATATATATAAAATTTTCTTTTCTTTGGTTGAATCCTTTTTTTTATATATACATGTCTTTTCAGATCCGCAAAGAACTGGAGAAATAGAGGAAACCAAAGAAGGAAACAGTTATTTAGAGTTGACTAGAGCAAGAAGAGGAAAGGAGTAGGCGAAAACCCATTGACCTTTTCATATGAATTGAGAGGTGCTGTCAATTAGACACTGTGTTCTCGGCACTGCAAAACTGCCCTAGAAACTTCTTGGAAGAAGGCTGAAATTGAGTTTTTTAAGGAAATTAGAGAGAGAGAGAGAGGAAAGTTGAGTACAGTAGCTTTATAAACAAGAAGAGAAGAGTACTAAAAAAAAAAGGAGAAACGGGTGGTGGGGCCCATGAGTTATAGGGTTGGGCTCATGTGAGCGAGTCCTTGTCATCATATATAGTGATTGATTGATTAGGAAGTGTAAAACATGGCTGGCGATAAGGCGCGCAACGCACCAAAACCAGCTGTTCTTGGAGAAATGAGATAATATCATAATAGAATAGTATATTATTTACAGTTGGAAGCAAACAATAATATATACACACAACACACACACACATGAAGTATATTATACGACACAAAAGGACGGTACTACTACTACGTGATAGCGGCTCTGCTATTATTTGGATGGTGCAGCAGGTAGGTTGGTACACAGTGAAACAATGTGTAACTAGCAGTAACAGTGTGTAGCTAGCAGTAACAGATAAACAGACCATTAAACAGCAATAGGTATAGGTCGCTTTGACTTTTGTCTAGCACGGGGATTTGTAAGAGTGGGGCGTTGGCCCTATGCTAGGCAGCTAAGGCAGAGATTGCAGTATAAAGTAAAAAAGAAAAAGAAAATTTAAATTGTCCAATTGGATGGGATCATGGGTAAGAAAATTTTCTACCTCATCCTGTCCATGTTCAATGTTAACAAATTGGTTCGGCAAACCTAGTTTTCAATGAAATAAAATAAAATTAACATAACTAAAATTTCTATTAAAATTAAATAGAAAGAATTGTATAGGCTTGATCTACTTGACTAATTATAATATTTATTTTATGTCAGATCAAAGTTGCAGATTCAAATCCAATACCAGGAAAATAATTTCTTTTAATATATGAAAATTGGCTGAGGGAGCATTGCAGATGACAAGATGGAATTAAAAGATTGTAACTGAACTCTCTCATTTAGTAACTATACGTCCGCATAGAATTCTGTACTTTTTTAGGAGGGCGAGGATAAATAATGAAATTAGACTATTCTATGAAAATGATGAAGATAATAAGAGTAAGAAATATTCTCTAAGTTTTAAAATTGAATCAATTAGACCTGGTCAAAATTATGAACATAATATTTATTTACAGTTGCCCTAACCCTAATAAGATTAAAAAAAAAAAAGGTGTACATCATTGATCATACATCAGCACAAATTGAGTGTTGCATATGAATAATTGAGGAAAATTTTCTTTTCTTTTGTTAATCATATTGAATTGAAAAAAAAAATAACAAAAGCTACACAACAATAGGGTACTTTATTGTTGTCGTGATTGCGACAGAAAATTCATTTCATTTGAAAAAAAAAATAGGTGTCAAATTTGATTAAATTAACGAGCCAAAATTGAGATCAAATTAAACCATCACTATTAAATACGTGTAATTTTTTATCGTCCCAGAATTTGTTATTTGAAAATACGTATAAATTTGTTATTTGAAAATACGTATAAATTTGGTATTTGAAAATACGTACAAATCGATATATTTTTTTACTGTTCTCCATAAGCAGTGACGCTTAAATGCAACAGCCAACTCCAAAATCGCCTCTCGCGATTTCGCACCCCCCAATACAACCACCCCCCCCCCCCTGCACGCGCGCACCCTCTACCTTTCTCCTCCGTTTTCACCTTCAGTCGACCCCTTCATCTTTAAGCAGGTGTTTTTGCCTGATGGATTTGGTCATTATTCTCGATGTATCCGCCTAGTGGATCTGGACACCACTCTTTGCTCCACCTTCGCTCGAGTAGGTGCTTCCCTCTTTGCTCCACCACCGCTCTCCATTCTGGGGTCTCTTATTCTCTAAGACAATTGGTTAGTTTTTCTTCTCCTTTTCTCCTGAGTTCTTTTTTACTTCTTTGGCAATGGAACAAGTTGTATATATAGTTAATTATATTATATATTTATTGTTGTTTTTTGTATTGGTTGTTTTGTGTTGGTTGTTTCTTTCTGATATTGTTCTCCTCCTCTTCTTACTTCTTTCCGAGTCTATCTTTCTCTTCCTTATATAATCTGTTCTTCTTCCTTCTTCTCTCCCCCTCTTCTTTTAATAACACATGACATGAGATGTATCTCTGAATACACCATGCCCGCTTTGCTCTTCAACCAGCTAATAGCAAGGATGATTGTTAGCTCACTAATCTCCATCTGAGCATGATTGAACGAGTTCTTTGTTTTTGTTTTTGCTTGCATACTTTTGTAATAGGTGGTCTAGTTATAGAAAATAGTGGGTGGGTTTAGGCTTACTACTACACCCTGATATGCAATTTTTTGTGCATGCATGCTGCTACTGGTACTGCAGCTATCATGCCTACAAACTTTTTACCAAAAAAAGAAATCGATAATTTTTGTCATTAATCTTTCTTTCGTTAAATCGATGTACAACTATTTGCTCTAGGGCACCAACACTATCAGTAATAATTATGAATTGTCCCTAACAGAAGTGGTTAGTAAGGAACACTAATTACCTATATAAGGTTGGCATAAGGATGCATATAAGATACGACATTGGATTTGACCAACTTAAAACATTATGCGGAATTGTGTATGTGTTATTAATTTTCATGAAGTGTTGATGTCAATAATTTGAGGTGTTCATGTTTTCTACAAGAGGAATATGTATTTTTGTGAGTATTGTTCAACGCTCACTTTAATCGGGAGTCATAAAGGTAGTTCTCCAAGTATGTATGACTTTGTTTGAAGGGAACGTGCTCATCAATATAACTAATGTTCTTCGTATTTTAATTAAATATGAGTGATGATATTTCTGGGCCCGATGATGAAATAAGATTATATGTATGCAATATAATTAAGAAGATAATCATATAATATAATCTAATTTGTTTTTGAAATTAAGAAAGCAATAAATTGCAAGAATGACACTTTTTGATCTGGGACTTATTAAGGATATCATGTGACATAAGAATTAACACCATCAAAATTTACATTGTCTTGATGGATCGGTGATATTGTGCAGCACATATCAATCTTTCATGGAGAAAACTATTTTTCAGCAAAGTCTTTATTGATTTAAGCACAGGAATATCATTTTTCATCGATTGTATGTCATCCTCAAGTTTCTTCGTTCGTTCGTTATGAATTTCAACCCTTTGACTACATCATCAAAATGAATATTCTAACTCTATGATACTTGTTTCAATCCATAAATAGATTTTTGAAGTTAGCATTTCTTGGATTGACGAAACCTTTAAACAATGTCATGTATATATTCTTATTCAAGTATCCATTGAGGTAATCAATTTTGACATCCATTTGTGAAATCTCATAATAGAAATATGCTCCAATTATTAGGATTATCCGCATTGACTTAAGCATTATTGGAACTGGTGAAAAAGTGTCATCATAATATATCCCAAGAATTTGCTTGAAATCCCTTGCCAACAAATTTGCTTTGTAAATGTAAACACTACGCATGTCAACTTTCTTCTTAACGATCCATTTACATTAAATAGTTTTTACGTCATTAGATAAATCAACCAAGTTTCAAAATTTATTGTTGATGGATTACATTTCAGATTTTATGACTTCATATATTTATCAGAGTTAGGGATCATCATCGCTTCACAAAACATTGTAGGCTCATTATTGTCTAAAAATAATATATTGCGTAGTCACAAAGAACATATACATCTAAGATTCATGACGTATCCTATCTGACTTTCATAGTTATTGTATCTCTTGTATATGTTTCACAACATCTTGTAGATTCTATTGAGTTATGGTGTATTTTTCCAACGCTTCGTGAATCTCTTCAAAATGGACTTTACTCTCACTAATTTCTTTAAAAAGAGAAAATATTTCTCAAAAAAAAAAAATATTTCGAAGAACAAATACTTGTAGAGACGATTATAGAAACATTTGTTTGCTTTGAAAATCCAACAAAGAAATATTCATTTAATTTAGATGTAATCTTAGCTTCAAAAATGACATATTAAGATGCTTCTCAGTCCATACCTTTGATGGAGTCCCATTATATGTGAATGCTTCTATTTATAAACTTATAAAGTGAGGCTATGATAAAATTAATATGCATATTACAAATCGACACGTATTATTAATTTATGTATTCATTTTTAAAGTTCAAACAATCAATCTAAAATATGATCTTTATATGAGAATGTACTTAGAAACAGAATTTTTGGATGCAAGTGATTTAAACAATTTGTGTTTTGTATGTGGATTAAATGATAGTTAAGTTTTACAGACCATAAACAATGAATTGTCATTTTAAACACATAGATACATGTTACATAACATGACATTTGACATACCCTAAATGAAATGTTAAATGGATTGTGTTCGTGTCATTAATGTTTTATTCAGTTAAGTTCTAAAGTATGAGGTATTCGTCTTTCCTACATGAGAAGTGTGTATTCATGAGTGTTGTTCAACGCTATCCGTAAATAGTAGCTATACAGATGACACTTCAGTATACATGACTTCTGCGGAGCGGAGACGTTCACCAAGACTACTATTATTGTCCCTCGTATATAATATGAGTGATGGTATCACTAAGGCCTCTTGATGAAGTAAGGTTATCAGCACACAGTATGATTACAAAGTTAATCATATTTGATAATCTGCTTAATTCTATTTACCAACATAACACAAATCCTATCGGATTACACCAATAGGAAGTTAATCAGAGAAGTTTATGATTAATTATAAATTGTAATAATTAATATAAATGTTATAAAGATGACAAGCTTAAACAGATTAAATTTATAAGCGTGTATGACACGTATAAATTTATCATAATAATAGTCGCAAGAAATACAATTGTTCAGAACAATTATATAGATAATAAATGAATTAAAAAATATTAATTATTAATTAGTATTTTGGGCTTACAGCCCATTTGAGTTTGAGCCTAAATTAAATTTAGAATTTAATTCAAAACCCAAAATTAACCAATTGAATTATGGGCTTATGGCTCGAGGGACATTTTTTTGTAAATACCCCATAACCGACCCTAGAGGGGCATTTTGGTAAATATCAAAACCAACCCTAATGCCCATATAAAGGCATGAAGGCGAGAGAGAAAAATAATCCAATCGATTCAAATATCATTTTCTCTCTCGAGTTTTCCTCTCAAATAGTTGTTTGTGTAGAAAAAAAAATACATAATCCACGTATATTCTTGTGAGTTGTGAATAGTGTTTTTGTGAAAGTCATGAATAGTATTTTTACGACCGTCGTGAATAGTGTTTTTATGAATACCGCTGGTATAGTATTTCTGGCAAAAGAAATACCAGCTCTCTGATTATTTCCTAATGGACACTGATAGAGGCATCAGACGTCTAGTGGTTCGAAGCAAGTCAGACTTCAATTCTAATTCGAATTTGAAACAAGGTACAAAAGTTATTTCAATTTATTTAAATATTAAATAAATTTAGTTTTAGAAATCAATCTGGGAGCAGATCCTCAGCTTTTGGTAGAAGTAAAATTTTTGTTTTACGTTCTTTTCGCACATTAAGCCTAAACGTTGTTCTACAGTAAATTTCCAAGTAGGATTTGACGGTGGATTTCCAACAGAGATGTCATACAAGTTTATGACACCATGCAGATATGTTAGAAATGACATGCACACCGAATTAAATAATACAAGTTATTATACAGTTCAATACTATAAGAGATATGAGGGCATAATCAAAGCAATTTGTAACTAGATGTACAAATGATGTTTTGATTATGTGAGATGATTTAATCTTGCAATTTTGATTTATGTGATGATACCATGAGATAGAGGATTATCTTACAAGCGCGTAGATATATAGCATGCGCAATTTGGACTTACAGTTCAAAACTATATGATCATTTTAGGGAAGAGATAAGAATATTGACCGAGTCAAACTCAGGTCAAATCTGGTCAACACATTTTTGAATAGATGAGGTGGCATTTAGTTGACTGGTCAACTAAATATGAGGGAGAGGGGTTGCTTGGAGTTTAAGCAAGATTTGGATATATTCTTGAATAGACCATTGATCCATTAGACCAATAAAAGATGTAATTACTAAATGAGCTACTTCTAAAACTTCGAGCTAGATATTTATGAGGGCATTTAAGTAATTAGTAAAGTCTATTTAATAGTGATATCCCTCCATCTCAAACCAACACAATTTATTTGGCAAGATCTATTTTTAGATAGTTCATCTACGATTCCTCTTCCTCTTCCATTGATCAAGATCAAGCAAGGGAGCAAGTAAATGGGCACTACTAGCCAAGCTGCCGTCTCTTTCTAGTCGCGCCACCCTTGAACCGTCGACCAGCTGCCAATCGGCTTAGAGCCGATTCGGCCTTGGAGCCTGCTCGTCCGCCACACGAGGTCGCCTCGCTCCATCAAGTCGAGGCCGCGCCTCCGCCACCCGAGCCCGTGTGTGCGCCACCGAGCCACACCATTGCTCATCGTTCGATCAGATAGGATCCGATTCGAACCCATGCCACCCAAGCCGAGCTGAGCTGGACCTCTCATCCGCCGCTGTTTGGGCACACGTGGACCGCTACCTCCTCTTCTCGCCTCTTCTTGCATAGAGATTTGAGATCTCTCTCTTTCTTCTCTTTTGATATTGATCTAGATCTTGATCTCTTCTTACCTCCTCAATTTGAGTTGAGATTTGGATTATCAAGAAGCGTGCGAGATTATGTTGATGTGCTACGTGAGATCTATTCAAAGTGCTTTGAAGTAGTGAGCTAGCTTTCGAATTCGTAAGGGAACGAGGATTTGAGCAACTATCATTGATCTCCTCCTGTTCTCGATAATACCTTGGTGTGCGAAGACCATGTAAAAATAGAAGCACATAGTTTGGTTTAGCATACTTATCGTAGAAGACCATGTAGCATTAGAAATAAGAATAGAAGTACAAAAGTTTATATAAATTTCAAAAAAAAAAAGTCAATGTAGCATAGCGGTAGCTATAGCGGGTCGCATATAGCGGTAATAGTGGTAAGCTATTATAGCTATAAACGGTCATAGCTGAGTTAGCGCACTTTTATCTCATAGCTTAGCGTTTATGGTCCAGAAAAGCTATAGCTAGCTATTTAGAACACTGACATTGATACGTCCAAAGGGTATGATAAAAAGCTTTATCCTCAAATACACTTTCGACTTAGATTGCAAGTATACAATCTTACCGTGTAGTTAATTATTGGGTATCGAACCACAAGGAGTATGGTAAAAATTGGTTACAATCTTAATCTAAATCTAGGGTATTTGCATTCATAATTTGGTACTATCCTATTGATCACAGTCAATTTTAGTTCTTTCGAATCCAAAACGGGATACTACAATTCAAGTACTAACTATGTAATTAACACAAATGATTAAATTACAGAAATTAACAATCAAATCTCATAAAACAATCATAATAAGAACAAATAACCGAATAAAATATAATTAAACGAGTTCATGCATTGACCTAAACCCCTAGAGAGAGAACTACTCTCTCTTAGAGAGATCCATTATAAAAATTGGCAAAAATAAGAAGAAATGAAATAAAGAGATGATTACACCCTTTATTAGATCAAAACTCTCAATCTTGCCGAATCTTGCTCAGGAAACCCTTCTTCTCCTTGCTTGAAAGCTTTTCTTACTTCAGAATTTATCACTAAGTATTGTGTGTGTGGAGAGAGAGAATGAGATTGGATGCTCTGAATGGGAAATCAAATCCTCCTTTTATAGCCAAGGACTATGCCCAATTAAGAAGCATAGTTGTGAGGTGAGTGGGTGCTATATTCGGATTATTTCCCAGGTTGTCTTGTCCATATTTAGCTGTAAAAACACGTCCATGAAGCGCCAAAAATAGAAACCGTATTGAAACTGTGCAGTTTTGGCTTTCTGCGGGTCCAGTGCGGATGGCTGATCCGCACTGCGTATGGTCTCACCCGCACTGAGTCTAAGTTTCCTTATTTAACTTCTGCGAATTATTCTGAGTGCGGGTGGGACTGTGGATGGATGACCCGCATTGCGTATAGATACTGTGCTTTTCTGAAGTTTCTGAAATCGGCCAAGTCTTGAGTGCGGCTGGGCTAATCCGCACTGCGGGTGGAACTACGTCCGCACTAGGCTCGGGAAAAATTCCTGCACAGCGCTTGGATGTTGGAAATGCGGCTAAGTACCCAGTGCGGCTGCACTGATCCACAGTGCGTGTGCTTGATCCGCACTGAGAGGTATTTTCACCATTTTTCACCATTTCCTGCAATGAAAAGCCAAATAACCGCAGTAACTTGATTCCAGGTGTATTTTAATCACTTTATATTATAAATACAAGATATTTGCGGTTGTTTTATGATAAATTCTAGATCAAATGTGTAAAACAATTCATATTGTCACAGGATATTTGAAAGGTTCTTAGATTTTTCCATCGGCTTGTGGGAAATAATTCATATTGTCATAGGATATGTAATCTAATTGACTTACTCACGCTAACCCAATTAATCACACCACCATACTACTCGCTAAGTAGAAACCCTAAACCCTACTTATTATTAAGTAAATTACTAATTATAATTCAACATGCAATAAATACTCGATATCCTACCAAGGGAGCCCACTGGGTTATAACCCTAGCCTTTGAACCGCTGTCAAGCCTCGTTAGCCGAAGTGCTTATAGTTTTTACTTGTATTCCACTCACACTAAAATACAATGATTTAACACCTATTGGTATGTGGAGGACATTTCATATAATAGACAAAACTATGTATGCAAAGATATGATTCAATAACAGTTAAAGTATAACGAAATCTCAAATAAACATAAGAAAAAAATTAAAAATATTAAGAAATAATATAGAATTCAATTACATCCAAACCTTAGAGATGAGAAGATTAGCTACTTAAATACATGACAAAATAAAAGAAATAAAAATAAGAAAGACATAACCACAACCCGTGAAGATTGAAGAACTCTTGCCTCTTTAGATGACTCCTTCTCCCGCCTTGGACTTTAAGAACTGTTAGTTTGTAATAATCTAGAAATCAATAATACGATAATTTATTGTAAAGCTTTGTTCATGAATTGAATGTTTATTTATATATCATTTTGTTGCCTTGAGTATTATTGAATTTATGGATCATTTCGAGTTCATGACTGAAATTGTGAAACTCCATAATATAGATGATATATACTCTTAAAAGGTCATTGGCCAAGGTAATTAGCAGGAACACTAATTACCGCGATAAGGTTAGTATGTGGATTAAAATATGGTTAAGTTTTACAAACCACCTGACACGAGATGTCATTTTAATCACATAGATACATGTTCTAAGAACATGGTATTTGACAGACCCCGAATGAAACATTAAATAGAATTGTGTTCGTGTCATTTATGTTTTATTCAGTGTCACGTTCTACAGTATGAGGTATTTATCGTTCCCACTGAGAAATATGTATGTGTAATTGTTATGTACCGCTATCCGTAAAAAGCAGTCATAACGGTAGCATTTCCATATGTATAGCTTAGCTGAGGAAGTGATAGTTTACCAAGAATACTATTTGTCCCTCGTATCTCTATACGAGCTATAGCATCACTAGGCCCCTTGATAGAGTAAGATTATCTGCTAACAGTATAATTACAAGAGTAATTATATTTGATAATCTGCTCAAGATCAAGAAAAGATTCAGTTAGCAAGGATGACACACATCTACCTTGAAACTAATCTGATAGCTATGAGACAGAAGAACAGACACAAGTAAATTGTTTACTGGATCGTGATATTGTACAGTACAACATCATCTCTGTAATTGGATGGTCATGATGTGTTGCCAGATGCCGCTCATGATTATAGAAGTTAAAACAGTTTTAACTCTATTTACCAACATAACACAGATCCTATTGGGTCACACCATATAGGAGTTAATCGGAGAATCTTATTGTGATTGATTATAAATTGGTTATGATCAATAGTAAGATGGTTATAATTAATTATACGTGTTATAATTAAATTATAAATGTTATGTAAAAATAACAAGCAAAAACATTGGTTAATTTATAAACGTGTGTGACACGTTGTATAAAAGTTAACCGGTTAATTTATAAATGTGCAGGACACGTTGTATAAATTACCGAAACAACAACCGCAAAAAAATATATATAATTGTTCAGAATAATTATACGAATATTATTTGTATTCGGGCCAAGGGCATTCGGGTCTTTTCAGATTCGTCCTTATCCGCATGACACGTCATCGATCCTATCCAGATGACACGTCATCGATCCTATCCACATGACATGTCATCATCCTTATCCATTCAATGGCATATCTTGTTAATAGGCCGAACTTGGAGGGCATTTTGGTCTTTTGGCAACCGACCCTAGACCCTATAAATAGGGGTGGAGGGGTAGAGAGAAAAACCACTAATTCACACGTATCGTTTCGTGCAGAATCGAATCGGTATTTTCTCTCTTTCTCGGTTTCTCTCCCAAATAGTGTTTCGGTTGAGAAAAGAAAGTTATACGTAGTTGACGTATAATCTTGCGGGTTGTTGTGGAGTGTATTTACGGAATCGATGAATAGTGTTTTACCGAATTTCGTGGTATATCAGTTTTGCTTATTGATAAAACTGAGCAACCGAAAATTCGTGTTTACGGGTTTTCGTCTTTTTCTCTGTGAACAGTGTTTTTGCAGAATTCTACGGTTTATAGTATTTCTGGCAAAAGAAATAAACCGCTCTCCGGTTAGTCCTGGTGGATAACCGATAGAGGCATCAGACGTCTGATGCTCCGAGGAGAATCATTCCCGTGATGTAGCTCTACTCGTTCGGTCTGCATTCCAACTATGATTTGGAAACAAGGTATAAATATGTTATATTAATCTATTTAATTGGTAAGTAGATTACAGTTTTAGAAATCAATAATGGAGTAGATCTGTAAAATAATTAAATTGGGTTTTGATGCCAAAGGAATACTGAAGGTGGAGCGCCTTGGAAAGTTTCTTGACATACCCCGTTTAATTCTGAGCTTAAGTTGGCCGTAGAAATTTTTGTTCTACGGTCATTCCGCAGCTTAAGCCTAAACGGGTTTTGGTTACCCCGAAACCCAACAGTGGTATCAGAGCACAAGGCTCTCCCGCTGATTGATTTTCTAAAAGTTATAACTTATGAAAATTAGGTGCATATACTGTTAGTGTAATAATCTAGAAGTCAATAATACGATAATTTATCATAAAGCTTTGTTCATGAATTGGATGATTAATATCATTTTGTTGCCTTGAGTATTATTGAATTTATGGATCATTTCGAGTTCATGACTGAAATTGTGAAACTCCATAATATAGATGATATATACTCTTAAAAAGTCACTGACCAAGGTAATTAGCAGGAACACTAATTACCGCGATAAGGTTAGTATGTGGATTAAAATATGGTTAAGTTTTACAAACCACCTGACACGAGATGTCATTTTAATCACATAGATACATGTTCTAGGAACATGGTATTTGACACACCCCGAATGAAACATGAAATAGAATTGTGTTCGTGTCATCTTTCCTACTAAGAAATGTATATGTGTGATTGTTATCAAACGCTGTCGGTAAAATGCAGTTATAACGGTAGCTCTTCGGTATACATGGCTTAGCTAAGGTAGTGATGGTTTACCAAGAATACTATTTGTCCCTCGTATCTCTATACGAGCTATAGCATCACTGGGCCCCTTGATAGAGTAAGATTATCTGCTAGCGGTATAATTACAAGAGTAATTATATTTGATAATCTGCTCAAGATCAAGAAAAGATTCAGTTAGCAAGGATGACACACATCTACCTTGAAACTAATCTGATAGCTATGAGACAGAAGAACAGACACAAGTAAATTGTTTACTGGATCGTGATATTGTACTGTACAGCATCATCTGTGTAATTGGATGGTCATGATGTGTTGCCAGATGCCGCTCATGATTATAGAAGTTAAAACAGTTTTAACTCTGTTTACCAACATAACACAGATCCTATTGGGTCACACCATATAGGAGTTAATCGGAGAATCTTATTGTGATTGATTATAAATTGGTTATGATCAATAGTAAGATGGTTATAATTAATTATACGTGTTATAATTAAATTATAAATGTTATGTAAAAATAACAAGCAAAAACATTGGTTAATTTATAAACGTGTGTGACACGTTGTATAAAAGTTAACCGGTTAATTTATAAATGTGCTGGACACGTTGTATAAATTACCGAAACAACAACCGCAAAAAAATATATATAATTGTTCAGAATAATTATACGAATATTATTTGTATTCGGGCCAAGGGCATTCGGGTCTTTTCAGATTCGTCCTTATCCGCATGACACGTCATCGATCCTATCCAGATGACACGTCATCGATACCGAAATAAACAACCAAAGAAAAATATATATAATTGTTCAGAATAATTATACGAATATTATTTGTATTCGGGCCGAGGGCATTCGGGTCTTTTCAGATTCGTGCTTATCCGCATGACATGTCATCGATCCTATCCAGATGACACGTCATCGATCTTATCCACATGACACCTCACCCCCTAGGTGGCATGCCTTGTCATAGGGGTATTTTGGTCTTTTCACACCATTTTAGAGGCTATAAATAGATGGGTGCATGGAGAGAATAAAATACTAATTCATTCGTACCGGTTTTGTGTCGAAACGGATCGGTATTTTCTCTCTTTCTCGGTTTCTCTCCCAAATAGTGTTTCGGTTGAGAAAAGAAAGTTATACGTACTTGACATATAATCTTGCGGGTTGTTGTGGAGTATATTTACGGGTTCGATGAATAGTGTTTTACCGAATTTAACGGTATGTCAGTTTTGCATATTGATGAAACTGAGCAACCGAAAATTCGTGTTTACGGGTTTTCATCTTTTTCCCGTGAATAGTGTTTTTGCAGAATTCCGCAGTTTACGGTATTTCTGGCAGAAGAAATAAACCGCTCTCCGGTTAGTCCTGGTGGATAACCGATAGAGGTATCACACGTGTGATACTCCGAGTCGATTCCTTCCCTGGTGAGGCTCTACTCGCTCGGTCTGCATTCCAACTGTGATTTGGAAACAAGGTATAAATATGCTATATTAATCTATTTAATTGGTAAGTAGATTAAAGTTTTAGAAATCAATCATGGAGTAGATCTGTAAAAGGATTAAATTGGGTTTTGATGCCAAAGGAATACTGAAGGTGGACCGCCTTGGAAAGTTTCCTGACATACCCCGTTTAATCCTGAGCTTAAGTTGGTCGTAGAAATTTTTGTTCTACGGTCATTCCGCAACTTAAGCCTAAACGGGTTTTCGGTTAGCACCGTGTAAACCCCAACATATACCGCATATCAGTTTAATTCTTACATTTGCAGCTTAAGTCCAAAACCGATTAGAAATGAGATTTTCTTGGATCGGTTCTACCGACTAAGAAAGTTAAATTAGATTTAAGTTTTCTTTATGCTTTCTTATGAAATGTAAACTTTTACATTTCTTGGATCGGTTTTCCGACCGAGAAAGATAAAATAGGATTTTATGCTTTCTTTATGTTTTCGTTTTCAAAACTTTCAACTGCGTTTGAGTATATCTAAGAATGTGATGAAGCAATAAAGTACCCAAGTAAGAACTGCTAATCTCCACCCGTAAACGACAAGGTTAATGACAAGAAAAGTCTCGGCTTTTCGTCTAACCCTCGTTTACGTGTCCTGATAGCTGGCCCAAAAGGGACTTTGTCACGTTACCAAATTACTCTTACGCTTTTGAAATGGCAAAATTTAGTGTAAGTTTTACGCATTTCCGAAAACCTTCGGATAAGTAAAGTTCATCGAATAATGTGATGAAGCAATAAAGTACCTAAGTAAAAGCTGTTATTTCCACACAAGAAAGAGATGGTTCTGTCTAGGAAATATTGAGTCTAAGCGGTTCTCGTGACCCCAATCTTTCCTGGGAGCCCCTTTCACATGTCCTAATGACTGGCCCAAAAGGAACTTTGTCACGTTACCAAATTACTTTATGGACCGAAAAGAATATCTGATTTTAAAACATATAAATTGTTTATGTGCTTTAAATGATATAAATAAGAACTAAGCATAGCTGCAAAATAAAGAATTAGTAACTGATAGATTATGTACCCGACTTGGTCCCGTATATAAGTAAATTAGATTTACAGCTTATAGTAAATTAGATTTACTGCTTTGAGATGAAATGGGTAAAACTAGATTTACCGTCTTTCTAAGGAACCGTGAAAGAAAACTTTCTTTGAAGAAAAATACGAATGTGGGATCACATTTGGCATTGTTTCTTTCTGACTTCCTTTCCACGACTGCTTACTGAAGCATATGAAAGAGGTCTTTGAGGAAGATAGGAATTGGATCACAATCGGTATTTTTCTGACGAGCAACTTTCACGTGTCCGTAACGCTGACCAAGGTCAACATTACGAACTGAAAGAAATATACGTGACTCGGTCACATATATAGGTAAATCAGATTTACTGCTATCATATAAAAACGTATATATTAGATTTACCATTTTTATAAGAAACCATATAAACTACCTCTACAAGATAGACGGTAGCTAAAGTTAGTTACAAGAACTGACTGCTTAACAAAGCTAAGCGTATCAAAGAGGTACTGATAAGAACAGAAACTAATGGAGATCACATTTCGTATTCAAGACTTCCTTTCCACGACTGCTTAATGAAGCATATGAAAGAGGTCGTTATAAAGATACGAATAGAATCACATTTAGTCATTCTAACATATGCTAAGAAAAGAAAGTAATGGGGATCACATTCGATATTTTAGACTTCCTTTCCACGACTGCTTAATGAAGCATATGAAAGAGGTCGCTATAAAGATACGAATAGAATCACATTAGTCGTTCTTTCTAACATATCCCTTTGGAGATTGCTGACACTGTTAAGCATAAACACCAACCCATTAAATATTAAGTAGTATGCCCTTCCCACTCTATCCTCCTCAAACCATTGTTCATTGGTTGATGATTAAACTACTCAGTAGACATCACCTTTTACCTTTGGTGGTCGAGGGTTATGTCCGACATATCAAACCAAATAGAGTGAGGTTACTTACCAATGATTTCCAAAACAGTTTTGGGCTTGGGGCAAAGTCTTCGTTAAAAACACGTGATGTTTTAACGAAACCAAGAATCACAAGGAGATGTGATTAGCAAGTTTGCTTACCTAAGATAACTGATAGCCATGATATGCATACACTGCCTTGGTTATTAGTGAAAATATGGATCTTGGTCCTCCTACAAACGGGAATAGAACAAATTTATAGTGGGAGTTTTATTATTGGAATAAAATATTACATGAACAAAGCTAAAATCTTTACATTAAACGTTGTAGAAATATGGCTAAAGAAACGTCTTTCTCTTTACGCTCCCTACTCGAAAAGGTAGACATACATGAGAAAATGGAATATATCCTAAATACACCGGTCCCTGCTGAAATAATAGAGAGCAGCTCTATCAGTACTCACACGCTTCGTATGACAAGCGATGATGAGAAACTGGAGAAGCTTAACTGTCCGCGGAGCCACGAGTTGGCCACGGAAGTTATCCTGAACTCATTTCCTCCTAGCTATTCGGAGTTCATTGTGAACTCCCATAAGCAAGAGTTGGATAAGAGCTTGCAGGAGCTCCAAGAGATGCTGAGGATCACTGATAAAGACATCGAGAATAGTTCTCATGTCCTCATGATCCAAGAAGGTGGGAGGAAGATCAAGAAAGCAAAAGGGAAAAAAACGGCTATTAAGTACAAAGGCAAAGGGAAGTTGGTTCCGAGAACGAACTCTCCCAAGGTAAATGTTTCTGCTAACTCTGACTACTATTTTAGCAACAGCAAAGGTCACTGGAAGAGAAACTGCCCGGAGTATCTTGGAGATATGAAGTTTGAGAATGTCTCAAAAGTATCAGTCTCAAGTATTTATGTTATTGAAATTAATGTTGCGACCTCTCTTAATGATTGGGTACTGGATACCGAATCATGTGCTCATATTTACACAAATATGCACGCACTAAGAGGAAGTTACGCAATAAGGAAGTACAACTCCGAGTTGGAAACGGAGCACAAGTTGCAGCCGTTACAGTCGGTAGGATAGAATTGTACTTGCCTAGCGGGTTTATTCTGGAACTAGAAAATGTCTATTTTGTTCCTACCATTTCTAGAAATATCATATCAATCTCGTGTTTAGAGATAAATGGTTTCTCGTTTGTTATAAAGGACAATAGATGTTCTATTTATAAAAATGAGACATATTATGGATCATCTTACTTGTTAAATGGTCTTTATATGCTACAAATGGAAAACCCTGTGTTTAACATCAATAACAAAAGACTCAAAACGTTTTATGAAAGTATTGACTTACATGAGACATAAGTCTGAATCCTTTGACGAGTTCAAGGAATTTAAGACTAAAGTAGAAAATCAACTGAACAAAAGTATTAAGGCATTACGGTAGGACCGTGGAGGCGAATACTTGAGTTATGGTTTTCAAAACGTACTTAAAGGAATGTGAGATAGTCTCACAACTCACACCTCTAGGGACACCGCAATGTTACGGTGTTGCCAAGAAAATGAAACAAACCATGCTGGACATGATTCGTTCCATGATGAGTGACGCCACCCTTCCAAAATCATTTTCGGGACACACACTAGATACTGCCGCACTAACGATAAATATGGTTCCATCCAAGTCAGTTGAAAAGACTCCATATGAGTTATGGTTTGGGATATCCCAAATATGTCTTATCTTAAAAATGGGGTTGCGAAGCATTTGTTAAACGCCTGACGTCTGACAAACTTGGTCCCAAATGGGGTTGCGAAGTATTTCGTAGGGTATCCTAAGGAAACGGAAGGATATTACTTCTATTACCAGTCCGAGAACAAATTAGTTGTTGCTCGTCATGGTATACTTTTGGAGAACGAGTTTCTTGCAAAAGGAAGTAGTGGGAGTAATGTAATACTTGAAGAAATTCAAGATACATCACACAATATAATATCTGAAAACGATCAGATAATCCCACCACTTGATACTTCGGCTGATGAGCATTTGGAAGAATCAAATCCACAAGTAGCTGTGGAAGAGGTTCTAGTCCCGAGCTCAAGTGCTTCAATGCAAGTTGAAGAATAACTAAATCCGCACACTGTTGTGGATGAAGTTCGACAGCCAGAAGAACAAGTGCTACGTAGGTCAGCAAGGATAGTCCATGCATCCGAGAGGTCCATGGGACTGCACGAGGTCTCAGTTTTTGACACTGAAGATCCTCTGACCTATGCGGAAGCAATGGATAGGCCTGACTCTGATAAATGTCTGGAGGCCATGAGATCCGAAATACAATCCATGTATGACAACACGGTTTGGAACCTAGTTGTACCACTTGATGGGATGAAACCCATAGCTAACAAGTGGGTTTTAAAAAGAAAACATACATGGATGACAATATGACTATTTACAAAGCACGGCTAGTAGCGAAGAGGTTTCAAACAAATTCTGGGAATTGATGAAACTTTTTCACCCGTGGCTATGTTTAAGTCAATTCGGATACTCCTAGCAATTGCCGCATTTCATGAAGATGAAATATGGCAAATGAATGTCAAAACCGCCTTCTTAAATGGAAATTTAAGAAGAGGATGTGTACATGACACAGCCTACGGGTTTTGAAGATCCAGAGAATGCTGGGAAGGTATGCAAGCTTCTTGAATCCATTTATGGATTGAAGCATGCATCACGGAGTTGGAATCTTCGATTTGGCGAAGAAGTCAAGAAGCTTGACTTCGTCAGATGCGAAGAAGAATCTTATGTATACAGAAAAACTAGTGGGAGTGCCATCGCCTTTCTTAATCTTATATGTAGATGACATACTCTTAATAGGAAACGATATTCCTCTATTGCAATTAGCCAAGTCTTCATTAAAGAAAAATTTTCTCGATGAAGGACTTGGGCGAGGATGTCTATATATTAGGCATAAAAATCTACCGAGATAGATCAAAGAGACTTATAAGATTAAGTCAAAGCACGTACATTGACAAAGTGCTGAATCGGTTCAGCATGCAAGATTCTAAGAGAGGATTCCTGCCAATGAATCATGGTACACAGCTTAGCAAGACTCAGTGTCTTTCGACAACTGATGAGCAAAGCAAGACTCAGTGTCTATCATAAACGCCATGTTGTGCACTAGCCCTGATGTCTCGTACGCTTTGAGTGTGACGAGTAGATATCAGGCTAATCCAGGCATAAAGCACTGGAATGTTGTAAAGAATATCCTTAAGTTCTTGAGGAGAACTAAGGATATGTTTCTCGTCTACAACGTTATCACCTAATACGAGAGATCGTAAACATAATAAGATGTTTATAATTTAATTATAAAAGATATAATTAATATAAAGGTGATGTAAAGATATGTAGAGTTGACACAGTCAGCAACACAGCTGATCCACTCACAAAATCTCTTCCTCAAGCCAAGCACGAGATGCTTAATGCTTCTATGAGTCTGGAACACATAGAAGATTGGCTGTGTGATTTTCTTAGGATCTACGAGATCTTAGAGAATATAGAATTTTGTATATAAGTAGGGCCTGTGATGATTGGCTTCTAGCTTAAGTGGGAGATTGTTAGTTTGTAATAATCTAGAAGTCAATAATACAATAATTTATTGTAAAGCTTTGTTCATGAATTGAATGTTTATTTATAAATCATTTTGTTGCCTTGAGTATTATTGAATTTATGGATCATTTCGAGTTCATTACTGAAATTGTGAAACTCCATAATATAGATGATATATACTCTTAAAAGGTCACTGACCAAGGTAATTAGCAGGAATACTAATTACCGCGATAAGGTTAGTATGTGGATTAAAAGATGGTTAAGTTTTACAAACCACCTGACACGAGATGTCATTTTAATCACATAGATACATGTTTTAGGAACATGGTATTTGACAGACCCCGAATGAAACATTAAATAGAATTGTGTTCGTGTCATTTATGTTTTATTCAGTGTCACGTTCTACAGTATGAGGTATTTATCGTTCCCACTGAGAAATATGTATGTGTAATTGTTATCTACCGCTGTTCGTAAAAAGCACTCATAACGGTAGCATTTCCATATGTATAGCTTAGCTGAGGAAGTGATAGTTTACCAAGAATACTATTTGTCCCTCTGTTGTGAAGGATTTTATGATGGCAAGGCGATAAATTCAAAAAATTTTGACCCTCTTATAAGCATCTACGGATCTACTTTATTATGCTAATTCTATTAAATCAATTCAAATGTATGCAAATGGATATCTACTCATTCATTCATCACAAATCTATTTACTAAAGGTGATTTGGATATACCTCTACCAAATGTCAATTTGGTAAATAGAGAGAAGTCGAATTCTCTTCTAGATATCTTGGATACCTTCGTTTGTCGAAACGGCCTCCTAGTGTTCACCTTGAACTAAACAAGATTAGAAAGACCTTGCTAGAGATCTTAATCTAATCTAAGCTTAGAACCTAGTTAATAACCCTTCTTGTTCTTCTAATAATTTCTCACTAGAGAAACCAATAATATGAGAGGAAGAGAGATGGCGGCTAGGAGGGAGAGGAAGAGAAGGAAATAAATTTTCAGAAAATTTCTTGCTTCTCACTTGTTGAATACCTTCTCTACCTCTCATTATATACAAATATACTAGGGTTTCCATTGTGTAACCTTCCTAGTATAATTCTCTTTATTAAAAGAGCCAACCCTAGCCGCTGCTACAGTGCGCGCTACAGTAACTGCTACATTGCCAATCTCAACTCATATTCATTTTGGGTTTTAATAAACTTATGTTATAACAATGTTTTGCACATTATTAATTATGTGTCATGTATATTATACTATATAATATGCACCATATTATACCAAATAATATATATGCACACTTCTCATAAATTTATCTTCGTTTTAAGCAGTCATGATATTTATTTATCACATATATATTATTTCATGTCATATGAAACAATATACATCATATAAATAAAATATCCTTCTTGTTTCTCGTTCAGTTGGTGTGACCTATATGGAGGATCTGTGTTATGTTGGCAATGACATAAAATATTTTATTACCATAAACTATAAGCGGTATTCTAGCTATACATTATAGTTACCCAAATAACATAGATGTAAAGTATCATTTTTACAATACATGATCCTTTAAAGTAACGTTACAAATAACATTACTTGTGTCTATTCCTTGCCACATGATATTATGAATAATATACAAAGTCGGACTGTGTCATCTTTGTATTATATTCGTTTCTTGGTCTCTTAAGTAAATTATAAATATATAACTGCACTTCAGTTATATTGCATGCATTATAATTCTACTTTACCAAGGGGCCCATAAAATATCATCACTCATTATAAATGAGGGCAATGATACTATTGACATATAACTTTCTCCCGCACAAGTTATATACAAGGAACTAATATTTTTATCACCACTTATGATAAGCAGCTTTTAATACTAATTACATTATATATTTCTCATGTGAAAAAGAAATACATCTCATATCTTAGAATTCTGAGACACAATGAAAATATTAAAGACACTAACATAACCCATATAATATTTTCATTCGTTAGGTCTGTTCAATATATGAAACCTTTCATATACTTATGTTATTAAACGATAAGCCTTTATCAACATTTATAGAACTACAATGTACTTTAATCAACATGACAAACTTATCATGGTATATTAGTGTTCCATGCTAATAACCAAGTTTGTGAACATTTTAGAGATTTATGTTTGTCATCATATAGAGTTTTATGGTTCAAGACCAAGAGCATCTTCTTGAACACTTCTATAGATAAACATAAATTTCATGGAACAAAATGCATGTAGCATCCAATTCATAAACATAACATGTAAAAGTGATCAACATAAGATAATTTTCAGAACACATATCTAACATGTTGTACCCTAGAAAGTTGCCAATTTAAATAAATGGAAATTGGCACCAATTTAAATGCTTGAACAATACTAAATGTGCATAAAATCTTCCCAAAATGAAGGGAAATGGCATATTGGAGTTCATGGTAATGTTCTACATATAAAACCATGGATTTTGATATTTTATACAAATTCTAACTCAAAATGGTTGAAGAGTTATGAATTTTCAAAGGAAATGCTGACATGGCAGCCTCTGAATGGTGCCACATGGCATGGGGTACCCTTAGCATTAAACCTAGTTGTTCTGGGTGCAATTTGGGGTATACCAAACCTAAACCTGACCCCTGGGGCCCTTTGTCAGCCTCACATGGCTATTTTCGCTGAAACTCGGATATGAGTGAACTCAGCGCATGGAAAATGAACTCCATACGCCAAGCTGACAGTGAAACGGTGCATCATACACCTAGCTCAGCCGAATTAGACAGAGAAGCGCTGAGTTTAAACTCAGCGCCTTTGGTCCCTTCGTTCTGTGTACTCTTGGAGCACCATAAACCATAACACTGCCCCCTTGTGCGGCCTATAATGCGCCAAGCGCATACAGAAGAAAAGGGAAATGAAAGAGAGAGAAGGCACAAGTCAGTGAGGCCGACATGTGGGCCCCTTTCTCTGACTTCTTCTCCCTCCCTTCTCTCGCGGCCTAAGCCGATTTTTTAGCTCTAAATTTACCTAAATTGAGAAGGGATTGGAGCAAAGCTCATGTGAGTTTGAAAGGGTTACCTTCCCTCTTCTCTCTGCCCAAACCTCAAGGATTATCTCTCTCTCACAAGCTTCAACTTGAGCTAAGGATGCAATTAAGCTTTGAAACTCAGCAGGGATGCCAAATAAGCATAGGCGATGCTATCTGTACTCTCAATTTGAGGTTTAATGGACTCAGAGAAATGAATTGAGCAAAGAGCACTAGCTCGGTTCTGGCCATGGCTGATAGCATCAAATCCTTTGCTTAAATGATAAATTGAACCTTGGAGCATTATAAGGGAACTAAAACTATGCCATGTGGCAATGCAGCATGCTTGGGGCTCAGTAATTGAGAAGAGCCCATGTTAAGCCTTGAAATGGCTCGGGTTCACCCTAAACCAGCTGGTTAGCTGCTCACAGCTCATTCTGGTCCCCAGGACACGTGCATAGAGCACCTGGGATCAGTCCAAGATAGAGGAATATCCCTCCTGCACCTCAGGAGTCATGCAAATCAAATTGCCCTTCAGAAGCCATGAAATCAAGGGCTATTATGCCATGCAATGCCCTACAGATCAATCCAAGGGCTGAAATTGATCCAACACATTCAAATGACGTGTCAAAGCACAATTGGGTGATCCCCTGCCTTGATGGCATTCAAATAAGCATAAATCAAGCATAAACATTTGATCAAACACTGAGGGCCCAGATGAGACCACCTCAGCCCTAGCCAAACCCTAAGCTGAGCTTTTTGCCTATAAAAGGGCACCTCAAATGAAGCACAACACAAGAGACAACTAGAGAGAAAACACACACATCAAGCTCTAGACACACAGCCAGACATTACACACACAAACACACACATTTACATACATAAAGTGGTGCACACACACACCATAAGTTTCCTCTGTGATTAACAAGTCTAATTCATAGGTAATTAGAGCTTGGATTCAATGTAAAGTCCCTAGGGACCATGTTGTACATTATTTTCATTAATAAAGCTTGTTATTTCTACTACTTGATCTTCTTTTATTGTATCTTTTGCTTCCTTTCTGTTTTGATGCTATAATCTTCCTTAAAAATACCTAAATAATGTACATAAACATTTAAAATATAAAAATATGCAGTTTTCATGCAAATCTTTCATAAAAAAATTACATTTTAGCACATTTTTCTCTATTTTCTTTCACTTTCTTCTTTTCTGTCTCCTCTGATCATTTTTGCAAATTAATTAAGGGCTAGGATGAGTGTAGTGAGCAAGTGGGCATCCTTGCTCATCTAACCCCTTAATTTCTTTGATTTAAAAGTGATTAAAAAGAGGAAAAAGTGACTTAAATAAAAGATAAACACACAAGGGCTGTTTAAAGTGAGCAAGTGAGCATCCTTTGCAGTCCTCAACCTTAAGTCCCCTTGAGAGAGCCTATTTCCAACTAGATCCAAAGAAATGGTGAGGTTATGCCCTTTAAATGGCTAATTTTACTATTTTGGAGGGCCTAATTGCAAAAAGTGAGAAACTGAGGACTAAGATGTAAATATGCAACAGTTATACTGCCATATGCCATTTACATTCTTTGTCTAATGAAGTTTTGATGATATTGCTCTCTAAAATCAAGGGGATATGCTCAAAACATGATTTTTAAAACAATCAGGGGCCTCCCTGCATATTTCCAAGCTCTGACATGCTTAAAATGTATTAAAGTAGTGATTTTGTAAACTTTGAATCTTTTAATCTTCATTTTATGTGTTTCTGGTATAAGAACAGTGGCTAAATACCCTTGAAACCTGTTATAAAGCCAAACCAGACCTTAAATGAACATGTACCAGTCCCTGGTACCATGACAAACCCAACCTCAGCACCTAATTGTGCTAGGAATGCAACTGGTACAGCATAAGCACTCAAAAACAGTGAAATGACCTCTGCTGACAGTTCAGCTGATTTAGATCAGTAGAAGGACCAAACTGAAAAAATGGATTTCACAGTCAAATAAAGCACATCAAAACACATAAAATTGATATAAACTTCATCTCATTTGGACATTCCTATGAAAAGTTATGAGGTTTCAAAGTTCAGCTTTAAAAAAATGGAAATTCTGTAATTAAATGGTAAAATGACCATGAATACCCCTGAGCTCGATCAAGACATTCAACTGAGCTACATTGCTCAGAAAATTCTCAAATTTGGAACAAAAATCCTTGAACTACATATCTTTGAATCTGTGAAATAAGAATCATACACTATGTGCAAAATTTAAGAGAAATTGATTCAGAAGTATTGAAAAATGTATGTTCTTCATGCTACCTTGATCCATAATTCAACTCAGTGTAATTCAAACCTTCCAAGTTCCTCTAAAACATTCCAAATGACATAAATGACTCCCCTGGATACCCAATTCAACTTGAAATCCCTTGTACCAGCCATTGGTACCAAGTTGGAATTGAAACCGAAACCATAAAACCCAAATCATGTCCAAAGCTCCTTTAAATGTGAAATTAATGTTTCTAACATCTTTCATAGCTTCACACGACTCTAAATAACCAATCAATTGAAAGAAATCATGAAGAAATTGATCAGAATCGATCTGAGACTCAATTGGTACCGATTGGTACTATAGATGCCTATTCCGCCGCCTCCGATGATCGCCGACGGCCGACAATGGTACCAATCGATTCCTGACAACCTTACGATCATAACTACGTCCTTGGCCGGCGCCACCATGGCCTAAATTGGCCGGACTGAGTTTGTCAGAGAAGAACCCTAGCCGGGAAACCCCTTTGCACAGATATTAAAGTAAGAAACACGAATCTCAAAGCAATCTGTTTAATCCAATGAACCAGGTTCAAAAATCAAATCCAACGGCTCTCTGACAACATGGGACCCACCTGTCAATTTAAATAAACTCCCTTGTACTAATCTTAAAGCCCAAATGAACGGTGTCTATGCCTTGTGCATTAATTGATGGCCCAGTGCGCATCTCAAAGGCCCAAAAGCCCAAATCTCAAAGCCCATTTAACCAAATCATCTCTGCACTCATCTCAAAGCCCAATGATTTCAATCCAATGGCTTGTGCACATCTCAAAGGCCCAAAAGCCCAAATCTCAAAGCTCTGCACCAATCTTAAAGTCCACATGTGACCAAAAGATGTCCTTTTACATATAAACCCCTCTGTTTATTTAAAATATGTGGAGAAGCCCCTACAAATTTACACAAAAGTCCTTGTCAAGATAAAACTCTTTCAAACAAGCCCTTGAAGGCCCAAATTCTATTCCAGACCCTGTCAAAAGCCCAAATCACAGCCTCAGGTCCCTGAAAACTTGTAAACCAGTCCCTGGAAATACAAAATCTTCACAAACAAGTCCTTTCAAGTCCTTTTTGACCATAACTTTCTCATACTAACTCCAAATCAACTCAAATCAGTCCCAAATGAACCCAAATTCAATTCTCTATAAATCCAAATAATACTTGAACACATCCAAGTCCCAACCATAATCTGAAATGACCAAAATGCCCCTCTCTTGACATATTTTTATAAATAAAGATATAAAAATGATATTTGAATGCTCCTTTCAAATCAAAAACACATAAATGATATTTCTCATGTATGTTCTCATATTTTAAATATGAAATCCATATTTTCATGCACATATCATGGTAACTGACCAAAGAGAAATCCAAAGTCAAATGAGAACCAACCGCATGACCAAAGTAAACCACACATGAGCCCCTTTTAGCCCTATTATTCAGTTCAATCAAAATAGGCACAAATCTCGGAATGCATGAGGTCTTCAGTCTGACCCGAAAGGTCTTTCTGATGTAATTAACGGCGGGGGCTTGCGCCCGTCGGGAGTAAAACGTCCTCACAATCGAAAACAATAAAACTTCCGACAACTGATCATGAACGTAGGTCGTCACAAGGGGTGAACTAGGAGGAATGCAGGAAGAAATCCCGAGTGAATGCCTCTCCCCTGAGTTCGGTGACCTGCTCACATTCAAAGAAACAGAGCACTGAACCCAGCCGGGAGCATTTCCACTCGCCCACACATAAAAATCCCGCACCGTTAGCTAACCTGACGCCGTGCAACTTTCTGCGCCCTACACCCTCGTATCTCTATACGAGATATAGCATCACTGGGCCCCTTGATAGAGTAAGATTATCTGCTAGCAGTATAATTACAAGAGTAATTATATTTGATAATCTGCTCAAGATCAAGAAAAGATTCAGTTAGCAAGGATGACACACATCTACCATGAAACTAATCTGATAGCTATGAGACAGAAGAACAGACACAAGTAAATTGTTTACTGGATCGTGATATTGTACAGTACAGCATCATCTGTGTAATTGGATGGTCATGATGTGTTGCCAGATGCCGCTCATGATTATAGAAGTTAAAACAGTTTTAACTCTATTTACCAACATAACACAGATCCTATTGGGTCACACCATATAGGAGTTAATCGGAGAATCTTATTGTGATTGATTATAAATTGGTTATGATCAATAGTAAGATGGTTATGATCAATAGTAAGATGGTTATAATTAATTATACGTGTTATAATTAAATTATAAATGTTATGTAAAAATAACAAGCAAAAACATTGGTTAATTTATAAACGTGTGTGACACGTTGTATAAAAGTTAACCGGTTAATTTATAAATGTGCAGGACACGTTGTATAAATTACCGAAACAACAATCGCAAAAAAATATATATAATTGTTCAGAATAATTATACAAATATTATTTGTATTCGGGCCGAGGGCATTCGGGTCTTTTCAGATTTGTCCTTATCCGCATGACATGTCATCGATCCTATCCAGATGACACGTCATCGATCCTATCCACATGACATGTCATCATCCTTATCCATTCAATGACATATCTTGTTTATAGGCCGAACTTGGAGGGCATTTTGGTCTTTTGGAAACCGACCCTAAACCCTATAAATAGGGGTGGAGGGGTAGAGAGAAAAATCACTAATTCACACGTATTGTTTCGTGCAGAATCGAATCAGTATTTTCTCTCTTTCTCGGTTTCTCTCCCAAATAGTGTTTCGGTTGAGAAAAGAAAGTTATACGTAGTTGACGTATAATCTTGCGGGTTATTGTGGAGTATATTTACGGGATCGATGAATAGTATTTTACCGAATTTCGCGGTATGTCAGTTTTGCTTATTGATGAAACTGAGCAACCGAAAATTCATGTTTACGGGTTTTCGTCTTTTTCTCCATGAATAGTGTTTTTGCATAATTCCGCGGTTTATAGTATTTCTGGCAAAAGAAATAAACCGCTCTCCGGTTATTCCTAGTGGATAACCGATAGAGGCATCAGACGTCTGATGCTCCGAGGAGAATCATTCCCGTGATGTAGCTCTACTCGCTCGGTCTGCATTCCAACTGTGATTTGGAAACAAGGTATAAATATGTTATATCAATCTATTTAATTGGTAAGTAGATTAAAGTTTTAGAAATCAATCATGGAGTAGATCTGTAAAAGGATTAAATTGGGTTTTGATGCCAAAGGAATACTGAAGGTGGACCGCCTTGGAAAGTTTCCTGACATACCCCGTTTAATTCTGAGCTTAAGTTGGCCGTAGAAATTTTTGTTCTACGGTCATTCCGCAACTTAAGCCTAAACGGGTTTTGGTTACCCCAAAACCCAACAAGAACTTCCCTTCTCTACTCCAGAATTTGCGCGCTATTATACTCTAATTTCTAGGCTTAGCTGCTCATGGCAGGTTCAACAACAAAAGAGACAAAAGACATAAACAAATGGAGCAATAGAGAGAGATGGAAGGAGAACACTTATGTTGTCTTTTTTCTCATGCACACCATCTTCAGATCTTGCCTCTTCCTTCTCTTCTAATGGGGACTTCGCTATTTTACTAATATATCATTTACATAGCCTCCATGAGATAAAACCCTGGTTCTAACCTAATTCTATATGCTCTCTTGTATGGAATGATGAATGGATGTCCAAATATGTGTTCTCCAAGTGTCCAAATGCTTATATAGGCCTTGGTTGGCAAGTTAGAGCTTTAACCGCTGTTCTGGCAGTTTCTGCGTGTGGATGCCTGAGTCGCATGTGGTTTGAGTGTAAACTGCACGGAGGGCATAACTTCCTGTGGCAGTTATTCTGGGTCTCATATTGATAAGGGCATCCACACGATTGAGGCTGGGTGTCAGAATTGCTTCGTTTTATGTCTGTTTTAGCTCGAATATCGTCGAAAATATGCAATTATCTAAGACAAGTAAAATAACAAAAAAGAATCTGATTATTTGAAAAATATACAATTGTAATTCGATAAATAACAATATTTTAGGGTAAGTGATAGAGAAAATAACGACTTATTTCACCCCTATCAGCTTAATATACATTATTTTAGTAGGTGTCCGATTTTATTACAACAATAGCATGCCTTAGATGATTTTTCCTCCCATAATCCTCAATACCGGGAATAAATTTGTTTTTAAATTGTTTAGCCTTATATTTTCATTTGCATTTTATCCTCTGATGGCTCTTCTCTTTCCGTATTAAGGAATGATTGGAAGTTGATGTTGTTTTGACTTTTTGATCAAATAATAATTCATCGATTTTCTTGCAAAAAAAAATTAATTTGATATGATCAGATTCATAAGATAATTATAATGCTATATTGCCTCTTTGTAGTTCTAAAATTATTGACTCATAATATTTGAAGTCTAGCTTAATGATTTTAGATTTGCATTTATTGATAATCACTTCACTCTCTAACACGTCTTTCCTAGAATTATCTGAGAGATTTTCTAATCCAATTTTCTCATCACGTGCTCGTTTTTCTATGAAGGAGAAATTTATATCACAATCATGTTATGAGTATGATCACTCTCTTTACCTGTCAGTTCAGATTCAGACTCATAATTAATGTAATTTGATTTTAGTTTTCCCTTTGTATTGGAATTTGTTGAGGTTTAACTGGATTCTTGTGACTCTTTATGTCTTTTCTTAGATAGTGCAATCTTCTTTAGTATTTCGATGGTGTTCTTATCAGTGATATTTTGAAATGCGATGAGTTCCTCCACATCCAACACTTTTGAATCATCATCCATCATTGCCATAAGGGAGATAATTGTCTCTTGATTGTCGTTCATCTCAGCATATCCATTCAAATTGAGCATTCCCTTCAAATGTACTTGTTAGTACATTCCACATTTGATGGGTAGTTAACAATTCATCTAATAAGATTGAAACTCATTTCCCAATTGAAATAACTATTACATATTTTGCAATATAGTCATTCTTTTTAATTTTTGATTTGAGGATCAATTCATTGTTCTCATCAAATTTTGGTACAACCCACTTTTAATAATATCCAAAACCTCTAAACTATTAAAGTACTTAACCATCAGCCATTCCCATTGGCTAAAATTATTTGAGATTTGGCCAAATATTGGGGGTTCGATACAACTGTTCAGTGCCATTTTGGATCTTTTAAAATACCCAAATTGAGTAACTCTCAATTCAAGTTAACTTGCTCTAAAACCACTTTGTAGTCCCCGACGGCATCGACAGGGATATTTAAGGGAGTTTCAGAAACTCTTTTTACGTTTTTCTTGGTTAAGCTCTCTAAACTAATAAGTCAAATAGTCATATACTAGTAAAGTAAATAGAATAGAGTTTAGAGATAATTGACACGTAGATTGATAACGGAGTTCGACGTAAAATACCTACATTTTTGGGGTAGAGTCACCTCGTTGGCGTCCCTTTCCTATTACCCAAAAAGAAAAGATACAACTAGTGACACGTGATCCCAAATCATGTGGGCTGTCACGGCCAACTTCGTGTACATGTTGGGCCTAAAAGTCGCAATTGGCGAGTATATGTGTTATGATTTAGAAGACAATTAGTTATTATTATATTCTGTGTTTTGTTCATGAAATTAAAGAATTATTTTGTTCCTTAAGTGTTATATTACATTATGGATTGTTCAAGTTAATAACCTGAACTGTATAACTCTTTATTAATTAAGTAATAAATACTCTAAATGTTCCTAATCTTAGTAAGTAGAAAGGAATGCTATTTACTAGTACAAGATTAATATGTGGGTTAAATGATTATCATGTTCTGCGGATCATCTGGTAAGAAGTTACAAAATTTAATCACATAAATACCTGATATCAGGGAATCGGGCATAACCCAAAATGAAACATAATATGGATTGTGTTGGTGTCGTTAATGTTTTATTTGTGTATTGAATTATTTGGTATGAGATGATTATTTTTCCTACATGAGATTTATGTATCTGCAAGTATTATCCAACGCTGATCGTAACTGGCAACTATACAGATAATATCTCAATATATATTTCTTGTGCGGAGGAAAATATATTTATCAAAAGAATACCAGTGTCCCTCTTATTTTATATATGAGTGATAAATTAATAAAGTATGCATGCAATTATGATTAAGTAGTTAATCATTATTTACTAATTACTTGAAATCAAGAAAATAATAAATTTCCAAGGATGACACTCTCATATCTTGAATTCATTCATGATATTATGTGACACGTGAATTGACACAAGCAATTAAATATTGGTTTAGGATCGTGATATTGATTAATTTATATCGTCTTTATCGATTGAGTAATTATAATGCATATTGATAGATGTCCTCTTATAATTTAGTGTCATGATATTGATTAATTCAACATCTTTATTGTCAACATGATATAGATCCTACGAGGTCACACACAAGAGAGAAAACGAAACAAATAAAAATGTCATGAAGATGACCACCTTGATCTTAAAATATATTTATTACATGTTGGACATGATATATAAATTTATTTTCCAACAAGAATTGAGTAAAGACAATTAATTGTAATAATTATCGGGTGGGCCGAAAATTGGAATAAATGGCAAAAATGAATTTGAAAAATGTGAACATCTGCCAAAGCCCATTTGAATTTATGATTTTAACATTAAATGGAAGAGTTCATTTGATGCAGACTTGGAAATAAAGTTGGAAGAGAAAAGCATCCAATGAAGATGTTCATTTGATGACAGAAGTAACTTTATGATGTTGTATTATGCTCATGCTTCATCCTAGCCATTCATTATGGTTAAGATGATTAAAGTAAACCCTAAGCAAGCATTATAAATACCACATTTTTCTATTCTCAAATCCTAACTTTTTCATTTATCTTTCACTCTCTCTTTTGCTCTATTGATGGCTATAAAAGAATAAGAAGAGGTTTGAGAGATACAACCATTTTCATCCACCATTTTGCTCATGTGTTGAGTACATACTTCTACACTAAATTAATAGTTAATTGAAGGGTAGAAACTAAGATTAAGGTTGATCCTTGATTTAGTATCTCTAGCAAGAGAAAAACAAGGATTTCGTTTAATCTCGGATGGATACTTGTGGAGGCTTTCTTGTTTGGAGGCAACAACCCCACATCTCCAGTCCCTACTTCTTAGTTTAGAGACCAAGATTTAAGGTATAAAGTTTAAACAAGTTAAATTGCTAAATTAGATTCATCATTAGTCAAATAAGTAGATCTATGTAGGTTTTTTTGAATTAATTTTTTTAAATTTGCTCTTGCATGAAACCAATAGTTCCTTCAGCGAGTCCTACACAGAGGATCGTCACATAACTTTAAGTGTATTGAGCTGAAAAGCTCGAGCTAGTGTACTCCTTTGCACACTACAAGCATACCACACTTGCTATAAAGTAAAGGCTCTAGAACTAAATCATATACACTAAACTATCTCCTGAAAGATTAGTCAAGTAGATTTGATTATGTTGATAAGATATTGCAGTTTAAACTCATTCAACAATGGAAGCTCGCAAGAGTTGCAAATTAATGCATTTTGAAATGTGAGAGGCAACTAGCTTAGTAAATATGGAGTAATGATAAATCTTTATATAGTAAGGGACTTCATATTTGCTAGATCCACTATAACATGCAAAAACCTATTGGGTTGGATTATACAGATATTGAGGGTTTCCGTAAAATAATTCAAATTGTATTTGACCATTCCGTACATTTATGCTTGTGCAGAACGATCAACACGATTTGTCTCACACAACTTGCCAAGACATTCCAGATGGATAGCATACGTCTTGGACAAAACCAAATTGGAACTCTAATTATTTCTTTATTATTTGTTCCATCCGATTTGGTCCGTTCAAGGCTTATTCTCCAGAAATCAACAAGCCTCAAATATATTTTACTTAACTACTTGATTATTATGCAAATCTATAGCTTTATAAAGATCATGTTGACTCATTCGGTTCCATCAAAAGAATCTTGAAATTCAGCACTTCATGAACATTGGTTTTTTTATTATAAATCTTGAAATTAAAGCTCTGAACCTATCTTTGACTCTTCATTATAAATCTTGTAATTAAAGCGAACCTGCAAACTCACAAAATAATGTAAATTGTTAAATTCAAGTAATATATGTTTTGCAAATTTAGTCAAACAAAGTATTAGAAGATTGCATACATACAACACATTGATAGATTATCTTGTGTAGCGTGTCACGTTCCGACTTGTCACGATATACATGTTGACTCGCTTTGTTCGCTTCCACCTTCGGATGCGACTTATTTCACCAACTTGCCATGATATGAATTGTTGATTTGTTTTGACCTTAGGTCATAACTATTAAACATGCACATATCTCAAGTACAGAAACTGTAAAATTCAATGATTATATGTTTTGTAAATTAGTCAAATAGAACAGAATATTGCTTACAACAAAAATCCGCTGAATTATTCAACGGAAAGTTAATTTCTAAATTTTTTGAATAATTCAGAGGAAATTCAAAGCGGATTGGCTATTTTTAGAATTTTGTTGAAAGCGTGTATATTTTGTGAAATTTGATATTTTTATATTAATAAAAAAAATCGGTTTTAACACCTATCAATCTTTAAATTTTTTTTGTGGATGTTTATTTGTCTAAATGCTAGTTATTGCCAAAACAGAAAAATGCGTGATCACATTAATTATTATTTTTTCTCGTGGTGACAGTGGTAGAAATTATGATGTAAATATTCAGTATCAAAAGAAAATTTTGGTAGACACGAAATAGTATTTTTCAAATATTAGTTAATAGTATGAATACCAAAAAATATATTCCAATGTAATCTCAGAATGATTGCAGAATGCAGAATTCCCCCTTGGAATATAGTAATTGCCTTCTCTTCCCCCTATGTAGAATCAAATTTTTCGAGGAACCAATTTCTGCTTACAGTTTTGTCTCCACACTCGTCCACCGCCCTATTACGAGTTCTAACAAATTTAAAAAATATTTCAATTAACAGTCGCACGATTTGTAGCGATGACGTGGGCAGCAAATACCTGACTAACGTTATCGTTTTTCGACCTAATCAAAATGGCCTAAAGAAAGATTATCTAATTTTATATTTTATCATTAACAAAATTTCATTGACCCTTGAGTTTGTAAGTATATACTTGTTATTGTTTTAATATTTGTTTATCATTTACTTATCTTTCATTAATGTCCAACTGCTGTCCCCCACAACTGCATATATCATCAATACCGCTGTACAGGACTGCACCACTAGAGACCGTCTGATTCAAGGAAAAGCACGAATCTCAAAGCTTGCATTGCATAGGAGACCGTGGGATTTCTGCAAGTTAAAGAAGCTCTATAGAGAAAACAAACTAACCCTAACCCCTCCAATAGCGGCCCCCCAGCGACCCCATCTTTTTTAGAAAATGAAGAGAGATACAAATTAAATAAATAATTCCCAGTCATGTTTTGTGCCGACATATTTCTTGATTTGTGCACAGATTTTAAATTTACGGCTGAGATTAAGGATAATTAATTAATTGTGCATTGTAACTTGTAATTAATTATAAACTTTTTGCAATTGTAATCCTCAAATTATCCTACACGAGTTAAACTTATACCTAAACTTTTTTTAGAACCGAATTAAATCAAGCTCTCTACGTACCTAGTTGGAACATGGTTAGAATGACTGCCAGAGGTTTCTGATTACTCTACAGCCCTCTTACAATTGGGGCAAAGAAGGAAATGTAATAAGCAAAACCTAAATAACCTTTATTTAGATTTTGAAATATTATCTGATTTTACTGTAGATGTAGGTGAGATTATTCGTCCTAATTTGATCTAGTGGTAAAGCAATATCCTCCATATAAATAGTCGTAGGTTCGAAATTAATAAAGTGATCTCCTTGTAGATATTAAATATCATTCGGGAGTCTTCCGAGGCGGAGTTACTCATAATAAATGTGTTCCCGTTCATTTTGAAAATCTTTGTACTTTGATCCGATTTTATTATATATAAAAATTATAATAAATACTATAAATACAATAAAATTGACCCCCATAATTTTGTAAGAATTTCATATGATTAACTCCCACACAAAAATTTCAAAATTTGACTTCCATAACTTCAAAGTCTTTCTTCGCCCCTGGTGTCTTGACATCAACAATCAACCTTCACTCAAAAAGAAAAAAGAAAAGAAAAAAACAAAACAAAATGGAGACATACTGGTTGAAATGAAATTAGGATCTCCAGTAGTAGTTGGTGGAGAAAAAGAAGAAGTACAGTTTGATGGAAAATTAGACGAAGAGCATCGATCTATATCCCAGCAATAACTAAAATGAGTTTCTAAATAATTGTTAACTATTTTTTAGAATTTAAGGTTTCTAAAATTTTTAAACTCTCATAGTCCTGAAATTAATTTTAAAATTTCCATTAAATCACATCGACAATAAATAAATAATTTGAGTCAATCATTTGAGTAGTGTGTAGTTTATAAACTGTTTCTTAATAAAAACTTTCATGCATAGCTTTCAAATAAGAAACTCTCTCACACATCCCTGAAACAGAATTAGGAACTTTCACTTCAAATTACAAACTCTAATAATAGCAAAGATATAAATGCTCTAAGAATTACTCTACAATAAAACTACATGTCTTGAAAAATTATGAAATTGCCTATCAATATATTTTTAAAATGGAGCCTGATAATTGTACCTCAAACAAAATCCCTGAGCATGTCTCCCAAGTAGTTTAACAGAAAAAACTTCCAATATTATCTAACTTCCATTTCCAGCGCTAATATCCAAGCATTTAAAGCTATGTTTATAACATTTTACAATGCTACTCGCAAGCATTTAAACCTCTGTCTGCAAGCATTAAAATTTTAAATCTGTATAGTTTTAACTCCTAACTACTTTTATTTTCAAGCCAAAAACAGAAAGATTCATTTCACTCATTTTTTTTATATTTTATCTTATCATTCTCATTCATTTTTTTGACGTTCTGTGATGAATTTTACGAATCTAAAAATATGAACGTTTTTTATCCGATTTTCTCTTTCAAATGAGATCCATGAAGAATAACTTTCGAGTTATATTTGTGTCGTAATTTTTTTACCACTTTAAATCTTTGTGATTTTCAGTTTTTTTTTATTTTGCTTCAAAATAATTTAAACCTCTGTTCACAAGCATATAAACCTCATGTACAAGCATATAAACCTCATTAATAATACTTTAAATCTCTAGAATAAAACATATAAACCTCATGTACAAAGAATTAAAACTTCAAGAATAACATTTCAAAGCATATAAATCTCAACAATAACATTGCATTTACAAAGCATATAAACCTCATGTACAAATAATTAAAACGTCAACAATAACATTTTAAAGCATATAAACATCAACAATAACACTGCATTTACAAATCATATAAACCTCATGTACAAAGCCTTGAAAATTTTAATGGTTGTAGACTGAGATTTAAAAACTTAAAAATTTAAAGTGCTCATAAGTTTTAATTTAAAAAAAAAAACAAATGACTTTAAAATTACTCAAAAGTATTTCTTCATGGATCTTATTTGAAAGATAAAATCTAATAGGAAACGTTCATATTTTTAGATTCGTAAAATTCATCACGGATTATCGGGAAAATAAATTATAATGATCAGAGAAAAAATAAAAAAGAGTGGGTGAAAGCAATCTTTCTATTTTTGGTTTGAAGACAAAAGTAGTTAGAAGTTAAGACTATGCAGATTTAGAATTTTAATGCTTTCAGACAGAGGTTTACATACTTATGAGTAGCATTGTAAAATGTTATAAACATCGTTTTAAATGTTTTGATATTAACGCTGGAAATGAAAGTTAGACAATATTGAAAGTTTTTTCTGTTAAACTACTTGGAAGACGCATTCGGATATGATGACTCGGAATACCATAACATTTTTCTTTTAAAATAGCATATCAATTAGGGGTGTCAATGGGTACGATACGGGGAGGGTGGAACCATTTTCATACCCATACCCACTAAGAATTGATCTTACCCATACCCTACCCATACCCGTTAAGAATTTGTCTCACCCTACCCTACCCATACCCGTTATGATTAACGGGTAACGAAACGGTAGTGGGCGAATAACGAAAATACCAATATAATGGTTCGGACAGCATATGGTCAATTTTGTCATTTGTTACATTCTTTCTTCTAATATTTCATTCCATCTCATTCAATTATTAAATATATATATTCATAGTATAACCTTGAGAAAGCTGACATGTAATGCAAAATTCAGACGCTAACACCTGAGCTGACATTAATGGATTACTTATTTAGACCAAACAATACATTATTGCCAGAAAATAAGGTGAGGATATATTTTCTTTGAAACATGAAATATTTCCATTAGACAATAAGGATGAATAAGGAAGAAAACAAGGAAATGAATTTGTTGATATATATGTCTCTAGTGTTGATACATGCATACAACAATATGAAAAGAAGAAAAATAAATAAATTTGATATAATATTGATATATTTATATATAATATATTTCATATAATTATCCATTATCCAACGGGTACGAAATAACCTTTACCCATTCTCATACCCGTTTATCTAACGAAAAAAAATCTTTACCCATATCCATACCCAATAAACTAACGAAAAAAAACCCTTACCCATACCCGTCTTATCGAATACGATACGGGTAGGGTAAACGGGTAAACGGGTGTCATTGACACCCCTAATATCAATGCTAGTTAACTATGCTGATCTTATATTTTTCTTCTAAGTTTAGAATTTTCTTCTAAAAAACGTTATGGGTTCCCTGAACAAAGCTCCCAAAAGAAGAGATTCTTCCTCTTTTTGCTCAAATTACAATGATATTTTGTACATTATAGGTCCCTTCTAGCTAGTACGGATAACATTCTTAATTAGGTGTTATTTGACTCCTAGCTACAAACCTATAATTCCTTAAAAAAATGCAAACAGATAGGTTTTAAAAATCATGCACATTTTACTAATATATAGCAAGTAGCGTATATAAGAATGTTAAGTTGTGAGTTGTGACCCCGACGTTGTCTATAAACAAAGTATGATATGAACATGATTAGTTGTCAATCATAAAAGCTGGCCAGTCATGCAGATAGCGACTTTCATGGCATGTGCATTGGTTGGTGGGTTGTATACGCACCCACACAACTGTTGGATTAGATCTAAACAGCAACAGCCCACGGTTTATTAATTTGTTTCACCGTGGAATACAAATTAACCAACTACACTACAAGCTAGAATCAGTGTTAATTAAGAATGCGGTAAAAAATGGCATGGTTTATTAATTTGTTTCACCGTGGAATACAAACCAACTACAGTACAAGTTAGAATCTGTGTTAAGAATGCTGTAAAAAATGGCATATATGGTCCTATTTTGGAAAACATTTATATACTTTTCATAACTTGACTAATTAAGTGATTTATTTGTTTTGATAAGTTTTTTTCCTAAGAATAATTTTTAAGTAAAAATAAATATTATTATTAAAATTTGAAAACAAAATAATAACAGTAATTAAATCCTTTAGCCCTCAGCAACACCTATAATTAATTGCACGCGGAATTATTAATTAGAATTTACAGTTTTGTGTTGTTTACATATAGTTGACCTCGTTGCATTTATATGCCATTAAGAATTATATTGTTTAATTTGGCTTTAAAATGTAAAATTGTTCTGTACCCATAATTAATGGAAGCAGTCAAAGTCCAAATTAATATGCCTTTTCAGATTTAATACTATGAAATGAAGAATATCAACACTAATGACAAAAATTTCTTTAAAACTGGTACTGAATTATGTACTCTCCAAGATTAATTACTAAATAAATTTTGGAAAAAATAATTAATTTCCTTATTTCTTCTTGTATTTTTACAGGAACTAATTGTCATCTATATGATTCAACACCAATCTGTTGCATCATTGATGGGAATTATAAAAGTAATCCTTCAAATTTATTCGGATGCTAAATTCATCTCATTAATTCTTCTTCACATCATCCGAAAATTAATTAAGCATGGAACGATTCGTAATGTCTTTGCTATTTATTATTTCATTATGGCCTACTCTCCAATAGTGATAGAAACTTGCACATGCATGTACGTACGTCTAGGTTCTCTGTCGCATACCTCTGGATTAAATTCTATATATTAAAGAAATTTCTTTTAGAAATTGAAAATTTAATTCTTTGAAAACGGAATTGATTATTTATTGTTTTCTTAGGAAAAATAGATAGAATAATTGCCGCTGGATAAAATTAAAGATAATTTGTGAGTATCTATGAGGATAAAAAAAATTATTATTGTCAAGGATAGGTTGACAAAAATTGCTATTTCGAGAATATAGTTATTAGTGACGGAAGTATTTGCGAGGATATACTGATTCTTTTAAGCACTTTTATCCTCGCGGATATAAACATATTCTTGTGGTATATACTAGTAGCATGGCTCCACCAAGTGCAGATTTCTCAGACTACACTAATGACACGGTTCTAGTATTTGAGGATAAAATAATTGTCGTGCTAATAGTATGGTTTCACCAGACAGGGACAAACCTAAAGAGGGTCAGGGGTACCCTGGATTTCAAATTTTTTTACACTTAGTAGTATTTTATACTTGTGTCTACCTCTGTATTTAATTCACGGTTCAGTGAAAGAAATTGCACAGGAAAGAAAGTTAGTTCGAACTAATTTGCGTAAAAGAAAGAAAGAAAGAAAAAAAAAAAAAAAAAAGATGTGATTTGATTTGCTACTCTACCCAGAAAAATCGTTGATTCTCCAGAAGAAAAAAGAGGTCTATTACTAGACTTTCTCTATGAGTAAACTACTTGCTGCTATTCCTCAAGCAGCAAGCGAGCCATAGCATCTAGTACATGTCAATCCGTGATATAAATATATGTCATGTTGTGTCGTGACTAATTATGTCGTGAGATGGATCACGTGATGTGTCATGATCAAATTTTGAAATGTGGTCACGGCACATTAGTCATGCTGCGACCAAGGTGCACTGTGACCACACGTGACGTTTCCAAACTTCACCGGTCGCGTTTGTTACATTTGGTCATGTTTAACTTTTTTTTCATAATTTAGATTAGTTTATTCAAGATTCGTCATTTAATCAAGACTAACGGTCCTAATTAATTATACATGACTCACATGACCACGTGTCGTATCGTGACAAAATATTTCGCGTGTTGTGTCGTGTCAAATTTTTGAAATAATGTCACGTCATGAAAATGGTCACGATACGGGACACGAGTCATGGCACATGACCGGCACACATATAGTGTCGTGACGGAACTAAGTTGTGCCATGACGTATCCGGTCACACTGTGACTTTTTTTAGATCTCTATCCGCTATTTTGTTCTGATTCGCTAGGAAAAGAAAAAATTGAACACTTGTTAGTGTTTTATGCCTACCCTTAACTCAAATACTAAACCCGCCCAATGCATGCACCAAGTGCAAGTTTCTGGGAAATAAATCTGCTGTGATTCTTCGAGGATCGCAGGACCCTGTTATTCTAAATCCATTCATTTATCTGTCTAGAGATTCGTGCATAAAAATAAGTGTTGTTAAGATTTGAGCATTCCAAATTTTTTTTGAAAGGTTAGAATTGAATAACACAGGTCCTGCGATCCCCGAAGAATCACAGCAGATTTATTTCCAAGTTTCTGGGACCACCTATATATGCACACCAATGGTAAAGTTCTAATATTTTTCAGACGTTCAACCCCGTCTGACCATAGGTATAGGTGAAAACTGTTAGAACCGTACTATTGGTGTGCTTCCATAAGCATGTCACTGACGAAATCCGGTTCTATCTATATATTTTTCAAAGAAAATTAAGAAAAGAAAAAAACCGATCAATCCTTTTTTTGAATATTAATATGTTAATTTCTAAAATAAGAAACATTCAGAAATAAGTCATTGATTTATAATAGATGACCTTGTTAGAAAGTTTGTAATAGCATATTTTGGTTCAAATGTATAGAGACAAATTAAAACAGAGATACAGAAATTGGTCATTAATTGATCCCTATTAGGCTTTCTGTTTTGATGTTGCCCCAAAAAGCATCTAACCAATTGTGTGGTCTTCTTCTTCCCATGCATCGCCTTTCCTTGTGTTTGGATTGTACTATAGAGTGAGTCTATGGTACTATGCATATTACGATTTGGCACCGTGTTACGGCTTTATATTCGAGTTTTCAAATCCTAACGGTCGATCCGAACCGTTCATCTTGTTCTCCATATTAATATGTGTTTGGAGATCAAATTTTATATTTTTTGAAATTTTTTTACTATTTTTTAAAATTTATTGAAAATCACTGTTTTTGGATGGTCCAGAATTTTCAGATCAAGTGATTTTCTAAATATCTAAAAAAATAGTAAATTTTTTTTAAAAAAATGTAAAATTTGATCTCCAAACACATATTAATATGGAGAAGAAGATGAACGGTTCATATCGACCGTTAGGATTTGAAAGCTCGAATATAGAGCCGTAGCACAGTGCCAAATCGTAATATGCATAGTACCATAGACTCACTCTTGTACTATATATATATTAATTGTAGCCCTCTAGGTTACGGCCCAGTGGTATATACCCATAACCTGCCTCTTTTATACACCCATACTTGCCATGCCTGAGACTTACGTACATCTATGCGTGCTAGAGTGGTACTGGTTGTTAGATACATATTGGGAACTTATGCCATGAGATGTGTGCTTGGGATGTGCCTAGTTAGCTAAATTCTAGAGAGGCTTTGAGGTGGTTACTAAACCAAGCAAATGGGGACCTGGGATGGGATGGGATGGGATGGGATGGGATGGGATGGGACCCTTTTTGGATGGTGCAATCTGAGCCAAGCAAATGCTACCACTACCAGCTTACCAGATTGGAAGTAAGAGTCGTTGGATCGAAATTCAACGGTTCAAAATTGCGAACATTTTATTTGTGAGCCACTATTCTTACAGAAGTTGCGTCCAAATCAACGAACAAATTAAGTATGAAGTATGGTCCATTAATAATACCAGATATAGGGGAGCATCAAATTATGATTTTCCAATATATTTTTTGTGGATTAAGAAATATATATTATTACAAAACTAGTAGCTAACTAGGCGAAACACAGTCTGTTACAAACAAATGTAAGGCAGATCTAATTAAGATGAAATTTGTGACTGCATTTTTTTAAACGCATGATAATTAAGATGCTATTATGTAACAACAATATTATATAGTACCTAGCAAGCATGGACTTCTGAGGGAAGTGCAAACAATAATTAAGGGTTGGTTGAGACCATAAATAGTCATAAGAAATCATGTAATTAAATTACGATCTTCACATTTATTATAAAGATTTATATTATTGATATATAAATACAGGCTTTTTGTAAAAGAGCGGAGATTCATTGATAATGGATTATATAGAAATCTTTACAACTGTAAAAAAGAAAATAACTTATATATATTTTTAAAATTCGGCAAGTAAATAATAATATATACTTTATAGACAACGCATATACAAGAAAAATGATGAAATTTAATGCAAGTTCCACTGTTTATCAATATGACGAGAAACAATTACAACTGTCCATTTGATAGAATATCAAATGATATTAAACTTGAAATGTATACACAACCAACTATAGAGAAATCTGTGTGTGTGTGTGTGTATGAGTAGAGATTCAATTACATAATTACATCATTTTTTGGTGACACCAAATTACACTCTATATTTTAAAAGTCCAAACAGTCGATCCAAACCGTTCAACATGATGAATATGTTAAAATGTGCTTGCAGATCAAATTTTATATTTTTTTGAATTTTTTTTTTACTATTTATTAAGATGGGTACAAAAATTCAATGGTCTGAATATAGCGATTTTGTTAAATACTTAATAAATATTAAAAAAATTTCAAAAAAATGTAAAATTTGATCTGCAAGCATATTTTAATATATCCATAATGTTGAACAGTTTGAATCGACTATTTGAACTTTAAAAACTTTGAAAATCGAAAGTGTAATTCGGTGTCACCAAAAAAGGTGTAATTGGATCTCTCCTCTCTCTCTCTCTCTCTCTATATATATATATATATATATATATATATATTGGCGCAGGTCATTATATCAAGTGAAATATTGTTTTCACATAATTGAAAATGCATCGTCAAGATTAATTGTAAATTAAATCAAATCCTTTTTAAAATAATTAAAAAAAAAAAGTCACTCAATGCAATTCGGCATGTGTGTGTAGGTTTTACTTTTCTTTACTAAAATATTTGCTTCTTTTATTTTGTTACGCTATGATAAATATTTATTTTTCTTATTTATCTACCCCCATTCATTTGAATGCCTACAGCGTTTTTTTAGTACTACTCTGAATAAAATATTTGTGCTTAACAATAATATTTACACAGGAATGTATTATATTAAATATAATACGGATTGTCAATTAAGAGAATATGAAATTAAATAAGCCCTGCAGACAATATTTACTGAAGAAAGAATATTGCACCTACGAAGTTTCCTTCATTTGGTATTCTTTGTAATTTGTATTTGCTCTCATTCTCTTTCTTCTTACTTTAACTATACAAGCAAAAAGAAACACAGATAGGGAGATCTCTCCGGAGAGAAGAAACAGCGAAAGGATATTATCATTTATCAGATGGTAGTTGTTTTAATTCATGCAATGGTCCTGGTTCACAGCCAGGTTGGGTTGATGTCTCTCTCTCTCTCTCCATCTACCTCTTCGTCTCTCTCTCTCTCTATATATATATAAGATAAAGCTGCCTCCTTGGGGGACCTGCCTCTATCTCTTCAATTTGAGAGACCATTTTGCTGTACACGCATCATACTATTATTATATAAGCATTAACGCTCTTTAATTTCATGTTTAATTAAACCTCCAGGACTGGACCACTAAAAATTAATCTCCAGAAGATAAGATAAATGAAATCAAAGCAATGCAATGAAAGATGCGTCAGTATGAACTGTGGATGAAATCTATCACATTAAAAATCCTCATCATGAAAATTATTAGATTTTTTTGTACTGATCGAAAGCATTATCATTTGTACGACCTCCACGCAAATACTGACTTTTGATATATGTCCCCGTGCACGAATGAATCCATATAGAAGAAAACAAGGGTCATTAAGGAAGCAACTGATGAGGCCATGGGGCTCCCCATTTGCGCAGTACATTAATATCAGGCCAAAAACCTTTTCAGGCGCAGCAAAAATGAAAAACATTATGTTTCTTGTTAGAAGATATGATTCAGATTTCCTGTGGCATTATTTGTGTATATATTATATATATATATATATATATATTATCTTTTAAAATAATAAGAGATCAGAGAATGAGAAACTATAAGTCCTCCGATCATAATATATATAAATAAGAAAAGAAAATAGAATTAGATGGATGAGAATGTTAATTATGTGACACGCATAGATAAAAAGCTTTTTAACTTAATTTTCTTTACGGAATATAGATTCTCAACCTTCTACATACATGTCCTAGCTAGGCTTAACTCAAGGCAAACAGGCAATCCACTTGGAATTTGGCTGCTCAAGTTGAATCACAGACTCACAGACTCACAGTAGCACACCTCGCGTACTAGTGCTTTTTGCTGCTTCATAAATATCAATTTACTTGATCCTAATAATTTTGTGTTTGTTGAAATTAATATGCATAATTATGTTTATTAATTTCCTAGGATTTCATGTAAGTAAAACTTTAAATATGTAATTAAACTTCACTGATTTCCCTTGAAACCAATGAGTTTTAAGTTTGATTTCAAGAAATTATTTATACCAGACCCCGTTTACAATCACTAAACTGATGATGTATATAATATATAACACCTTAAATTGGATGTCAGATTAAATAAGAGGAAATGGGCTTTTATATAATTTTCCAAATTGATTTACTGATAGAACATGAATGCATGGTAATCAGTAGATTTAGTACTTGATAGCATTAATGGGTTGTCTTAATTTTAAGAGAGTGAGTGGGTGGCAAGACAGCACTAGAAAATTAAAGCGGCGGACATTGGGTGTACGTCTACATAATGGGAACAGTATTCTCGAGAGTAAAAAGTGAGTATCTGCGAATGTATATCAACAAACAGTTAAGGTACTTTTACCGAGTGTGTAGGTAAATATTACTGAGAGAAGTATTCGCGACAATACCCTCGTGGAAATATACTGTCTTGTTTTTGTAATTAATTGGGGGCTATAAAATATGTCTATATGACCATAGTAATGGCTCATTCTTACATATCATAGTGATGCGAGATTTTTTTTCTCTACAGAGAAATACGTGTTCAATTCTTGTAAAAAACATATAAAAGTGCCGAGTTGTACGAGACATCATTAATAATTAAAAGGAAATATAAACTGTTCTGAAACGAGGTTCGAAATTTGAATCTATCTCAAAAATACTTGCTTAAAATTTGTATATTTATAATTATTGGTGATTTGAATTTTAGAATTATTTTTTTATCCGACATATATAGTTTGATCTATAATAATGAACGCAACAAATCGATTCTGTGAATTAATTTTGTAGGTATTAATTTTTTATGACATTAACAAATTAAGAAATCTACATTTCAAAAAAAACAAATTAAGAAATCTGATGTGTTTTGTTTAAATCGGATGATATGCAAACAAAAAGGAGGATCCTACGTACGTACGACTCATATTAGGGATAACAGTAGAGACCGAACCATCTCTATTTGGATAATACTTACAAATAGGTATCATTGTCCTTGAGATTTTTTTTTTTTTTTGAGATATTGATATTTATAATTTAATTAAAATGTACTTTGTCGGAAAAAAAAAAGTCCAATAAAACATTTTGTTATTATTAATTAATTAGTGACAACATCTACAAACAAAAAGAGATCAGTACTATTAATTATGTCATAAAAGAGATTGAATAGATGGACAAAAATTCCACCTACTGTATCTGAACTCTGGCTACACTGATCGCATCATTTCAATTTATACATAAATGAATTCATCTGCTCATTTTGTCTTTTTGCTGTTAATTTTGTTGACTAAACATCAAAGTATAAACCTTCAACAAATTTTATATATCTAGCATATATAGTAATATTTCTATTAAACGAAATTTGATCCAAACTTAAATCCCATTATTATGTTCGGACCTACTAAAAGACAACGCGCAGATGATACAAATAAAACATAGAACATTTAAAATCAGAAAATGCCAACGGAAAACAGACTACCAAAAAAAAAAAATTAAAGTAAAAAAGACATCAATGGTCGTGATATTAATATATGCGAGTTACTGTGCTTTACATAACCAAAGGTAAATTGGTACTCACACAATATTTAAAAAATACAAAATCTGTAAATGAGTTATTAGATAACTGGAAAAAAAAAATATAACTTTTCATTATTATTATTTTTTCAAATATTTAAATAGCGTTTATTGCATCATCACGGAACAGCTAAAAAAATGACACTATATTCATATAGCGCTGCTATAGCGCTAATAGCACCATAGCTTTTAGACTGTGCTCCAAAAATAGTGTACAGAGAGGAATGGAAAGGAACGGAAAGAACGTAATCAGTGCATCGTCACCTCCGAACAGTAGTTTGTACACCCCGATTTGGGAGTAACAAATCTCAACGAAATACACACCGTCGTCACATCCGAACAGTGTCAATTCTCTTTCGCTCCCCTCCGCTTCCTCTTCGCTTCCCAGCTTTTGGAGTAGGTGATGGAGTCCAGGCTAGTTACGATTTGATCGCTCTTCTCTTCCGCTGTCTTTTCTTTTCTTTAATGAAGGTCTCTTCTTCTCTATTGGAGCACAGCCTTATTCTCCAAAAATACTATAATGGCACTATAGCGCGTTATTTAGAAACCTGTTATGTTATTTTTAAATGAAGCACTTTCATAATCTCAAAAACAGATAATATAATAGGAAAGATGTAGAAAGATAACTAGGATGATTGTAGTGTGAGAAAGACAATGAACATTCACATGCTTGCCAGATATGACGGGCTACTAGCAAAGATGCAAAGAAAGCCCTATTAATTACTAGAAACAACAGTTGCAAGTAATGTTTTGTACAATCAATTGTAATTATTAGAAACAACAGTTGTAAGTAATGTTTTGTACGATCAAGTAATTAATGCACAAAATGTTTTCTCCATTTAAAATAAAGCAATATCCATTTGCAACACTGTCAGTTAATTCACTCTTTATTACATCTAACTTTAATGATTTTCTCTATTTAATTAGTTCAACAGATTTATCATTTGTCTATAAAGATGTAAAAATACGCAAAATATTATAACAACTACACAAGTATATATACAAAATATAGTATTTAATTCTGACAAAGAATTTAGTAGAATACATACTAGCAGCAGCAGGTGCTTGTTATACAAATTAATGGACCTAATTATTTTATGTATGTAAAATTTAACCATTGATGCTGCCTAAAAAAGAACAGTATGAATTATGAAATTGTAACAGTTATAGCATTGCAGAGGAAAGAAGCTCCTTTCCCCTCACCCCACCCCTCCCCACCTCTCCACTAAACTGATCAAAACCGTTGAGCCCTTATGTTAGGTCGCTTTCCCTTCTAATGCCTTGAGAGAATGCATGGAACTGTGGCTCCCACTCTCCTCCATCAATCCTTCACGAGAGAGAGAGAAATCTGTCTGCCTCTGCCATCATCCATGTAACTTCACAGTAAAACCTTCTTCATACTGCCCCACTCCCACTTTATCTCTCTCTCTCTCCCCTCTCTCGAGGGAAGCGAGGGGGCACAAAAGAGAAGCAGGAAACCGCAGGGACAGAGATGGCAGGGGCCTGAAAGTTTTGTTGTGTTAAAAGAAAAAGAAAATATATAAATAATATTTTAGTAATAGAGAAATGAAAAAACACAAACAGCTGTTTCAGGCTGCTGCCATGGCCAACGATGCAGCTATCTTTTATTTTATTCATAAATTAATATCACATCAACAAAGTGTACGTCCTCTGGCATTGAAAATTTGAAAGGCATTTGAATATAATTATTAGGTGGCTTTTTAGGTAAATCCTGTTTAATAGTTTAATGTGTCGGATTCCTAGCGGCTAGCGCGTGTTTATAGCACGTGATAGAGCTGAGATTAGGTGGTGGGGTTTAATTAGTTAATTGGTGAATCGAGGCACCAAGATCGAGACGAATGGGCAATCGATATGACATTAACATTATATATCTACTAACCATGGGAGTCAGGTTGACCAATTCTTTTCAAACGTTGTTTCTAATATTTATATATATAAGCCTATTATTGTATGTATATATACTAGTACGATCTGCCACGGGCCGAGCTAGGCCTTGGCTCAGCTTGTTAATTCTGGTTCGAGCTTGGACCGAGCAAGTTGGATCTAGGTTTCTCGATTCAAAAATTTTGGTCTAGCTTGTGACAAGTCAGCTCCAGCTAGCTTGCGAGCTGACGAGTTAGTTCACTGAGCTTTATTAGGTTACTATTATACAAATTCAAAAATATAAAATAAGAAAGCTCATTCATACATGCAACAGTCAAGCTCACTAAATATTATAAATACATGCAACAGCCAAGCCAATTCATGCAACAACCCACTAAATATTATAAATTCATTCAACAACCAAGTCAATTCATACAATTAATGGGACTTGACCTGAAATCATATGGGGGGCGGGGGGCTAATGGGCCGAGCTGGTTATGGACCGAGCTGGCTCGGTCTGTGCTGACCTCTGGCTCAGCTTGTTTATTTTGGCTCGAGCCTGGGCCGAGCTGGCTCATTAATAGCTCGGTTCACTATCGAGTGAGCTGTTAGCGAGCGAGCTAGAGGCGAGTCACGAGCGCGCGATCCACGAACTTTTTTGCCAGCCTATACTAAGGTTGAAAACGGAGCGAATAGTGGTAAAACTGTCACACCCCGGAAAAGGGGGTCGCGCAGTTTTGTTTTAAAATGCGGTTTTGTTCATGTAGATTTATATATAAATTGTTATGTTTATGTGTGTGTGGGCCCGCTTCTAGGAGTATGCGGGGGGTGGCAGGGGGGCGGCAGCCCCCTGCGAGCGTTGTCTGAGGTTACATGAAAATCCTTTAACCGACGGCCCAGATTAGTCAAATTATCATATGATTTGATTTAAAACAAGTTTGGTTCAAAACCGATTTAATTTGACTAAGTTATACCCTAAAACAGCATTTTTCAGAACCCATTGCGGCCCGCAATAGGGCTGTTGCGGCCCGCAACACTTCCCAAAATTTCCAGCCTCTGAAATTTGCCTCTGTCTCCATTCATTGCGGCCCGCAACAAATTCCAAAATTCCCAGCCTCTGCAAAGCGCTTCTGCCTCCATTCATTGCGGCCCGCAATGAATTTATTGCGGCCCGCAATGACCTGGTTGGCTTTTTAAGCTGCGAATTTTTCTCTGTCTACTCTCATTGCGGCCCGCAATAAGGGTACTGTTTTTCATTCCTTTGCCCATTTTCGTGAAATTTCACCCCGTTTTCAAACCCGATTAAATCCCCGTATAATTAAACAATTATTCCCCATGCACTAGCAATTTGAATGACATTTAATATGCAATTTCAACATTTAAGTCATAATAACAATTTCAAACACACCGTTAGGGTTTTATAACATAATACGGTTCGATAATAACCTATACATCAAAATAACCGACTACGGGTTCAACTACACATTCAAAATGGGCATAAAAGGGGTTTGGCATAACCTATTAGCTCGGCCTAAACTCACGCGTCGAGCCCGAGCCCCACTTCACTCGCGTTTACCTGCACATATCAGTTCAAAGGGAAAAATTCCCCGAGGGGAGGGGGTGAGAAAACCTGTCATCCGTTTTCTCAGTGCGGAATTTAAAGGGCTACTGGATTTGTGAGAAATCCATCACCAGAACTAAATACACTAACAATAGAGCATCTATTTATTTATTCACCAATAATAATAAATGCACATGTACCGGGAATAGATTCAAACGGATTTCAATTCACATCTCATCAACATCAATCAACGAATTTCCAGAAAGATTTGGTTTCACAGATATAATATATATATGTCTGGTTATGAGGTACAGATATCAACTATCCATCACCTCCGGCTTAACAGTTCTAATTTCTGGTTTCAAGTCATACAATTTCATCAATTCATCACTTAAAATATACACGAGCATATTCCACGAATATGCAACAGAATATCAATTTTCTCAAAAAGAAATCACTGACACTTTCACTGAATCACTGAACCACTGAACCACAGTTCTACCTAAAATTACACTGCACTTCCCTTACCCAACCGGTACTGGGTTCACTAGGGCCATTCTCCAGATGCGCATAAGGGTCCTGGATGAAAGTCTAGTAGCTAGCTAGACTTTCCACTATGATACACTGTTCACTTCACACAATCAATCCAAGTCATACTGTGGTTCCACTCACTTATTCAAAACGACAGATCAACAATCGATAAACCGTACCAACATGAGAATCATAACAGTTATACAATTCAATTACGCTAATATCACAATTAATGCAATGCGGCAACAAATGCTTTCAATCAGAGATTCAACATGCTATGCACAGTTTATTTAAATCAAGCAAACAACATAAATATAATAATATGCACCGTTATTTAGTTCTACGAATAAACCCCAAAACAGATCCCGTGAACCCCCGCACCTGGTTATGTAGGGCACGTAGAGGGTCCGCGATCTCGCGACTCGGTAAGCTCGTCAATCCCGCTAGCCGTGCTCGTTAGGATCTATACATAGGTCAATTTATTAAATTCCGGCACTTTTGCAATTTAGACCCTAATCAATTTTTTGGGAAAATCCGTAAATTGGAAATTTGGTTGCACTTTGGAACACGGAATCAATCAATTTACACTTTACAAACAACAAAGGCACGGAATAATCAATTTGGTACGATTCTACGGGTTTTCACCGAAACCCTAAAAACATGGAATCAAGAAATGAGAGAGAAATAGAAAGGGGAATTACCAATGGAACGGATGGATGAGCGAGGTTTGAGCTCCTCTTCCTAAATCTCCGTTTTCGGGCAATACGGTCACCGGGGGATCTCTCTCTCACTCTCTCGTTCTCTCTCTCTCTCTTAGCGGAAACAAAGGAAAAGAAAAGAGAAAGAGATGGGGGCGCAGGAAAGGAAAGGGAGGAGGGGAAGAAAAGAATGACAAGGGGCCCCACTTGTAAGTGGTATTTTTGCAAAATAAACCCTCCACTTATTCGATATTGATTTAAATGATTTATATAACACCTATTGCTCCTCTTTCTTAACACAATTAATCGTATAATTATTGTTCCCCATCCACGTCACTAATTTCGTATATACGTATATATATATATATATATATATATATATATATATATATATATATATATATATATATATATATTATTCGATTTAACCACTTATTATTTTAATTAAATCTGAATTTTAAAAGTTCACAGTGTTACAAAAACCATATTTCTTTTGTTATTTTTCGGATACGGGTACAGAGCGGATATCAAATGGATATGGATACGAGTTCGGATCAAATCGGATATTTATGAAAATAATATAAAAAAATATTTAAAAATATTAAAATTCGTAATATTTATCTAATTATAATGGTGAATAACATAAATTTTTCATAATATATATTAAAATATATGATATATATCTATTATTCGGATGAGAATAATTGAAACATAAAATCATATAAGTATCCTTATCCACACGGATATTCGGATATCAAATATCTACATCTAAATTTTCAAATATGAATCAGATATTATACATACCATTTTCATCCCTAATATATACACAAGCACAAGCGGTATATACAGTTGTAAATCCGGTGGATAATATTGGATGTATATATTATACATTTAGAAAAGGTTTCAAAATTTACGAATAAAATAGATTTATTTAAAAGAGAATCAGTTGGAAATAAAAAAAAATTATTACTTCTTTTCGTTTGTTAAATGATAGCCTTAATTAGATAATTTACTTTCTTGTGTGTAACTCTAACCAGATAACAATTTGAAAAAATAAAGTTTATTATTGAATATAAATTAATGTATATTTACTGCTATATATGTAATTTTTTTGTTGTATAAAAAATATGTAAACAGCACAAATACTATGACATTCATATTTTAAATTACGGTAAAAATATTCAGATTATTCATTTCAAATTTCAAAACTGATTGTGTTTTTTTTTTCCAAAAAAAGCTTTCGGCGTCAACCAATAAACAGTTTAAATATTGTGTGTTTGGATATCGGATATATATATCAAAATTGCAATCATAGTAATATATTATGTTATATAAAAACGATGACATTAGAATTTTTGTGAATAGTCCTGTGAAGATGAAACTAACATAAACATTTTTATATATTTTTCTTTTTTTTTCTAAATTGTCCGGCTGGTTCAATTTTTTTTTTTTTTTTTTTTTTTTTTAAGACGCCGATTGTTATTTTTTTATTTTACTTTTTAAGAAGAAGGCCGGTTCAATTTTGACCGGGCCACCTTGCATATAATTAGTGTGGCATAGCATTAATTCCAGTTATCTTCGCAAGAGAGAATGTGGAATCTTTAAAATATTATATATGTACAAACTGATTCAAATAATAATACACTAATGAATTAGTGGAGCTTTGTTCAGTACTAATTTGTATATACGCAGAGGAGGCCTCAAATGCATCAATAATTTTTTTATGCTCCAATCATATTTTATATATTTGTTTTTTATTTCAAAATTTAAACAAATGATCAATATGATATCTACATTCAAATGTGCTTGGAGGCCAAATTCTATGTTTTTTTTTGTACTCTTTTTTAAAATAAATACAAAATTATTATTTTTATGAAAATTTTGGACCATCTAAAAACAGTGATTTTGTATCTCAAACTATTTTTCGTGTTGAAAGTTGAAAGTTGCAAATTCAAATTTTAGTATTTATATTGGAGATAAGATGAATAGTTAAAAGACTTTAATTCTCATTAGTTAAAAATAATTATTGAATGTGTTTCATATATATCTTTTTTTTTTTTATGTACGCGGAAAATAGACCGGCCTTTACTGTTTTTCATTGATTCAATAGTATAAAACTACAAGTGAGGAAAAAAGTACCTAAAATGGTATTGTTTAAATAGGTGATAACAATTATTACTTGGTTTCATACCTCAAAAAATAAGTCTTACTCTTAATGTGACTTCAGAATACGGTTCGAAACTAACGGACCGTGTATGTACAAAAAAAAAAAAAATTCGCATGAGTACTTTCTTTCATTATATATATACTGTTAATGTACAATTTTTTCATATCCGTATATGATATACCGCGTATATAATTGTGTTTTCTGTACTAATGTGATTCCGTCTCTGTACGAAATAGCGGTGTAAAGAAAATTTATTTCTCTCATATGTTTTACCAATCCTCCTCTATTTAATTTGGATCTATCTAAGAGGCGAAATTAATTAAGTATTGATTACAACTGAATGGAAGGTAACAAAAAAAAAAAAAAACTGTATATATCCTAATATAATGAGATAGAATGGACAATTTCATATATAGAAGATGAAACTGTGGAAAGGATCTTTTACAATGAGGATGAGAGTTTAAATATTTTATGTTTTTCACGTTTCGTCGGGGGATTGTTAATGTTGCAAGTAATTTTCTGGGTTCTAAAAAGATCCAACTGGATCTTCATCTTTTTTATTTTCTGGATTTATAAATAACTTTTTTTAGTATTAATATATCTGTTGGTGGCAGTTCGCCGCTAACTATAAAAAAAGAAGTGATTTTTGTGTTGTTTAATTAATTTATAATATATATAAATATTGAATTTTACAGTTTTTTTGTTTGAGATGTATACAGATTTAGTTGTTGCGTTCAAATGTCAAACCAAGTCAAAGATACATATTATGACAAGTTGACGTGATAAGTTGTACAAGATATATAATCAAATACATGATCTCCTCGAGCTATAAGGAATGATTTAATACAAATAATCTAATGGAAGATTCACACGAGTTATTTAGAATGTCAGATATTAACAAGATGCGAATCATGAAAATTACAAAAATCACTGAATCATGAAGATTAAAAAATGTACTCAAGTTAATTATAACATAAGATGAGTTGAACTGCTCCTACGTCAGATTCCGTTAATTTTTTGAATGAAAAAAAAGTCAATCTAATCAAAACAAATACAAAGTTCAATGGCTAGTGAGGAACAAATTAAAGTTTACGTACTGACCTCCAACAAAATTTACTCATAAATAAACAAGCATTGAACGGAAAAATTACATGTAGTTTAATTTTTTTAAAATAGTGGCTTTAAATACCAACTAACAATTCCATTGATAAAAAAACGTATTTACAATGGGTCATCAAATGACTGTAATTTCTAAATTAACTCTTTTATTCTTATAAAATATTCTAAACTAATCAAGTATTCTAATCCTCATCTCGCTCCACAATCAGATTCGTTTCTTCGACCGCCGCTGCACTCCGACAATAATCGGATCTACTTATCATCGCACTCCAATCGAGATATTGATCACTGCAATACTTTAATCGCCATCTCGCTCCACGACCGGATCCGCTTCTTCAACCTCCTCCGCGTTCTAACAATGGCCGGATCTACTTACCCTCGCGCTCCAATCAAGATGAGGACTCCATGCTTCGAACTCCGACGATACCACATTCTTGGCTTCAATCAGCTCCGCTAGACTCCGATTCCTCCCCCTCTCTCATTCTCCTCTCTGCTCGAGAAGGTAGAATTGAGAGAGGTGTTGTGTTAGAGATAAAGACTATAAGGAGCGAAAAAATAAAGTTAAGTGAAAGGAAAGGAGGAAGAGGAGTGCATCTATAAAAATCATAGGTTTTTGGTCGATAGTTGAATAGTCAAATATCACTGAAAAAAGCGAAGAGCGCAAAAGGCTCCGACTTCAAAATAGTTTCTTCACATGTAGTTTAAATTAAACCATTATAAATCGTTGATTCGAAATATTACCGGATTAATAATCCGGTTCGATTATATTATAACAGTGAATTTAATAATTAGAAAATTATTTTCCGTGTTGAAAGTTACAAATTCAAATTTTAGTATTTATATTGGAGAGATGAGTAGTTAAAAGACTTTAATTCTCATTATATTATTAGTTAAAAATAATTATTGAATGTGTTTCATATTTTTTATGTAAGCGCAAAATAGGTCGGCTTTTACTGTTTTTCATTGATTCAATAGTATAAAACTACAGTCTACAAGTGAGGAAATAAGTACCTAAGATGATATTGTTTAGGACATAACAATTATCCTGAGCCAAAGAAAGTGCATTTTACCGGGGCACTAACTTGGTTCATACCTAAAAGAAGTCTTAGTACTCTTCTTTAAAATAGGTATCCTTCTGAAATTAGACATGAAAAATATTAAAATAAGTTAAGAACAATTAAAGTAGCAATAGTATTTATTGCGAAATTTATGAGTATCCTTCTGAAATTTAGATAAACGTGAGATATATAAGAGGAGAGAAAGAGAGTTGGTAGAGACAGAGAAAGGAAATAAATTTGCTGCGATTCCAAAGAATTACAGGGATTGGATTCTGCAATTCTCAATCCACACACTCACATATTTTGAGATTTGTGTATCTAAACTATCTGTTTTTGAGATTCGTACATGAAGAAAAATAAATAATTGAATTGAGAATTACAAGATCCCTGTTATTAATTATTCGGAATCACAGCAGATTTATTTCCACAGAGAAAGGAGAGAGATAGAGAGATTGTTGAAGAACTTTTATATTTTAAAAGATAGATCATGATAATTGTAATTTTGAACAAGAAATCTAAGTTCTGAAATTTGACAGGGTAAATTTGGAGTGTTTTATGTTCTGCAGAAGAGAAAATATGCAATTTTTAAATTTCAGATAGATTTGATAATTATAAAATTATGTTTCATTTCTCAACTCCCGAAGAAAATTATGCCGAAAATACTAATTTAATGTGAATGGACTCATGTTTTATTTAATTTGTTTATCGTTCAGTACACAAAGATCTAGCTTAATTGCTAATTAAGATTTCTTTCCGATTTTTCAATATATAGTTAAACTTGGTAGATTGTTTATTTTGTTAATTTAAATATTAATATTTCCAATTAATGCTGTATGTTTCTAATTATGTTATCTTGCATGCCCCTAATTAAAAAAAATTCTACACTTTAATTTGCTTACGGACATTTTCTTAAAAAAATACATATATTTACCTAATTTCTCCGAGGAACTATCATGCATAAGGAAAAAATTGTGTTTAAGTACGTGAAATATTATCTAGAACCAAAGATTTAAATAGCATTTATCACATCATAACAGAATGGCTAAAAAAATGACATTATGCTCATATAGCACAACTACAACTTGTTATAGCATCAATAACGCCATAGCTTTTATGATCCAAAAATGCTATAAAGCGCTATTTAGAACTTTGTCTAGAAGTATTTATGCATATTATAGCAAAAGTAGAAAATATTGCATGTCGTGGTGGATTAACTATCAATGCAATTGATTAGTAATTGTAAGACAGTTGTCAAATTTAAAGTAGTCACTAATTGCAAAATAAATGCATTCATGAAATATAGTAATTACAAAAATTTACTTTTTAAAGAATAGTAACTGCCGACAAAGATTTTACAATTGCATTTAGAAGCTATTAGAGATGCTCTAATACATTGGTTGGTGCAATACTAGATCTACATATTTCTCTTGAAAAAAATTCACATAAAGTAATGCAATGCATTATAAAAGCTGCCATTCGAAAAGTTATACTCCCCCCTCTTTACTCTTTTATTGTCTTTAGTCTGTGAAAAGAATACAGCAGTTCACGTAGCTCTGTTTAGTATGTCAATAGAGACAAAAGCCTGAATTACTATGATAATTATTTGTCCCAAATGTGCAGAGTTCTTTTTTCTTTTCTTTTTTAAGCTTTGCAGAATTTTCTTCTAGGATGATAATTGACAAGCAGACAAACACTGATAAAGCTTCCTATTTCGATGCTCACAAAAACCTCATCTCTCTCAGAATTTATCCAACTTCGGCCCAATTGATGCTTTCTTCAATATTTTATGTGCATAATTTTTATTGGGCTGTAAGAATCAATGTCCATATTAACTCTACTAAACACAAAGAAGGCCCAAATTAATAATTAAATAAAAAAGGCCCCACTACTATCAAGTATCAACTCCACATCATGATTTGTGCAGATCAAAGGGTGCACGAATTTTGATACATATTGGACGGCTCCATGCCTCCGTCCCACTCTCTACAGTAGACATCAGCAGTTTAAAAAAATATCAGATCTAATGAATTGAATAAACAGAATATATATATAGTTAATCAAATGGTTGCAAGTACTAACGATGGCGAAAGGCTACCTAGAATGAAAGTGATTTCAGTGGGGTTGTCCTCTCAAATGAAGAAGTGAAGAACAATCTCATCAAGAAAATTCTGCATTTAGGATCAAAGACACCAACAATTAGATACACCTGTCAAACTCAAAAGAGTGGTTGGATGGGGTCGTTAAACGGTAATAATAACTTAAATGTCTAAATCAGGTCCAAACTAGTTGCACCTTATTAAGTAGAGTTAGGCTAATATGACACTAGTGTTATATCAAACTAAATAACACCACATCTTAAACCTTTAGATTTGCTTTAAGATTCGTACTATCCGCTTTTACTGTTCAAGCACTTCATTTTGTACGAATCTTAAAGCAGATCTAAGGGTTTAAGATGTGGTGTTATTTAGTTTGATATAACACTAGTGTCATATTAGCCTAACTCTATTAAGTAATCTCCATATGATTTTTTTTTTATTTTTTAGATAGTTCAAAAATCATTATTTTTGAATAATTCTGAGTTTTTAGATCCAAGTAATTTTTTATCTATCTAATAGTAATAAAAAGATCTACAATTTATAACATTTGATCTCTAAATATTTTTATATGAAAAATATATTTAACAGTTTGAATTGATTGTTTCAATTTTAAAAATATAAATATAAATTCAGGACATGCATATTATCAGAACATCAACTAATTCTGTCAATCCTAGAGAGGGTGAGGATTAAGAATTATTTTTTTTACTAAGAAGTACTTATTGGTTTGATAGCAAAATTAATAATATGGACTTAGAATGAATAAAATATTTATTATAGTTATAAAGACCGAAATACCCTTCTCTAATTATGAGCATTTTAGAGAACCAAGCAGCTTTCAGTTTGAGAACCAAAATGAATCCAAGCAGAATTTGATTTTGCATTGGTATGTGATATTTGGCCGAAATTTTTTCAGTTAGCACTCTAATAATTTCAAATTAAACAACTACCACCTAAAACTCTGAAATTCAAAAACTATCCACACACCTGGAGAAGGGCACCAACCTGACTGGTGTGTATTCTAAGGAAGGGCACCAATTTGATGCCCTTTCCCAGGGTAAGTGGTTTTTTTTTTTTTTAGAAATTTTAGAATTCTGAATTTTGTTTTGGAGTGTTGAATTTTGTTTGTTATAATTTTATTCTTCGTTAAAATTAGACAAAGAAACTAAAAATTAGCACAAATAAGTTCACAGCATAACTAATAAATTTTATTACAACACAACATTCAAACAATTATCGACAGATAAAATGGTGAATTCCATGTGTATGATAATCAATGTAATATTGTGTTAGATTTTAAAACTGTAAAATTATTTTTTTGTTTTAGGCCGAATTTTTGAAAAAAAATTTGCAGATCGTACAGATTTCGAATTTCCACCAAGATGAGAGGTAGATTTTGAAGTTTAATATATTTTTTAAAGAGGAGGCTTCAAATGCCTCCATGTTTTTGTGCCTCCATCATGCCTCCATCTTTCTCCATCATTCTCAAAGTTCAAATAGTCGATCCGAACCGCTCAACCTAACCTCCATACTAAAATATGTTTGGAGACCAAATTTTATATTTTTAGGAATTTTTTTACTATTTTTTTAGATAGATACAAAATCAGTAAATTTGAACCATCTAAAATAGTATTTTTGTACCTATCTAAAAAAATAGTAAAAAAATTCCTAAAAATATAAAATTTGGTCTCCAAACATATTTTAGAATGGAGGTTAGGTTGAGCGGTTCAGATCGACTGTTTGAACTTTAAAAATGATGGAGAGAGATGGAGGCATGATGGAGGCACAAATACATGGAGGCATTTGAACCCTCTTCTTTTTTAAATATTAATACAAATTTCGGAAATGTGCAGCAGGAGAGGAAAAAAAAACATAAAAAATGAGAAGGAGGCTTAAGGAGCAGTACATTGGAAGATAAATTATGTCCGGAAAAATATCACTTTAAAAGATCCCATTCCTGTACAGCGCGACTGCCTCTGGGGTCTTCTAGTTAGTTACCTTACCACCTTGAATATATACATGCTTTAATAAAGTTCGCGTTATCTATTACCACTAACCAGTATATAATATATAGCAATCGCCTCGTAGACAAATGCTTCGGTATTTCAGAAAGTGCCCCCCAAGTTAACAAGCTGAAGTACTCCCTTTACCAAATTTCCAAAACCAAAAAAGAAAAGTTTCAAATGCTAAAGTGGGTATAACTTTGTGTACCCGCAGGAATAATAAATAATATTATTACGTCAATCAAACAAGATGCTCAGTCAACTTCTGGTTTTTTCTAGGAGGATAAAACCAGCAGTGAATACTGGATAAGCTCAGCTATCACTTTAACAAAACTACGCCTACACATGGTTTAACATAAAGCCACCTAACTTCATCCTCTGATCAGTGGGACCCACCCTGGATAGTCTGGATTTAACTTTCTCCCCCAAGCCGGTACATTTGTAAGCGGTCTCTTACAATCCCATCAACCGAGCACACCGTTACTCAAAACCCCACCTCCTTTCCTTTTAATTAAATCCTCATTCTGAGCACTGAATTGAAAAATTCAAAAGCAACAGGAAATAATTTTAGAATATCAGAAAGGGAATTAAGATGATACTAGTGGCAATTGTAGCGGAGCTGTTGGAGGAATACACAGCGTTGGTTGCACGAGTTTTGGAACAGCTCCTAAACGACGCGCCGTTTCCGAGACGGATGCGGTTCCTCATGCTACGGAGCCTCCCGTTTGCATCGCCACCTCAGCCGCTCCCCGCGCCGCCATATGCTCTCCCCATCAACACGCGTGCTGCGTTGTTGTAGATTTTATCTTTAGTTTTGGTTTGTTAGTGTATTTGCTTTGTAGCTAGTGGAGCAATTTAATTTTGTTAATGGCGATCTTTCTTTCTGTAAATATGGTAGATTTTTTTACATTTTATTTCTATTTTTGAGCGTTTATTATTGGTGTTTTAGCTGTTTCTGTTCTGCGTAAGAGAAATCTTTATTATAAGAGTGATGCTTGTATAGATCAATTTATGTGCTATTTAGGTAAACAATTGACTTTTCCTGCAATTTGTCAACAATTATGGTTTCTTTCCCAAGCGACTACTGCATTAACACATGAAACCGACTGTTTTTTTTTTTTTTGTGTTTAAAAAAATTTGACAAGTCAAGATACAAAGGAAATGGAAATATAAATTAGAATAAAGATTTTTATTTTCCATCTTATTTTTCCCATTCATCCCACATGGTCCCAATATATACATTAACTATCTTATTCATTTATTCAATTCGGTTAAAGTCAATAATTACTAATATTATTTTTAATAATCTATTTAGAAATATAAAAGAAAAAGAAAAAAGAAAAAACCATCACAAGGTTTTGCGAAAAATCTCTCTTTTTTATTTTATTTTTTATATTTTGGCAAAGTGGCCTCTAGATATTTATATCTAGATATTTATATCTAGATATTTATATCTAGATATTTATATCTAGATATTTATAACCATCTAAGTTTGACACTCTTTGAAATTAGAAAAAGAAGAAAATAAATCACACAACTCTCAAAAACATCCATAATACATTCCTGTATCTTACAATCTCCTAGCCCGAAGTAATACCAATAAGAAAAATCAAAAATATTGCTGCATAATGCCATCCTTCCAAACTTGTGCCGGTAAACCCGAGACGGTACTAACAATGGAGCTGCATAAATGGTATGTAGCAGGTTGCCAGTGATGTGTACCAATTGAAGAAAGGAAACATACACCAGTAACCAACCGGTATGATATGAACATCAGTATGCACATGAGATAAGAGCCGAACCGAACTAAACCGATTTAGCATGCACACCAGTAAATCAAAGTTATAATTCGGTTTCAAAAATAGAATCGAACCGAACCGATTTAGCATTGCAACCGAACCAAACTAAAGTTTTATTTCGGTTTGTTCGGTTCAAACAGAAATATATTAAATATTTTATTTAAAGCAATTAATTTATAATAAACAAAAATATATTAAGAAATAAACCAGGACATTAAGAAATAAACCGAAATATTTAAAGCAATTAATTAAGAAATAAACCGGGACGGTCCGAACCAAATCATAATATATAAAAGTTCAGTCGGTTCGATTATTTCAGTTTTGAAAATTTCCAAAACGAACCAAAGCGAAGTTATAATTCGGTTTTAAAAAAGAAAACCGAACCGAGCCATTAAACCAAAAAACGAACCGTCCAAACTAATTCGGTTTGGTTCAAAACTGACTAAACCAGACCCAATGAACACCCCAACTTCAGTTATAAGTATGAATACTTACATTACGAGATATGATACTTGCAATACTCGCTATTAATACTTTCAAACATCATTTAATGAAAAAGAATGATAGAATTTGTTAGGTACAAACACTTGATACACAAACTATATTCACATTTGCATAACGACATATGAATACTTGCAATACTTGATATTAATATTTTCAGACATCATCGAGTGTCATGTGAAAAAAAATTGATAGAATTTGTTAGATAAAAACACTTGATACATGAACTATTCACACTTGCATGACGATGTACGAATACTTGCAATACTTTATATTAATACTTCAGATATCATCCAATGTTATATGAAAAAAAAAATAGAATTTGTTAGAAACATATACTTAATACATGAACTATTTACACTTACATGAGGAGGTATGAATACTTGTATATTTTATATTAATACTTTCAAACGTCATTTGATGTCAAAAGAAAAAAAATTATTGATAAAATATTTTAGATAAAACGCTTGATACATAAACTATTAACATTTGCATAACAATGTATGAATACTTGCAATATTTGAAATTAATACTTTCATACATCATCCCGTACCATATGAAAATAAAAATAAATTTTTTATAGATTCTGTTAGTTACTAACACTTGACATATTAACTATTTACACTTGCATGACGATGTATAAATACTTGCACTACTTAATATTAATATTTTCAGACGTCATCCTGTGTCATATGAAAAAAATTTGGTAAAATATGTAAGGTACAAACACTTCAGACATGAATTATATACACATGCATTACGAGATATGAATACTTGAACCAGGAGGTATGAATACTTGCTCGACAAGATAAGAATACTTACATGACAAGGTATTCACGATGATGTATGAATACTTGCATAACGAGGTATGAATACTTGCACGACGGACAACCCAAAAGTACGTCATCATTGTAGGGATTTCATGTGTATGTCAAGAGGGTAAAAGTTAAATTTTTTAACTCAATACACAACGGATCTCATTTGTATGACAATTGCAAGGAATATTACGTTAAATAAATTCTTTTAGCATCTCATGTGCTTCAAATAAAATCAAATAAATTTATTTTTCACATAAGATGAGATAGGAATTCATACCTAAAGAGATTGTCAAATCTCTTGTTAGAGGGAAGTCGATTTCCCTTCTATATCTCTTGGAACTGCCGTTCTTTTGGAAGCACCTCTTGGTTCACCTTGAACCTAAACAACGAACTACCACACCTCTTAGATAGATGAATGTGAAGTTCAAGGCTTAGATACAATAACATCTTGATATTCAAATCAACGAACTATTTAATTTCTTGGTGGCTAAACCTAACAAGAGAAGATGAGAGAACAAGCTTCTCAACTTTCGGCCAAGGAGAAGAAGAAAAATGGCTACTGAAAATTGGTCAATTTTAGCTACATATTTGGCAGAAAAATTAGCCCCATTTTCCTTAATTACACCTCCTTTAATAGGAAAGGGTTAGGGCAATATTTGTGTAAGGTTTTAAATTAATTACACAAATGCCACTAGCCTTGTTTAGCCATCTCATGCTCTCTTTAATCTCATCTTGTGATTGGTTTAATAAATTAATTTATGAACAAATAATATTAGTCATATTATTCTCTTATACAATGTATCTATTATTCTTATAATGTATTTAAACATTATACCAAATAATATTTGCACAATTTCACAAATTTATTTATGATCTAAGCATGTCATATTATGATATTTTATTTTAGGATTTCATCTCATGTATTTTATTTTATACATCATTATGAAATGTAAAATACTCGTTGTTTCTCTTCAGTTGGTATGACCGTATAGAGGATCTATGTCATCTTAGCAATAATATAAAACTTTATATTATTGAATATAAAATGTTCTATCATTACATTATAGTTATTCAAACGACATAGTAATCATTTACTCAATCCACTAATTTTGTGTTTATCCTTGTCACATGATATTATGAATAATATGCAAAATAGGATCGTGTCATTTTTACATTATATTCGTTTTCTTGGTCTCTCAAGTGAATTATAATTATAACTACATCAGTTATATTGCATACGATATAATTCCACTTTACCAAGGGGTCCCGTAATATCATAACTCAAATTGAGGGATGATGATAATATTAACATATAAATTTCTCCCGCACAAGTTGTACACAATGAACTACTATTTCATTCCTATAATAAGATAGTATTTAAATAGTAATCACATTATATATTTCTCATGTGAAAAACCTACACATCTCATATCTAAGATTCTAAAGACACAATGAAAACATTAATGGCACAAAACATAATTCATATAATGTTCCATTCATTTAGGTCATGTTCAATATATAAAATACACATTTTTATATATTCATGTAATAAATGATAATCTTTTATCAACATTTATAGAACTTCAATGTACTTTAATCTACATAACAATCTTCCTCGGTAATTAATGTTCCTTCTTAATTACCACGATTGTGAACGTATTTTTAGGATTATATGTTTCTTATTTTTAAGAGTTATATGGTTCAAGACCAAGTGCATCTTTTTAAACACTTCTAAAATATAAACATATTAATCTCAAGGAACATGAATACATAATAATAATATTCAAAATCATGAACAATACATAAATCATTACAAAAAATGATAACTTTTAAAACACATATCTTTCAATCATGGATCTCATTTGAAAGAGAAAATTACGTAGAAGACGTCCATGGTTTTAGATTTGCAAATTTTATCACAGATCATCAGAAATATTGACGAGATTGAATAGAGAAAAAAAACACAACTCTAAAAACGTGTAAAAGATGTGTGTGTGATGTGTCCAGTTTTTTTTTTCGAAATACTTGGTATCTTATGTATGAATACTTGATATATTATATATTAACACTTGTGCGCATAGGTATCCATATTTGCACGCGTCAGTTATAAAATCTATCAAGTATTAGGTGGTCCCCCAAGTAATTAATGAAGTTCAATTAGTTAACGGCCCCCACAAGTAGTTATTGACTGGGGGATGAATCGGGGAAATTGACTGGGGGATAGTTAGTCGATCTCTATAAATTATTGGATTAGGTCTAAACTTTGAAATTATATCCATATTTATTTTAAATTTAATGATCCCCCTTATTCGAAATAAATTGGAGTGTTACAATACGATCGATACAATACAACCATTTCATATCCATATTTATTATATTAACAAAAATAAATTTTTTCCGTACCCATATTTAATAATTTGATAAGGAAAAAAAATTATATTCGTCTTATCAAATATAATACGAATTGAATAAATTGAAAAATAGGTGCGACACTTCTATTTGTGTTTTTAATAAAATATTTTTTGAAATAAGGAAAAAAAATTATAAATGACAAAAATGGATAAAAAAAAGTTAAATTTAAAATTATATCATATATACTTCAATTATAGATAAAATTATATCATACTATGTATTATTTCTATATAAATAACTAACTTTATATAATTTTTATAATTATCTTTACAAATTAATATAAAATAAACTTTACTCATATCTTTATATGCATGTAAATTAATAAAAAAAAAAGTCTATATAATTTTAGTAAGTTATAAAAAAATATTATCTAAATATGGTACAGATTGAATAAACAGTGCATTGACATCCTAGAAACAAAGAGAAAGCCATTAAAGAAATTTAGAGGATCAAATCGAAAAATCCGAACATTTTACAAGTATACTAAAATAACACTATATTATACCATATGCGATGATGACTCGAGCAAAATGACGAACTTGCTGTTGCTGCTGTGACTATCAATAAAGATTCAGTGCAACTTGGGGAAGTCGTTTTGGGATTAGATATTTTAACTGAATGACGACAAAGTAATTGAAGATATTATCTCAACGATAGTATCCGTACTACATTGCAAATTGTTTAATCTCAACTTGTCAAATATCTGGTTTAATTTATGATTTATGATAACAGTTCCTAAATTGATCCCTAAAGACAGAGGCGCCTGTAAGATTAATTGACTCCATTCATTTTTAAAAAGGAATTATTATATATGTTTGGTTTTTTTTTTGTAATTTATAGTAAAATGTTATGTGTATCTTAAAAATGATGAAATTTTGTATTGTTGACTCGTATTTATTTTTAATAAAAAAATATATATTATTATACATTGTGTACAACTTAGTAACTTGTAACATTATTTTTTTTAAATATGAACAACTCACCAGATGGTAACAAGACAAGCTAGATGTAGTTCAGAGCTCGCTCATTTTGAAAACGAGCGAGCCATGAATGAGCTAACAAAGAGTTCAAGTTATAAAAAAAAAATGGTTTGTAGCTCGCTCATTTTCAGGCCTGGTCGTTGAGATTGTTAATTTAAATTAAAGCGTAGAATATTACATTCAATTGTCACTGACTCGGAAGACAATATAATAAGATAGATAATACTCAATCATTAATTTTTAATATAGTAATAAAAAACAATTCTCTTTTGGTAAAATATTGTATGCTGTAAATTCAGTTAGAGAATTCTTTGTGAATATTAAGAATGTTGGATGAAATTTTGGGATCTTGGTGTTTAGTTCAGATAGGTTATAAAAAGAGAAATAAATCTGCTACGATCCTGAGAGATTGTAGGGTCTTACGATTCTAAATCCAACCTTTTAGTTTTTTGGTTGTACGAATCTCCATAGATATTGTTTTTATGCACGAATCTCAAAACAAATTAAAAGGTTGGATTTAGGATTCTAGGACCCTACAATCCCTTTTAGAATCTCTAGCAGTCTAGCTTGATCTCGGCCCAAAACGTGGTCGATATATGGCTAATGCTGCAGTATTTGTGCCAAAATAATTAGGTAATATATGCTTTGTCAGAATAGTACGAAGGCCTAAAACGGCCCAATTAGGCCCAATTATCCTCATTAGAGGATAACCAAAATTAATAAAGGACTTTATCAAACTCCTATTCCATGGCGCATTCGAGATTGAATAAAAAAAAAAAGTTCGTAATTAGATTGTTTTATTATTAATTCGGTTCGTTATTAGCGAACTAAAATTTGACTCAGCTCGGATTGGGTTGGCTCGGTTTATTTTTCAGCGCGTTGCAAGAAGAAGTTATTTGTAAGAACAAGATGATAGTTTTTTTCCAACTTATTATTTATGAGCGATTAACAGCATCAAATTAACAAAAAAAAATTAATCTGTACAACAGTTACAGAAAAATATGAGCTGATTTGTCTCGGCTCGTGATTGACTTAGTTAAAATCTTGCTTAGCTCGTTCGTGTAAAATATTTTAGAGACAGAGAGTATGAAATTCAAGAGAGAAATATATTGAAAATGTGTATTTTTCTTATTACAAGATTTTTTATTTATAACTGCAAAAGTTTAAAAATAGCCGTTGGTACTATTTCCTATTCTAATAATGACGGTACACGTTACTGTTATCTTTCTTTATTTGTAAATAACTAAATTTCTATATCTATATTAATTAAGTAACGAAGTCTATATTTTAACACCCCCTCAAGCTAGAAATGTATATATTATACAATCATAGATTGCTAGTAATTCTCTCAAATGTATTAAGATCCAAGCCTTTGGTGAATATATTCGCAAGTTGATCTTCATTTTTAATATATGGTGTTTCAATTTCTTTTACTTGTACTTACTCTCTAATGAACTAGCAATCTACTTCTATTTGTTTCATTCGCTCATGAAACACGAGATTTGATGCTATGTGTCGTACCGAGTTATTATCGCAAAACATTTTCATAGGTCCTTGAGTTTTAAACCTCATGTCCAATAAGAGTTGCTTAATCCCAGTTAATTCGCTTGCGGTTGATGTCATGCCACGATACTCTGCTTCAGCACTTGAACGTGCCACAACATTTTATTTTTTTGTTTTTCCATGTGACTAAATTTTCACCTACAAATGTACAAAAGCCGGTTGTCGATTTTCTATCGAAGCTTCCGGCCCAATCTGCATCGGAATAACCACATATGTTGTTAACAAGGCTCTAAATAGCGATTGTAGCGGCATAGCGGGAAAACAAAAACAAAAAGGCTATTGGGAATAGCGTAGCTATAGAGAAAGCTATTATACATAGCAATTTTCCCTTTTCAAATTTTATATTATATATTTCTACTAATTATCAACATAATCAACATTAGAAAATTAATGTAACAACTAAATGACAATTAATCTAAGTCTATACTTTTTATCAATTATGCAAATAAGAAGGAAAAAAAAATCTAAAAAGTAACGTTATTTAATAGTTTATACTTCATAGTATTACATATTATCATAGACAAAGAGAATTTTATAAGGTAAATGAAGTCAATATACATATTTAAATATTTTATATATAATAATAATAATAATAATCAAAATCAGCTTTCAATAAAACGAACGATAATAATTTTACAAATGAATACTATGCGAAGAGCAATCAAAATGAAGAATTAATATTTGAATATTTCTCGATATATAATGATAGAATAAATCACAAATAAAAATATAAGCATATAGTTTGGTTTAATATACTTATCGTAGAAGACCATGTAGCATTAAAAATAAGAATAGAAGTACAGAAGCCTATATAAATTGCAAAAAAAAAAATCCATGTAGCATAGCGGTAGCTATAGCAGGTCTCATATAGCGGTAATAGCGGTTAGCTATTATAACTATAGCGGTCGTAGCTGAGTTAACGCACTTTTATCTTATAGCTTAGCGTTTATGGTCCGGAAAAGCTATAGTTAGCTATTTAGAACACTGGTTGTTAGAATTATTATTTTTCATCAAAATATATTTTCCAGGATTCCCTTTTAGATATCTCAAAATTCTATTTATAGCTTCTAAATATGGTGTTCTATGTAAGTGCATGAACTTACTAATTTGAAAAGATATATCTAGACGGGTAACCGTTAGGTAGATCAATTTTCCTACAAGTCTTTGAAATTGGTTCATGTCTTTTATAGGTTCACCATCTTCACTATTTAATTTACACTTGTTATCAATTAAGATAGAAGCTAGTTTGCATCATAGTTTACCGGTTTCTTTTAATAAATCAAGTGTATATTTCCTTTGTGAGATAGAAGGTCCTTTATTTGAAAAAGCGAATTCTATTCCTAAAATATATTTAAGATATTCTAAATCTTTTATATCAAAATTTTCTTTTACTTGTTTTATTTTTATTTTTTGGATATATTCAAAATTAGTTCCGGTAACTATAATGTCATAAACATACACTAGAATTAGGGTTGTATTTGTTTCATCATTATTGGTAAATAGAGAATGGTCAGCATTACTGACCTTAAAATTACAAGAAATTAAATAAGAGCTAAGTTTGTCATACCATGCCCTTGGAGATTGCTTCAATCTGTAGATTAATTTATTTAGCCTACAATCCAAGTTAGAATTGTTTTCTAATTTATGACTGGGTGGTAATGTCATATACACCCCATTTTCAAGTGTTCCTTGAAGAAAAATATTTTTCACATCCATTTGGTAAAGGTCCCAACCATTGTTTGCAGCAATAAAGAATAAAATTCTAACAGTATTCATTTTTACCACCGATGCAAAGGTTTCGTTATAATCTATTCCATAGGTTTGAGTAAATCATTTGGCAACTAATATTGCCTTGTACCGTTCTATGGTACCATCACTATTATATTCGATTTTATATACTTATTTACACCCAACCGGTTTTTTATTTTTTGGTAAGAGGACTACTTTCCAAGTTTTATTTTGTTCTAAGACATTAAGTTCGTCTTTCATCGCTTTGCACCAAATTGGATTTTCAATGGTGTCTTGATAATTATTTAGTTCTAATTTATTTTCAACACAAGTGAAAAATGCATGGTATTCAGGTGAAATTTTGTCATAAGAAACAAAATTTTCTATTGGGTATTGAACCGTGTAGGTCTCATAATATCTAAGTCTAGTTGATGGTATTGGTATCCTAGGTGACCTTCTAACCTCAGTTATTTTGCACTATACCTTCACTAGTGTTATTGTTAATCTCACTAACTTCATTTTCATGAATATTGGTTGGTGGAAAATCTAAGTCATCTATGTAAGGCATTACAGTGTGGTGAACTTGATTATTTATATTTGTTTGATCAAGTACTTTTTCTTTAAAGTATGGTTCATCTTCAAAAAATGTGACATTTCTAGAAATATATAATTTTTTATTAATTGAATCATAATACTTATAACCATTTTTGTAATATAAGTATCCTAGAAAAATAGTTTTTTGTGACACAAAATCAAGTTTATCTTTTCTTTTGATGTGCACAAAACTTGTGCAACCAAATATTCTTAAATAGTAATATTTAATTTTTTGTTGGTGGATGATTTCTAACGGACTTTTATTATACAAACCGACACTTGGCAATATATAAATTAAATGTGTGGCACAAAGTATGGCATTCGACCCATAAATTTTAGGAACATGATTTTGAAATAATATAGTACATGTCATTTCTAATAAGTGTCTATTTTTGCTTTTTGATACTCTGTTTTGTTCAAGAGTATTTATGCAAGTCGTGTGGTGTATAATGCATTTTTCTCTACAAAGGCTTGAAACTTTATTGTTTATAAATTCAGTTTCATTATTCGATCTAAAAATTTTGAGTTTGGCATTAAATTGAGTTTCTATAAGACATAAGAATTAAAAAAAAAAACATCCAAACACCTCATCTTTAGATTTTTAATAAATACAACCAAGTAGCTTTTGAGTAATCATCAATAAAAATAACAAAAATACTTAAATCCATTATATAAATCAATTGGGGTCGGTCCCCATACATCGGAGTGAACTAAATCAAATAAAGCTTTACTTTTGCTAAAAGAAGGTACAAAAGGAAGTTTTGTTTGCTTAGCTAACTTACATGTTTCACAATTCATACAATTAGAATTTTTAAAATCTAAAATACTACTTAAAGTCTTATCGGATGGATGCCGAAGTCTCTTGTGCTAAAGATCAAAGTTAACGGTCTTTGCGGAAGCACAAAAATTTAATTGTTTGGAGTTTAATAATTAATGTTCGTTTTGTAAAAATCTCTTACCAATCTTGACTCTGGTTTCCCGGTCCTGAAATATAACATTTTTATAAGAGAAAATTGTATTACAATTTAATTATTGTGTTAATTTATTTATAAAAAAGTAGGTTTATAGATAATGTTTCTAAGTACAAAACATTTTTAATTAACTTATTACATAAATTAATTTCTCCTATGCCATTTATTTTTGCTTTCATGCCATTTGCAACCCCAACGTATTTATCATTTTTGGTCGGGTTTAGATTTGACAACAATTGTTTATTACCAAACATATGGTATGTTGCACCACCATCTATAATAATTTGGTTAGAAAATAAATCTTTTGAGTTAGAAACAATACCACATATACTGGGGGTATTTTGACTACCAAGCAGTGCAGAAAGCTGCTCTAGAACATGTTGCATTTATCCCCAGAGCCATGAACACCTCCTGACCCGTTTGAAACCGACCAGCTAACTCCAAACTGATTAACCCGCTCGAAGTCGACCCGTTTCTGACATGGGATGAGTTATAGGGTCCGCAAAAAACACTAACGGGTCTACCAGTATTGTTGATATGGTTAGTGTTGGGTTTTAGTTGCTAATACAACCAAAACTCTCGTATTGGCTTAAGTGCAGAAAAGACCGTAAAACAAAATTTTTACGTCTATCTTAAGCTAAGGATCTATCTCCCCGATTGATTTCTAAAACTAAATTTTTAAATAAATTATCACAACATTATACCTTGGTTCCAAATTCGAATTGGAACTGCCGCTAGACTTGCCTCACTGCTACTGCTACTGGTTGGACAAGAGCACGAGATGTCTAGTGCCTCTATCAGTAATCCACCGGAACAACCAGAGATCGGGTATTTTTTCTGCCAGAAATACTATACTCGAGGCATTCAACAAAAACAGTTGTCTCACGATCCGCAGATACTCCCACTTTCACAACCTCGTGCAAAAGCGAAGTTACCGCAGACTTCACGAGATTACAACTACTCATAACACTCAGAAATATATACGTCTATACGTATATATTTCTTTCCTAACTCAAACACTATTTGAGAGGAAAAATCGAGAAAGAAAAGAACCTGACTTCGTCAGACGATCAGTCAGACTTTTCGATCTTACAAATGGAAATGAACAGTAAATTACCAAAATGCCCCTCGGCCTAAAAAGGCCCAGAATAAATAGTATAAGGCCCGGAAAGACCCAGATTGAATAGTAATGGACCTGGGCTTTTGGGCTTTCTTAATTATATTTTAAATATAATTAAGGCCCAAATATACTAATCCATTTATATAATTGTTCTGAACAATTATATTTCTTTGCGAGTAGTTGTGATAGCTTTTACACAACGTGTCATACACGCTTATAATTTTAATCTGTTTAAGCTTGTCATCTATATGACATTTGTAATTAATTATAACATTTATAACTAAGTATAAAACCATCTTATTGATTAATTATAATATTTATAATTAATAATAAGATTCTCTGATTACTTCCTATGCGGTGTGACCCGATATGATCTGTGTTATGTTGGCAATAGAGTTAAAACTGTTTTAACTTCTATAGATCATAGGTGGTACCTGGCAGTACATTATGACCCCCAATTACACAGATGATGTTGTCCGGTACAATATCACGATTCTTAAGTAAACAATTTACTCGTGTTAATTATATCGTCTCATAGTAACTGATTAAATCCAAGGTAGATATGTGTCATCCTTGCAGACTTAATCGAGTAGATTATCATATATGATTAATCTCCATTAATCATACCGTATACAGATAATCCTACTCTATCAAGTGGGCCCAGTGTTACTATTACTGGTATAATAATACGAGGGACGATAGTAGTCTTGGTGAGCATCTCTTCCTCCGCACAAGTCATGTGTACTAAAATGTTATCCTTATTACTCTCTTTTACATATAGCGTTAGATAACACTTACAAATACACATTTCTCATGTAGGAAAGACCACACCTCATACTTTAGAACTTAACACAAATAAAACCGTTAATGACACAAACACAATTTCATATAACGTTTCATTTAGGGTCAGTCAAATATCATGTTCACAACATGTATCTATGTGATTAAATGACAACTATTTGTCTATGGTCTGCAAAATTGACCATCATTTAATCCACATACTAACATTCTAATGGATAATTATTGTTCCCTGCTAATTACCACGGTTAGTGACTATTAAGAGTGTATATCATCTATATTATGTAGTTTTGCAATTTCAGTCATGAACTTGAAATTATTCATAAATGCAATAACACTCAAGGAACAAAATGATATTAATCATCAATTCATGAACAAAAAATGATTGACTTCTATATTACTACCCTAGCAGTTAGCGGGTCCGTTAGAGTAATGTGGTGAGTTATTGGGTCTGACGCTTTGATTAAAGGGTCATGCTGGTCCAAAACTTTGGTTAATGGATCCACCAGGATACATGTGGGTTCCTAATCCGAATTGATTCGGACCCGTTAATCTATTGACCCCTTCTTCTTCATTTGAAACAACGTAGGTCTTATTTTTTTCACCGTTTATTCCCCAATTTTGCCCATCTCCTCCCTTCTCCGCTCCTCTAACTTTTTTAAGTTTAAGATGCGGATAGAGAAACCAACACTGATCTTGAGTGTGTCCCTCTTTTTTACAGTGATTGCATTTTTCTGTTTTGGTTTGATTTGGTCGATTTTTATTGAAATTGGAGTTTTTTATGGCTAGGCCACAAGTCTCGTGTTTCTCAAATTTTGTGATTTGTGGACCACCCATGATAGGTCTCCTACTTTCCTCTTGTTGAATCAAGTTTTGAATTTGAGAGTAAGACGGAAGAGGTACCGTAATCATAATTTGAGACCTTACCGCTTCATAGCTCATATTTAGCCCGGCGAGATATTGAAAGATGTCATCTTCTTCATCTTGTTTCTGGAATATGGTCAGATATATGGTTAGAGGCCGATAAGTCCGAAGCTCGACCTTTTTCTTTTTAAGAGCACCAAGGTATTCAGTATTACTTCTTGATCTTTGTTTTTCTTGTTAGATTTCTTGCATGAGTTGATAGATGTGAGAAAAGCTATTTTGTTGCCCGTACATGGATTTTATGGCTTCCCATAACTCATGCGCCGTGTCGGTCGTCTCAAAGAGACCGACTACAGTTGGCTCCATTGACAATATGAGCAAGGTTATGATTCTATTATTTTTTGTTCTCCAATTTTTTGCTCCTTTTTTTTCAATTTCGGTCTTATTTTATGGATCTGCTACCATTGGCTCTTTCGTCTCGCCGGTGATGTATTCTAACACCTCCCGACCACTTAGAGCTTTAAATGCTGCCTTTGCCCATGACAAATAATTTTGTCCATTGAGCAAGGTGTTTGTTAGCTTTTGTTGCCCCCTCTTGAGCCATTTTGATTGTTGCTAAATTTTTGTGTTTTCTCACTGGTACCGACTAGCTTTGTTAGTTTATGTGATACTTTGGCGGTATAGTTTCAGATCTATTACTCTGATACCATGTTGAATTTTAGAGACAGAGAGTATGAAATTGAAGAGAGAAAAATATATTGAAAAGATATATTTTTCTTATTACAAGATTTTCTATTTATAACTACAAAGGCTTAAAACTAGCTGTTGGTACTATTTTCTATTCTAATAATGACGGTACACGTTACCGTTATCTTTCTATATTTATAAATAATTAAATTTCTATTTATATATTAATTAAGTAATGAGATCTATATTTTAACAGACACGAACTGAGTTCAAATTTTGCATAGCTTGTCGTTGACAGTGACAGTCCAGTGGCGAAAGATGCTTATACGCATGACATAGGAAATTCTTGTTTAACATTTGGTTGACAGAAGTCCAGCTTGAAGCGTGATATAGGATTAGAACTGATTCGATAGATAAATATCCAATTGATTCGATAGATAAAAATCACACGACACATTGTGAGGATAAAGTTATGGAAGATGCCCTCTTATCCAGGATAATACAACAAAGTGACTGATCTCCAATTGTATACGAGAGTTCATTAAATGGCTCTTCAAAATCTATTTTAGCTGTTCGTTCGATATATACAAGAATTAAATAGTATTCGCGAGGGATACGCGGATACTCTCATCGCCAATAGAAAAAGTATATTTATGTCGGTATACCATCGCAGATAGTTATTTTTTACTCTCATAAATATTGTCTCATTTTTGTAATCAATCATCATCGATCAAATATATGTAGAACTTTATCATGGCGTAAAGCTTAAATTCTTTCATTTATTGTCTAGAAATAGTTGGTGTAAATAATTAAGAATGGAGATGGTCCGATGAACATTACAAATTAGAGTCGTTGGACTAGCATCAAGTTTTAAAATATGTGTACACATATATATATAATATGTACGAATTTTGATGATCGATGATTAAACAATTGACAAATTCTGACCAAAAATCGAACTGAATTTGTTCTTATGTCCGCCGAACCGCTCTTTAATTGATCCAAACATTTTATAATATAGTATATATGCTGATGAATATATATATATAGGTTATAACTTAATTTAATAGTTGGAACAAAATTTCCTGAAATTATCTTAATATTCTTTGCTTTAAATTATAGTATATAATTTTAATTGCAACGTGTGGACCACTAATTGACTAATCCCCAAAAAATAAAAAGTGAAAATGATTCCTTATTCCCACTAATTGACAGGAGAGGAGATGTTAGGCAGTGCGGTGCCCGTTACGGATCATGCTTAACTAATGGACGACAATACACTGTTTCAATCAAATATTCCATCATTGATTCCTAAAGAAAGAAAAAGGCGGTTGATAACAAGTTAGAATCTTAACTTTTGGATATGAAGGAACAGATAAATAACTAAGCATTTCTTGATAGTGACACTACAGGCCAGTACTGGCTAGCTAGGCCGTTAGCTTAGTTTACTCTAAAATTTTATCCAACTTGTGAAAATCTATTAAATAGATGAGTAGGGTTCAAATGCCTCCATCATGTCTTCATTTTTTAAAACATTAATAACTTAAAATTTAAAACTTAAAAATTAAAATAAAACCGTTAGATATGATCTATATCATTTTATCTATGCACATGTAAAAAATTATAACATTTCAATTTTGTTTTGATTGTCATCAAGAGCTTGTAAAAAACACACTAATGTGAATAATTTCTAAACGTTAATTTTTTAAATTATTTATTAACATTTAAACAAAATCAAAATTTGATAATTTTTTATGAGCACATAAAGAAAATAACATAGATCACATCTAACGGTTTTATTTTGATTTTTAAGTTTCATATTTTGACTTATTAAAGTTTTTTAAAATGAAGGCATGTTGGAGGTACAAAAAATAGAGGCATTTGAACCCTCCTCTAAATAGATATTATAATAAGACAACAAATTTATAGATTTCCCATCTATATTTCAGATATTTTATTGAACGGTTTGAATATTTGAATATTGATATGTATAATAGAATACTAATTGTTTATTATTTGAATATTTGAATACTGATCTATATGTTAGGCTGAAAATATTTTCATGAAGTTGAACAATATAATTCCTATGAATTAAACTTTAAAAGAAAAAAAAAAGTAGGAATAATTAAGGGCATATTGCTTTTGGAAAAAGTAAAAGATAAATACGAATCCTGATGTCTAGAAAAACAATACCACCACAGCAGGTCTTCAATTAATCCAAAACTCAAAAGTATATATATATATATATTCTATTCGATTCTTATGCCTCTGCTTTCCTACTGAAATGAAAGACAAATTCATAACATGGAATATATAATAATTCCAAATTGTAGTGAGAACATCTGAAGCTGTCTTGTCTTGTATTTGTATAAGGCCCACAAAAGGTTCTCTTTATTCGCAAGCACACTTCCTTCCCCTTTTCTCTACCTATAAACTTAGGTACACTACCAAGTTAATTACCGTGATATTTATAGTTGCATGCACTTTGCAAGTAGGGACTCGTTGCGTTGCATGATATATATCTTGAAAAGAAAACAAGAAACTTGAACAAAGGATAATGGGCAAGGGCAAGGGACGCCGTGCTCTTTCTTTACAGGTACTTTGTTTTACTTCCATATTGGAACCTCTTTTGAGCAAAGATACTGACAGAGCTGGTTTGGCTCGTGCACTGCACCAGTTATATATATATATTTTTTTTTTCATTTGTCTCTATTAATATTGCACTGCTAGCATGAAGTCAAAATAACTCTGTTGATATATATCTTTACCCATCTCTATCATATTGTTGTTTCACTTGCCAAATAAACTATATTTTTTGGATATGAATGTCAAAACTGCACTATATATAGCCTATAGGTCTTCTTCCATGTGAGCAGTTTTTGATTCGTCGCCTAGACTAGAAGGCTAGAACAGGGTAGTTTTTAATCTGATTCAGTAATCTAGAAGACTATAATCAGACCGAAATCAGATGGCCCCTGTTATCTTGTTATCTTTGTTGGAAACCGAACCCTTTTTCTTTCAAAATTCAAATGAATGTGTGTCATATCAGTATCAGTATCAGTATCAGAATAAGATCAGAAATAGGCCCAGTTTTAGATCAAACACTGGCCTTGGATACAAGTACAACCTACTTTAGATAAACATTGCTAATTCATAGTATGCATTAAATTAGTTTTTTAGTCCAATGTTTTCAGCCTTCTTTTTAATTAAGCCCAAAATAGATGGGCCTAAGATGGGCTAAAAGAGCCCGGAATAACTCATGGGCGAAGGAGGTAGATGTTGAGAGTATTGTGGGGGCTGTCCTTAATTAGTGCACTTTATATGTTTGATAAATTGATTCTAGAGTGCTTGCAACGTGTTTGTTAAAATGTCTCTCAGAAATATCAAACGTCACATGACTTTGTTGCTTGGCATATTTTGGTCATATATACTTGCACGGTGCACTACAGCAGAGGGTCCCAAACCCCTGACTACCTAATGTTTATGTTTAAATTTTGAAATCATAGTTCTTGAAATCCTTATTCTTAATTGTCTTATTGCTTCGATAAAACATAAATATTACAATATTTGTTCTCGCCTTGCTCCTTTTTCAGACAGTGGATCTTAAAGTTAGGATGTGTTGTACTGGTTGCGAAAGGGTTGTCAAAAATGCTCTGCTGAAACTCAGAGGTACCTCTTTTCTAGCACCTTATACGCATATCGTGCAATTAATCATTTCATACCAACAAATCGTTGTTTAATTGTATAGGTGTTGATGCAGTAGAAGTTGACTTGCCAATGGAGAAGGTGACTGTTACAGGTTATGTGGACCAGCAGAAAATTTTGAAGGAGGTGAGACGAAAAGGAAAACGAGCTGAGTTCTGGCCTAACCCGGACCTGCCTATGTATTTCACCTGTGCAAATGATTATTTCCGGGATGAAGAGTCGTTTAGGCAGACTTACAATTACTGGAAGCACGGTTACAATGGAGACAAACATGGCCAACTATCAGCGCCTCCAAGGGGCGAAGATCGTGTCAGTAACATGTTCAATGACGATGATGTAAATGCTTGTGTTGTTATGTGATAAAGAAGTCTTAAGAAAACTATAATCTAAGGGTATATATGTTGTATATAGCTGTTCCAATACGCTAGCTGCCATAAAATGCAATGCCACTAGGTGCTATTGGATTGCGGACATGCAAGCCCCACGTAGTAGTTTTCTTTTTTTTCTTAAAAGTGGGTTTTTGCGGTCCATCCGTCAGCGACGAAATGGCACCCAGTGTCATCGGGTGCTATGGCAATGGCAACGGATGTGAATTCTATGTTGGTAGAATAGTATATAATTAAGCTTGTTTCTATATATGTGTTTAGGACTACACTGTCCTTGATTAATTTCAAACTCCTCTTCATATGTCTTTATCTTTGATTAAACTTAGCTTATGACTTTACTAAGAGATCAAATTCAACATATATTGCTATGTTTGAATCTTATATTACTAACATTTTGCTTAAGAGGAGAGCATATGAATGCCCAATTTGCCAGTTCATGAACCTAGTTGCATGAAAATTACTCGTTGACTGATAACAAAGGCAAAAGAAATTCAGTTCAAACATAACTAAAGAAAATTGACATGCTTATTTCAGCACTATTTACAGAACATGCAGAATTATCTCTTCAGAACCTAGCTAGTATAATACCAGAGGAAATAGCTTCTTCCATGATTTCCTGAATTTATATACGGTTAAAGTTGCCGTCAACCGCGAACTTCTACCCAGCTCGATCCCATCATATTTCGTTGACGAAGGTGCAATTTTAGACTCCGGTTCATCCCAGAAATATGCGTCCCTTCGCTTTCTTCTAATCGCCGCCAGCACATCATCTCGGTTGCATATTCCCCACACAGTTACCTTCTGAGCATGATAATCAACATGTACTGAATGTATACCTACATATATGTCAAATTAATATACTCTCCCATCAAGCTTAATTAAAGAATTTCAGTGTATTTTTTTTATGTACAATAGACAAGATAATAGAATAATTACCTCTTAATCTCGAAAGCGCCTTCCTAATCTTCTTCTCGCATCCATACGAATAGAGAGGTACATTCATTTCGACATGTTGCGGCTCTATTTTCTTTCCGGCGAGAACAATTTGCATATCCGCCATTGCTATTGCACTAATTTTGAATCTTAACTGATCAATTAATACCAATGTCTATGTCACCCTTTATATAGGACTTCATAAAGTGATCTTCCATTAAGTGAGAAGTGGGTTGATGGGTCCTGTTGAGGCGGGCGTTACAATTTTTTTTATTTTTAGGAAATAAAAAAATAAAAAAAACGATTTATCAGAGACAACTTATTGATTAATTTTTTCACCAAAATTATGAAATATTGTCGAACTAAGTTTCACTTATGGCATGAATTTTTTTTTTTTAAATAGAACAAATTTTAAATATTTTAACAGAATAAGCACTATTGATTTGGTTTTTATAAAAAAACATCTCCACCGATCCATCTGTGGAGACACAAACATGTTTGCTTTACCGATCAACTTAATTTTGAAATCTTGTGTAGTCCATGGTGTGGTGTGAAAGGAGAAAGACCGAATCAAAGTTTCAGTCAACCCAGATCATACAGGTCTCGACTGAAACTTTGATTCAATTCTTGTTATTTTTACGAGGAAAAAACAATTAATTCATTTACTAAAAAACGATTTTCATTTTCTAAAAAAAAAAAAGTTTCAGGCGTTTCCCCACTAATTTGTGCTTTGTCATCCACTATAGGCGTGTGAATTTTATAATTTGGCATGGAAAGTGGAGCAAAGTTAGGGGGTGTTAATGATATCTTTTTTGTCGTTTATCCGATCTGTACCATATTCGATATAACGAGTATGGATAAGATTTTTTTTTATACCTATAGAGTAATTATATAAAATATAATAATATGATAATGTTTAAGCAATAATTAGTGAGTACTTTTGTTATTTGGTGTATTGTTTTTGTTGTAAGAAAAATACTAAACATATTATTTGTATTTGTATGTCTTGTTCTTTAATTAAATAATTAAATTTGTCGGAAGATGTATTTTTGTTTTTGAATTCTCTTGTTTTATAGAAAATACAATTTAGTTGAAATTGATTGCACATTTATTTTTATTTTTTATTAGTAATATTATTATTACATATGTGCGAAATAAATGAGTTTTGATGTTTTATTTGTAAAATATAATAAAACTAATTATTATAGTAGTATTATTCATTATTCATCCGCTACCATTTTGTTATCCGATAATTTTAACGGATAAGAATAAGATAAAATCAAATAAAATCTTAATGAATAAGAATAGAATATAGATAAAGTCATTTTTAATATATGGATAGAATATGAAAATATTTTCACCCTACCCGTGTCATGGAACTGATTGACACCCCTAAGCAAAGCAAAGTGTGTCATCTGTTTTGGAATTGTGGTTCTTTATAGATATTGCTGACAGGGTGAGAGCTTGGCTACCATGTGATTTGAGGTGTAAAGTGAATCCGGCGGAGACAAAAAGGGTTGCAATCATGTCAGGATGCCATGTTCTGACTGATACGTGGCATTTTATAAGAGTTTCAATTGACGTAATTTAGAATTTTTTTTATTTATAGTATATTAAAAAATATTATAGGAATATAGATAAATTATATGGAGATTTTGATCAATAGATTCGGTTAGACACACAACAAATTAAATTCGGCTCCTAAATTCTTTAATTTCATACAGACCTAAATCAATGTCACAAAAAAATCCGACTAGCTACGGTTCATTCAAAAATACTGTATTTTAAATACATAGAGAATTTGAATTATTAATTCAGCTTCTTCTATAAGATTGAAATTTCCCTTTCTATAATGTCCTTTTTATTGTTTTGATAAATGTGGAGATAGTTTTTACAAGGGTCCAAAACTGCTACTATCAATACATCAAATAGTTTTTACAAGGGTCCGAAATTTTTATTAATATTCAAAAAAAATATGAAATTTTAGAAACTATCCAGGTTATTCTATTTTTTCGAAATCTATTCAAACTGGAAATTTTTTTTTACGGTAATTTAGGATAAAACCTCCAAAAAAAAGTGCAATTTCAAAAAAAAAAAATTAAAAAAATTTGCGGTTACAACTTTTTTTGTATTTTTCATATTTTTTTAATTTAAATATAAATATTTATAATTTATATATTTTTTGTATTGAAATATTAGAAATATTTAATATATTTTTTTGAAAATTGATGGAATACTATATAATTTGATTTATTAGAAAGACTGCTACAAATAATCCGGATCAACATTTTTCATGCCGGATTTTTTGTGGTTGTAAGAAAAATTAATATATTTATTTATGTATTATTGGAAAAAAAAATGCTTGAATTCTCAATTATTGATCCCGATTCAAAAGTCACGTCTAAATAAATACAGAAAATATTGTCATCTTTCTAGTACATTTAATTTATAAAAAGTTGTGTCTATTTTTGAAAAAAAACAAAAAATTTATGTTATTTAATGATTGTTACTCAAAAATAATTCTCAAAATAGATACAACTTTTTAGAAATTAAATGTACTAGAAGGATCACAATATTTTTTGTATTACCTAGAAGTGACTTTTAAACCGGGATCAATAACTCAGAATCCAAACATTTTTATTTTTTTTCCAATAACTCATAAAGAAATATATTAATTTTTCTTACAGTCGCAAAAAATCTGGTATGAAAAATGTTGATCCGGATTATTTGTAGCAGTCTTTATAATAAATCAAATTATATAGTATTTCATCTATTTTTAAAGAAATATATAAAATATTTTAATACAAAAAATAAATAAATTAGAAATATTTCTATTTAAATAAAAAAATTGAAAAATGCAAAAAAAAAGTTGAAACGGCAATTTTTTTTTGCATTTTTTTTTTTAAAGCTCAAATTTTTTTTTACAGTAATTCAGTCTATAATCACCAAAAAAAATTTGTGATTTGGGTAGATTTCGAAATACCACAAAAAGCTGGATAGTTTCTGAAATTTCATATATTTTTTTGAGTAAGGCTACGGTGAGTTGCGAAGTAAAACACGTTTTTACTTCACGTAATATCTTCATTTTCAAAGTTTAAATAGCCGATCCAAACCGTTAGATGTTTAATCTATAATAAAATATGCTTGGAAACTAAATTTTACATTTTTTGGAATTTTTTTACTATTTATGAAGACACTTTGAAAATCTGAAAATCCGGGTGAACAGTAAAAACAGTAAAAATTTCTGGACCGCTGGATCGGCGATTTTCAAAGTGGCTTGATAAATAGTAAAAAAAATCCAAAAAATGTAAAATTTGGTCTCCAAGTACATTTCAATATGGAGATCATGTTGAGCTGTTCGGATCGACGTTTTAAACTTCAAAATCATAAAATATGAGCGTAAAGTAAAATAATCGCTTTACTTCGCAACCCACTATAGCCCAACTCTTTTTTTTTAATATTAATAAAAAATTTCGGCTTTTCTACCTATAGTAGAACTAAACAGTCTCAAGAGCATCACAACTTAATTAAGTTCAAACCAAATTTAGAATTGAGTCGTTGCAGACTAAATTGAAAAAAATAATAGAGAAAGATAGAGGTCTACTATACAAACTTTCATTTAATTATTTATACAAGTTTTTCCTTCAATTTTGAATTTATCATCTTTCACATGAGAAGACATGTGCCTTTATCATTAGACCAAAAGTCAATTTTTAAAAATTCAATATTTTAACTAGTATTGAAGTTCAAAACTATCTTTTGATCTAATAGTTAAAATCAGTGTTGTAAAAAATGTCCATTTAAGCTGATTAATCGGTCGATTAGTTGTTGGCGATGACTAAACTGTCATGAATTTTTCCGACTAATCGGCCGACTATGGCCGATTATTCTCTATTATTTTTTATTAATCGCTTGATAGTACCATGTCCATCCGAGGACCGCATACCATTATTTATAACACTGGTTAAAATAACATGTCGAAATTAAACTCAAAAGATTTATGAATACTTAAAAAGTTTGATGACTTGATCTATGTCTTTATCTAAACAAATATTAATGAATTTCTTCAATCTCTAGTCCACAACCATAGATAACCTCCGTTTCTTTCCTCTCTCAGCTCTTAACTGATCAACAATAGAAATTTTATTGGTTAGAAATCCAGTACAGGTGTTTATGTGCTATTTCCATTTTCTTAGTAATGAAAGAAATATGCAAGGTATGTTATATTATGTGAGTAGAACTAGGGTGTTCTTAATTAAGCTCATCAAAGTGTTTGGTGAGCTTAACTTCAAAATCCATCAAATCTATTTCAAATAATGAATTCGAACCGTTGAAATTCGCCTACCTTACGAGTGATGAGTCTACATGTAAAAATTTTAAACATTCGAATTAATTTAGTATAAAGTTAAGCGGTAAAAAAACATTCAAAAAATGAATGCACTAAAATTAATTTATTAACCTTCCAATTTTGACCGATTGACTTTAATTATACTAAACTAATTCGAATGTTTAAAAATTTCACATGTAGACGCATCATATGTAAAATAGCCGGGTTCCAACGGTTCGGATTCGTCATTTGAAACTGATTTAATGAATTTTGGAGTTAAGCTCACCAAACACTTTGGTGAGCTTAAGAACACCCTAGTTCTACTCATATTATGTTCCGTAAAATATATATTCATAATCTATTAAATTTTACTTCAGTAATTTAGTTTCTAATAGTTTAAGCTTTGCTTTTATTTGATCTGTAATTTTAGTTCATTCAATTTTTATAGTATGTGAGCTTGATATCTAGAAAAATACTGATAAAAGTTAATGTGTGCTTAATTATGGATAATTTTGTTGGAACCCACCATGTGCGACGTGCCTCTCCTCATATTTCTTGTGACATTTTGATGATTATCGATCTTGCAGTGAGCCATCTAGATCAATTACAGGGTTATTTTAATATTAATACCGTTGTATAATATACCATAAGGCAAGTGCTACTGAGAAATACAGAATCAAACCAAACATCAAAGTTTGGGACAGTTTCCAGAAAATAGATGTACCTTCGCAGGATACTTGTTCGTTTATTGGGCAATATTGGGCTTTATTGGGCAATAATAGTTGTGCACCTGATTATTGGGCAATAATAGTTGTGCATCTTAATCAAAGTTCGATGTACCTTCGCAGAAATACAGAATCGATTATTGGGCTTTATTGGGCAATATTGGGCTTTATTGGGCAATAATAGTTGTGCACCTGATTGTGGTCCCATTCCAAATTGATCAACCAAAGTGATACTTGTTCGTTTGGATTTGGGTGGCAATAGTTGAAGACCAATCGGCACAAATGAGCTCTACTTGATTGATGTGCTCTTTACCGCCAGCTGGAACGAATCATTTTTTATTCTCAGTTCAAATTACGATAATTATTCGCAACTTAAATTAACATAAACCTTATACATTATTAGGTAATCATCAATATATAGTTCTACAAGAAGCATGTCATGTAAAGTTAAAACATAACATAACATGGATCAGCTTGTTTTGTTACTAATCAAACAAATTGCATGATCTTGTCTTGCTTTTCTACCAATGGGACATAAAGCAAACAAATTGCATTTAAGTATCTCACTTTTTCTTAAATTCTCATCCGATTCCTTCATTTTCCTCACCTATATATTAAAGCCTCTGTAGCTTTAGGGCTCCTTACTACTTACAATTAATAGAATTATGTTTCGTTTCTGGGAGCAGAAGGGTTCCATTTCTGATGCTATGTCCGTAAGTTATCTCTGAGACAAACATGAAATTAAGGTGAAAGAATGAAATTAAAAAGATCTTAACTAACATAATATTTTCCTCTCCTATATATATGTTGAGATTGTTGAGCTAAATGTTCACATGGACTGCGACGGATGCCAGAAGAGAATACGAAAAGCAATTGTTAAGCTCCATGGTATGAATTTTCTACCGATACTCATGTACGTAAACAATCAATAATTTGTTAATTTCAGATTATCAGTAACACAATCATCATGAAGGTCACAGATCACATCAAATTCATATTTTTGTATTAACTTTGATGAGCAATGGCAACAATCAACTAATGGATTAATTAAAGAATTAATTTCAATTATCATTTCTTGTATCTGTTTTTTTTTTTTTTTTTTTTGCTTGCCTTTACCTAACTAAGGTTGTCTTATCTTAGAAAGTAACAACATATATATATGCCATATTTTACATAGGGGTGGATAATGTGGAAATTGACATGGACAAGCAAAAGGTGACAGTTACTGGATACGTGGGTCGCAAGGAGGTGTTGAAAGCGGTTAGGCGAACTGGTAGGAAGGCTGAGTACTGGCCTTCCCCGTATGATGGAGAATTCTACCCTTTCGCGATACAATATTTAGAAGACAATACGTATACATCTACACACAATTACTATCAGCATGGATACAACCCCACGATGCACGGTTACTATCCTGATCCCGCTTATTCAGTCATCGTTGATGATGAAGCAGCATGGATATTTAACGAAGATAATGTTCATGCATGTGTGATCATGTAGTTATATATATAGCCAATTAAATGAAAAATATCGGAAGCAATCTTTTCTCTGAGAAATGAGTACTACTTTCATTAGGACAACAGAAGAGATGAGTACTGCTTTCATTAGGCATGACTTTGTCAGAAACTTTCGTCCATTCAATCCAATGACAATCATTGATATTTGACAAAATAATTTGGGGAGAAATAAGAAGTGCTAATTAATTTGCTCTTTCTAAAAAAAAAACAACAACAAGAAGTGCTTGATTGCTGACAATTAAGAGACATTTTCTATGATGCAGCTTTGTACGTTGTTTAATTTCTTTATGATACATTGTTTTATTGAAATATTATTAGTTTTCATCGAAAAGCGAAAATGAGCAAATCGTTAGGAATTGGTTGAATCAGATTAGAAACTCGAATTTTTTTTGTAAAATTAAATTAGAATAAAATAATTTAATGTAAACCATTAAAGTATTAAGTTTTACTTTAAAAGCATAGTCATTATTCTTTTGAAAATCAGGTCATTTTTTAACCGTGGAACCTTAGAAAATAATTTAATGCTTTATATTAAAATTCAGCACATCCCTTTGTAAAAGAATAGGGAAAAAAATATTTATGCCACTCCAAAACATGGAATTTAGGAATTTGCCACCCCAAAATCTTAAATTAGCTAATTGCCACTCCAAAATCATTATATTTAGCAAATTGTCACAATTACACATATAATTCAGATATTTGATTAAAAATTGCTGAAAAGTAGTGTATAATAAAACGTATTTTGGTATTTCTAAAATTACCCTTCAATTGGATCTGCCCTTCACCACTTGCCACCGGAACCAACTCCGCTGCTCTCTAAATAGGAGAGCAGGACCCTGTTATTCAATATCGAACCGTTCATCTGTGTTGAGATCCGTGCATGAAAAAAATTAAACGATCCGATTGTAAATAACAGGGTCCTGCTCTCCTATTTAGAGAGCAGCGGAGTTGGTACCCTTGCCACCACCTCTGCTCTCTTCTTCTCCGAAGAACCAAAAATTAAAAATGGATCTGCCACCTTCAGAGGAGTTAAATGATAAAAACAATACTGGAATTTAAATCTCCTAACTACCGCCCTTTCCATTTTGTGAATAAAGAAAGGTTGAGGAGCTCATGGTAAAAAGTGCTGCCCCCATCTTCTGATAAGCTGATTCCTTACCAGTATCTACTAGAATGCTCATTTCTCACCCCGTTGAAACTGGTTAAGTTGACAGTATCACCTGTAGCCTTCCGACAGTCCCTCTGAAATACCAGTAAATTCTGAAAAAAGATGAAGCGACAGTAGTTGGGGTGCATTTTGGGGCAATCCCATCTTCAGCGGGGGTATTTTGGTCACTATTGAAATTTGTTGAATTTTCAGAAAAATTTTAATCAAATATTTGAATTATATGTATAATTGTGGCAATTTGCTAAATATAATGATTTTGGAGTGGCAATTAGCTAATTTAAGGTTTTGGGGTGGCAAATTTCTAAATTTCATATTTTGGAGTGGCATAAAAAAAAATATTTCAAAAGAATATGATCCATTCTTTAGATAAAGAAAGGAAAATTTCTACTATAATCATGGAAACTTCTAAAATAGTCAATTTTCCCATAAAAACATGATAATATCCTTTCTTTTATCCCCATCTATTCATTAAATATAATTTTTAGACAAATATACCCTTTTCTTTTAAATAGAGATGTCCATTTACATTAGTAACATGATTGAATTTTAAGTCCACAACAAGCTTCCAAGGAAATTGAAAAAAATTGCTAGCTATTTCATAAACTGAGAACAAGAAGAAAACTGAGAGCACAAATAACTTGGTTAGAAGAAGATTCCAACTAATATATCTATAATAATTAGTTTTAGCACTTTTGCCTACTGCTTCAACCAAATAATAAGTTTAAGGCCCAGGATTCCAGAGTTCTTCTAAAATCAAGATGGGATATCTTCAACGAATTTGGTCTTACTTCATAACTTCTAGGATATCTCAAACTTTAAGTTAATTCGTAAGAAATTCGGGTTACTGGTACTAGCGTGGTTACTGGTATTATTGAATTTATGTAACCTTAGTTTACTGGTACATATACTCCCTACGAGCCTTATTATACAAAAAAAAAAACTTAACAGAACTATGGGTTCAAGGAGTACAACTAATAATTCGTTTAATTTTGTCCTTTTGATAATTACCATTTTTTTATTTAAGAAAATATCCTTGAGCAAATTAGTGCCGAAGATTAGACTGATCAGTGGTGCTGAAGAGGTAATCAGATTAGAAGAATAGGGCAACCTGAATCGTAATATGCGGGTTATTTCAAAATTTTGTGCCCCCAATTTTCTTCTTGTTTACGGTTTATGAAATAGCTAGCAATTTGCTTCAATTTCCTTGGAAGCTTGTTGTAGACTTAAAATTCAATCATGTCGTTAATTTAAATGGATATCTTCATTTAAAAGGAAGGGGTATATTTGTCTAAAAAATCAACTTGTACGTTTGGGTGACACAGGAATAGCTGCTATTCCGAACCAAGCACGTTTGGATAAAAAAAATGCTATTCTCAACAACGGAATAGCTCGGATTAACTGCTATTCTGCTATTCCTTAGAAATGTCGGGTTAGCTGCTATTCCGAACTCAGGAATAGCTGCTATTCTGAGCTATTCTTTGTTTCATCCAAACGCAGAATAGATGGGGATAAAAGAAATGATGTTAAATTTCTATGGGGATATTGGATATTATCATGCTTTTATGGGGAAATTGGCTATGTTAAAAGTTTTCATGGGTACACTAGAAATTTTTCCAAAAAAATAATAGGTGTTATAAAATAGTATTTATGTGGATGTTCAATTTATAACCCTCAATATTAATTCTCATGTTCATTGCCCCCACTACTCCACTATCACGGGCATTCATTTTCTCCTTTATTATTGTAACATCTTTTTCTAGCCTATAAATAGAGGCTTTGTAAATAGATAATGTACACATATTAAACACACAAAAGAAGAGAATAAAATTATGTTACTGCTCTCTCTATCTCTCTTATTATTTACGTTACTTTTGTTGCAACTTCATTTTAAGTTTACATCACGTTATCAGCACGACTTGCTCGGAAGAAGTTGCAAAGTTATTAGAGTAAAGCTAGCGTGTGACATGCTCACCAAGAAAGTTTGGTGAGCATAACTCCAAAAGTATATCGGATCGACGTCAAATGTCAAATCCAAACCGTTGAAATCCATGTACTTCATGAGTGATGCATATACATGCAAAATTTTGAAAGTTTCGAGTTTATTTGCTACACGGTCAAGTGGTCAAAGAAATAATAAAAATTGAATATATAAAATAACTTATAATAAAATGTTCATTTCTTTGACCACTTGACCGTGTAGCAAATAAACTCGAAACTTTCAAAATTTTGCATGTATATGCATCACTCATGAAGTACATGGATTTCAACGGTTTGGATTTGACATTTGACGTCGATCCGATATACGTTTGGAGTTATGCTCACCAAACTTTCTTGGTGAGCATGTCACACGCTAGCTTTACTCAAGTTATTATGTAAGTAATTTGTGTGATTAATTATTATATATTTCATTAATTTAAATTTCATTTAAATTTTTTATTACATTTGTTTATAGTTTATAAGAATCATTCTTTGAAGTGAATAATAGAATAATAGCCTGAAATTATTATCAAAACTAAATATTTGTCAAGAACCTGAAGTTCTTATTACCTGAATATAATAATAAGAGTAATAACCTGAAGTTATTGTCACAACTAAATGTTTCTCAAGAACCCAAAATTCGTATTAGCTGAATAAAATAATAACTTGAAGTTATTGTTAGAAATGTTTTACTGCGCAGCTGTTTCGGCCTCAGTTTCTTCCAGGAACTGTCTGTTTCGGCCAAGCCGAACACAATTTTTCCTGCGCATCTATTTCGGCCTCAGTTTCATCCAAGAACTGTCTGTTTCAACCTTGGTCGAACACACTGTTTTCTTGCACTTTCTGTTTCAGCTAGGAACTATCTGTTTTGGCCAGGAACTGTTTCTGTTTAGAACCTGAAGTTCTATTATAAATTTTAGTATAAACTTAATATAATAACCAGCAGTTATTATAGGCCACTGGATAAATAATAACCTAAAGTCACTCTCAATTAAAAACCTGAAGTTTTATTAGAAATTTTCATATAAAATCAATATAATAGCCATAAGTTATTATATGTCATTGGATGAATATATAACCCGAAGTTATTTCAAATTAAATTCTACAATTGAGCAGTCAAGTAATTTAATAACCGGAAGTTATTAAATAAATATTTTATTATAACCTAAAGTTATTAATATATTTAACTTTATTTATTTATTCATTCAACTTACATATTCTTTTATTTACTTTTATTTATCTCTTTTTTCATTTATCATAACTTGAAGTTATGACATTCATCTCATTTTCATTTTGTAGTACATATGGCAAATCTCACCAAGTTTAAATTTATCTCATTTTCATTTATCATAACTCGAAGTTATGGTAGTAATAACCTGACGTTGTAAATACGTATTAATAAAAAATGAGAAAGAAAAACGTCCGGAAGATGTTTGTTTCAGATATGGGATGACAAATCATTGGCCGCGTACATGTCGTACGCCAAAGCATTAAATGGCACGTAAATTTACTTAATAATTTTGCGAAGCCATCTCAAAGACCCAAAATTTTGTAAGTTAGCACCTCAGAAAATCGAAATTAAATGATTACCACCCAATCAATCATATTTAATATCATATCATCTACGCTTTTGATGCGCACCAATTCGGTGCGCCAACTGAGTATGCGCACCAAATTTTTTTTTTCTGTTTTGCAATAAATTCATATACAATCCATTTGTTTTTTGGAAGTATGCAACATAGTGATTTTCTCTTTGTTTCGATTACCAAGATCTGCTTTGCGCAGATATTATGTGCCAAATAAATATAAGAGTACTGAGGACTCGATTGCGCAGATATGATGCCCATTTTTATTAATAACCCAAAAAAATTAGTTTTTTATAAATATACCCTCAAAATATGAGTTTTTTCAAATATACCCTAACCGCCCGGGACACGGGCGGTTTGCTCTTCTTTTTTTCTTTTTTTCTTTTTGAGAGAGATCTGATTTTTTTTCTTAATATTTTCATTTGTGAAGTTTTATTTTTTTTGTTTAGGGTATTTGCCAAAAAAATAAAATATTTGATATATTTATAAGTGGTGTCGTAACTCTCGGTCATTTTTTTTAATACCCAACATAAAAAACAAATTTACCAAACTAACCAATCTTTTGATTTTTTTTTTATATCTACCCAGACATGCTGGCAGTCCAGATCTATAATGAACCGCCAGGTGGTGGGGCGGTCCACTAGGAGACCTGACTGCCCACATACATAAGGTTCCTTAAAAACAATAATAAAAAATATTACACCTAGTGTTATGTATGTGGGCCTGATTCTAGGAGTATGCGGGGGGTGGCAGGGGGGCGACAGCTCCTTGCGAGCGGTGTCTGAGGTTACGAAGCCCGGAGAATTTTATTTTCAGAGAAGTCAATTGAATGAAAATCCTTTAACCGACGGCCCAGATTAATATAAGTTACCCATCAAGATGTGCGGTTCAGATTAATATAAGTTACCCATCAAGATGTGCGACATAAATTCGACTTTCCTAGCCAAAGTTATGGGTGTTTAAAGTTTTTTTTTAAATTAAACTTTGGAAATTCATAATTAACTGTAGAAAAATCCAAATAAGTTGAAATTTATATCAATTTTGTGTATTTTTGAATGCTCTACATGCTGTATCAATCCATACTTAAAATTCATAATTAACCGAGAGTTACGACATCACTTATAAATATATCAAATGTTTTATTTTTTGGCAAATACCCTAAACAAAAAAAAAACTAAAACTTCACAAATGAAAATATTAAGAAAAAATCAGATCTCTAAAAAAAAAGAAGAGCAAACCGCCCGTGTCCCGGGCGGTTAGGGTATATTTGAAAAAACTCATATTTTGAGGGTATATTTATAAAAAACTATTTTTTTTGGGTTATTAATAAAAATGGCCGCAGATATGATGTGCCAAATAAATATATTATACATTAAGCTAAATGTCTCCTTTATTACAAAAAAAAAAAAATACTTTTGTTCTGATTAATGAGGAAATTCCCAACTACCATCAAGTGCATTTATTTGACAGATATCGAGGTTCACAATTTAGATTCATTTGTACTTAATTTATTATAAAACCGAAATTAATTTGATACGCTAACTGAATCAGCTTAGATGGTAGGTTTTGAAATATGACTTATAGATTGGTAATCACTTAATTCGAATTTTATGAGTCGCTAACTAAAAAAATTTCGGGACCAAAATTCATTTCCCAACTGACAAGGGAAACATCCTGGGCCTAGTAATGTAAATGGGCTATTGACTGCAAATTTGAGACAATCCGAAACCATTTGCAAAGAAACTAAAAACTGTCTTTTGCTAACTAATTGCAATTATTGCATGAAACTACTGAAAGGTCCGCCCGTCGAATACAAATCCAGTGCAATACCTGACCGTGTAGTATTAGATCTGAGTAGTCAGTGTTAATCTGGCACGAATCTCAAAGCTGATCCTCTATATTTCAAATTGGCACTGGCCCGGCTGCGAGTATTCTACACTGTCAGGTACCTTAGGGATACTCACTCCCAGTTATCCGGTCTTCATCATTTCTTTTTCTCCGCTGAATTTTTTTTTCTTCGAATTAATTGCGAATCTTGTCCAGTCCGCTTGGCTGGATTGATGGATTCCTTGCTACCGGAGATGGCGGTCGCTCTAACCGGTAGCTCCAGTTGGTGGGACGACGTGGATAGCTCCGCCACTTGTCAGGATCTGATCTACTATTCCCTCGCTGCGCTCTATGGTTTAATTGGGGCTGTAGCTCTTGTATGTTTGTTTCAAAGATATTAATTGAAACTTTCTCAAATATATTAATTGAAAGAGGTTTTAATCAAGCTTTCATAATTGCAGATTCAGTTATTTAGGATTGAGCACAGAGTTCCTGAGTTTGGATGGACGACTCAAAAGGTTTTCTTCTTGTTGAATTTCTTAGTCAGTGCTGGTATGTATGTACTAATTTTAGTTGCATTGGGTTAAAATTACTATGTGATAGTTTCCAATAACATACTTACTTTGTTATTTCCTTTTTTAGTCCGGTCGGTCATCTTTGCGCTTAGACGGGATGTTCAGAAGACAAAGCCTCAGGTTTGTTTGTTTGATTATACCTTTCTATTAATTATATTTTGGGAATATGGGTGTACATCGGATATTTTATTTAAGGCTTAATTACTCTGTAATTTGAAATGATCAATTGACTATCACAACAAGAAAGAAACATAAGCATGCTATTAGTGTTAATTTCAAAAAAATTAATAGTGTGCCATGTATAGAATCTCATCATCATTTATATAAACAATTTGTATATATAGATATCCCATCCCACTAGTTAAGTTTTAGATACCAAATTTCCTTATATAATTGTCAGCAATTGTCCTATTTCAGAAAAAAATAAAAATAAACTACTTCAAAAGAAGATAATTGCCAACTATTGTGAAATGATACTATCTCTTACTGTTTTTTTTCTTTTCTCAAACAAAAATCCCAAGTGTGGCAGGTCAAATTCATAATTAATTTTGTTCTATTTTTCCTTAATTTTGGTTTTAGGTGTTTCAACATGTTCTTGTTGATTTGCCTGGCCTGGCCTTCTTCACGACCTATGTTCTTTTAGTTCTCTTCTGGGCTGAGATTTACTATCAGGTTCAGCCGAATTTTCGTCTTTCTTTTTCTCATTTTATTTCTGTTTCATTTTTCAAATGTTGCTTTTCCTAAATTTTGTTTCTCGCTAAATTCTGCAGGCACGAGCAATGCCAACTGATGCACTCAAACCCACATTCTACATTATCAATGCAGTTGTCTATTCAGTACAGGTATCTGATTGCCTAAATTTCAAATTAAATTACATGGGCAATTGTTTTTTTTTTAACTTAATTATTTTTAATGGTCAAAATTATTTTCAGATTGCCCTGTGGTCATTGCTATGGTGGATGCCCATTCAACCGATGCTTGTATTATGCAAGCTATTCCTTTCTGGTGAAGTATTTGAACCATTAATCGATGTTAATTAAAACTGTTTTTCTTTACCTTCCTACTGGCTTCATTTATCCAGACAAATTCTTGCTTTTTAAATTAATTAGGTGTATCATTCTTGGCGGCCTTTGGTTTTGTTCTCTATGGAGGGCGGTTAGTATTTAGTGACATTCTATAGTCTTATTATCAATTTTGTTGACTATGTGCATTACTTTTTTTTTTGACAAGTTTTCTTGAGAAATAGACATAGTTTTTATGGCAAATTTTACCCAATACTACAAAATTTGCATACATCACCCATCATTTTATGTACTTGGATGCAATGCACAAAGTTTCTTTGGACTTTCTAAGATAATAACCATTTATTTGACACAATTCAGGATTGTTAATTTTGCTCCACTTTTAATTATCATTATCATCCTTTTATTTGATTTCAAATTAGCTACAATGAGGCCAAATATGATAAAGAATTTTGACGGCAGGTATATCCAAGTTTTGGTTTTAAGTGACTAATTGAGGTAATACCTAGAATGTTGGGTGAAATTTGTCTTTTTTCTTTACTGACAATACTTTACTAGTAGTTCATTATTGGAAAAAAAAAAAAAAAACTTGGTGCAACATTTGCAAATATGAAGAATGCTGCAGTAAGAGAAAAATTGGGTGTTATATGCAGATAAATTATGCAGTACTAGAGTTGGATTTTGTAAATATTTCTTGTCAATAATATAACCGCTCTTATTTAACTATATTGCTAGGCTTTTCATGATGTTACAGCAATATCCAAAAGAGTCACAAGGGAGGGCTAGAAAAATGAAAGAGGTACCCCCCCTCGCCCCCAACCCCTCACACACATACACCCCACTACTACCACGGCAAAAAGAAAAACAAAAAAAGATTATATTCTTTTTCTGGTTTTTTACTGACATTTTCAATACTATTATAGGTCTTTTCTGTAGCAATAATATGTTCTACTTGCTTCTTAGTGAAGTGTATTACGGTAAGTATTCTTGTATAATATTTTCAAACTACTGAAGTTTGCTTCTTTTCCATTCATTATATGGATCGTGTATATTCTCAAAATTCTGTCTTGCAGATGTGTTTTAGTGCATTTTATGAGTCAGCAGACCTAGATGTCATGAACCATCCAATCCTTGATTTCTCATATTACGTGGTACGGATTCCTTCTTTAATTTTATTTCCTCTTTTTTTTTTGTTAAAGTTTTTACTAATGAAATTATCGGTACATGCAGCTACTTGAACTCTTGCCATCAGCTCTGGTTCTAATTATTTTAAGGAAGCTACCTGCTCGGCAAATCAGCCCGATTAACCCGCTTCACTGACAAAAATGGCGATTCTTTCTTCTAACTCTTATTTATATGCCCCCATAGACCAATACGAAAGTGTGTGCTTTGAATTTTATTCATTCAGTTGTGTCATTCAAGACATTTCTGAGATTCGGGATTACCTTGTAATTTAAATCCATTTAGGAATTAATTTATACTTCTTCTGGATTTATAATAACAGACTCGGTTTGCTGAATTGTTGTTGAAATAAGTTTTTATCTGACAATCCATTTTTATGTACAACTAGGTTATTTTTGGACTTCGCTCCGGAAAGAGAAATATCTAATTGAAGAAAAAGTTAATTTTTTTTTAAATAATACAATTTGAATAAAAAATAACAAATTTTGAATAAAGTTATGTGTTATATAAAATAACAAGGTAAATCACGCAAGAAATTTGCTTATACCCTTTGTATTACTTTTTAAAGTATTTTGTTGCATCTCAGGCTTATAAAATACTTTTGCTTTTAGATGAGAAGAGAAGCATGTAAAATATGAGCCGTTTGATTATAATAAATAAAAGATGGAAGTGTGATCGGATGGTTGAAAAAATCATAGGTGATGCGATATGATCAAGAATCTTGGAAACACTACTTTTTTTTTATCTACTAGTAATGATTTGATAAACTATGACAAAGAGCTTTCACTAAAAACTGAACACTCGTACCGGAAATTTTAGTTTTGTTTTGGGCTAGATTTAACGATAAAACGTAAAACAACCAGCAGCACTAGAAATATGTGCTCAATTGGAAGCATTTATTAGATCAAATTCGGTTTGATGTTAGATAAGAGCTGCGATATGCATCAAAATTCATGAGAACAATTTATATATTTGTACAGATTAACAGATCAAGTGCACACGAATTTTAATATAAATCGGACATCAACTAAATGTCAGACTGAATTTAGTCCAATGCCTTCAAAATGAGTCCATATACTCTGAGGTAACAAAATATATCTGTTTAGATCCGGACCGTCCGATCAGAAATATTACGTTACGCAGCCGCTAGGGATATGAATTCTTGTAAAATTAGAGGGGAACTGGGAAGCATGACTTTTTAATTGTACTGGCCCAATAAGCCTTTTTTTTATTGTACTGGCCCAATAAGTCACACTCGTAGGCCCAAATCTTATTTATATATGTTCTTTTCTCCGACCTTGGACTTTGTATCACTCGAGAAAAATCCCTCCAAAACCCCAACTACTCAGCAAGAAAGCCAAGAACCGAAAACCATGGATTACCTTGTCGGAGCCACGCCGATCCCGTCGCAGCGCTTCCTCCTCCCCTCCATTTCCCGACCTCTCCACAAATCAAAACACCTTCCTGTTATCGCTTCTTCATCCTCCAATACCGCTAACACGCTTTTCCTCACCCTCCGCACCACTATCTCTAGCGCTGTCCTCCTCACCACCACCTCCGCCGCACTACTCTCGGGCAAAGCACGCGCTGATCCATCAATCCCGCCTCCATCCACTGTAGAAACCATCCCTCTATCTGAAAGCCCTGAATCTAAATCCCAAATCTATACTCTGTCTCAGTTGCTTGACTCAAATGAACAACTAAGCGATGACCTTCGCAAGATAATCTACACCAAGATTGATACAGCATCTTACGATGAGGAGAAGCTTTCCCTCCTTTGCAAGGTGATCTCTAGCCGTCCCTCTGAGTTTGAATGGAAGATCTCTGCAGCTAGGCTCCTGTCTGACAAACATGAAATTGCAAAGGCAAGGAAGATGCTAGAAGAGGTTCTGTCCCAAGAGCCGTTATCTCTCGACGCATTGCGTGAGTATGCAATTTTGATGGACTTGGCCAAAGATAACTCAGCTATGTACAAAAGGTTAGAAGAAGCGATGGAGATTGCACATGGCGAGAACAAGGAGAAAGAGGTGCGGGGAATAAGATTCATAAAGGCCTGGATGTTGATTTTTCAATGTAAATTGGAGGAGGCACTAAAGAGCCTTGAGGAATTGAGAATTGAGGACACAGAGGATCATAGGTCATATTTTGCGCTGGGTGTGGTTTATTCCTTGATGGATAAAAGCAAGGAAGCAAAAGAGGTGTTTCAGAAATTGAAGGATCTTTCTGGTGGAAATATTGAGGTTGAGACTGTTTTGAAAAATGGGAGGTTGGGCATGGTGATCTTTAGGACTGAAGAGAAGGTTCACAAGGCAGAGTTTAGAGTTTTCTCTTATGATGGAATTGATAGGTAAACAAAAATTATGTTTTGATGGATCTCATGTGAGAAATTTTGTTGGAGATGTAGTTCTAGAGTTGCTGGTGGGTTGTGATGTGTCTTTTCTATACAGATAGTGCCTTGTATAGCATTTTACTCTGTTTCAATTCTTGTTGATTTCAAGATATTGCAGTAAGAACATAAATGCTGTCACTGAATTTGTAGATACATAGCAACTAAATCAGTGAACTATTTTCTGTAGGGGTTACCCTTTTCTTTATGTACCATGAAATTCTGTTGTCAACTTTTTTAATTCTTGCTTTCCTTTTCTTTCTCTGCAATTGCTGATGTTCTCTACCTGGCAAACTTACATGAATTGGTGTAGAACAGATATCTCGAACCCATTTACGCCTAATGAACTCTTAGAGAGAGAGAGACATGAAATGTTTCAATTTTATTTCATTCAGCATCAAACTGACAGGATACAGAGGGCACAGGAGGCTTTTATACGCTTGAATCAGTTCAGAGTCGGCTTACTAAAGCAAGCAATACTAAATATGTGCTCTAAATTGCAATATCAAACTTGTTTGCCGCAAAATATATGTTTTTTTTGTAGTAAAATAGTTTTTTGCAAGAACATAATTCAAAGTAATGAATGATTAATTTTGCAATATAGAAATACTGGATCTTTACAAAAGACATGAAAATGAAATTCATACAACTAATACAGTTGGTTTGGCTCACTGGTCAGGTAGCATAGACACATCTAAATATATATTATGATGTGCGTCTGTCCGTATCTGACACGGACACGTGCACGACACGCTTTAGCTTAAATTGTCAAGCATAAATCTGACGATTTAGCATAAAACCATTTGCCAAGAATAAACAAAGCTTAAACTTTGGATTCCGGTGATGTCCATCTTATTCAATATATCAATTTTTAAATATAAAGACATTTAACTGATGAGATCGAAATAGATTTTATTTTGGATCAAATAGCTATGAAAAAATAAATATTTACATCTATCTTCTCTATAATTTTGATATGTTATGTATTAATTAAGTTCGATGCAAGATAGCGCTGGTTGGATGATTGGTTGGTCATCCGTTAAGCGGTTTGCAAAACAAACAAACAAAAATAGAATTAAATTTTATCGACACTTGATATATCCATTACCAAATGATTTAAAATTACATTGATTTGATTTTCTTATGATTTTTTCAGTTGAAACATTTACTAAAAGAAATATATTATTTTCTTGTTATTTTTTTATTGGTGAAATTATGGGCTAGCCACCCATATCATTGTTAATCACCAATTAAGGATTTTACCATGATAAAATACTTTTATAAAGAGCATTAATTAGAATTGGTAATATTTACTCATTGACCTTTAGTTTTAATTTTAAGTATTCATTAAAATGTTAAGACTCGGTCAAATCCACGGTCGGGATGGGGCCCGATCTGTTCCGGTTATGCAAAAAGAGGCTCGGCAACTAATATGGCGTAAGGGAATATTTGAGATCCGTAGCTTGGGAATGCTTTGATTTCTGGTAAATAGAAGGTAATTTGCAGTGTAAACTTACATAAAGGTTTTTTTTTTTTTTTTTTTCTACAAGTAAACTCTAACACAAAATTACTAGAGCCTATATTCAACAAAAGAACAACAAAAAATAGCAATACTTCAACACGCAAACTTTTTTAGTTTGGATCCTGATAACAATCCCTGCAGTCTCAACTCTGCAAAAAAATCCCGCACAAACTGTCAAAAAAGTCATGGGGGAACGGCTCAATCATTAATACTCCGCAGAAATTGTTAGTATTTAACTTGAAGCATGAAAGTATTTATCTTGAATTTGTAAAATATTAATCCCTATGCAATGATCTCTATTTGTGACTGAATAAATCAATCCATCAATTGTCCCTGCACAATTTTTTTTTTTTGAATTGTCCTCGCACAACTGGGGACCATTAAATAAACAATCCCCTCATAAAACTTGTCAGTTATCCCCGTACAACTGGGGACAATTAAATAAACAATCCCCTCACCCAATGATAAATATTTCTCAGACATAATGATAAATATTTTATACTACGGATAAATACTTTATGTTACATGGATAAATACTTCACAGACATAGCTGCAACTTTTAGTAAAACATCAATGATAAATACTTCTCAAGCATAATGATAAATATTTTATGTTACATGGATAAGTATTTTATGTTACATGGATAAATATTTCTCAGACATAATTGTAACTTTTAGTAAAACATCAATAATAAATACTTCTCAGACATAATGATAAATATTTTATGTTACATGGATAAATACTTCACAGACATAGCTGCAGATGAGCTGTTTTTTTACCATGTTAAGACTCGGTCAAATCAAATAAGAAAGTTACAGCGCGCTATGCAACATGAGTTGTTTTTTTTTCTTTTCAATTTATATGGACTTTAAATAAAGGCTCAGATTGAATATATTAAAATATTTCTTGAAGTAACAAAATGATACTTACTATATGGTAGTTTGAATATTTTGAATAGATTAAGATAATTAATTATGCCATGATGTCTAGGTTATTTTGAAATTTAAATAGAAAAAAGATAGATTATGTCATAATACTGAATATATTTTGAATAGAAAAAGATCGATAGTTTATGATATTAGTATTACTATTGATATTTTGAGTCACAATTTGGACTTTGTATTGATTCAATATGAATATTATAATTTTTTTAATCAATTTGATGTTATTTATTGTTATATGAGACTTAGATAATGTTGATATTTAGTACAAATATATGATATAATTTTTATAAAAATAAAAAAATGCTATGTGGCATAGCTTTCGCTATAGCTTTTTTTTCGGCTTCCCGCTATGACGCGATAAACGCTATTTAGAACCTTGGTTCAAATATACATTATGCAATAAATAAGTAGGGTTAATATATTCAATTGTTTTGGTGTCCTAATTATACTTCGCATCTTTATCTCTGTTTTTAAAGTCTAAACAATTGATCTGAGTAACTCAACTTGATCTTCATATTAAATTGTGCTTCGAGATCAAATTTTATATTTTTAAAAATTTGTTTATTAATAGATTGGTACAAAATCAGAAGATTATGAACCATCTATAAACAATAATTTTGTATCTATTAAAAACACATTTTAATATAAAGATTACATTATCAGGCTGATTGTTTGTACCTTGAAAACGGAGATAAAAATGCGGAGCATGATTGAGGCGCGAAATAATGAGACATTTTAATCCTACTCTTAATAAATATATATTTACATTGGTGTGAATAATGATTAATGAGGGCAGAAACATAAAACAACAAGTGTGTATTCATCAGCATTCCAACGTGAATTTTAAAGAGTTGAGAAAAATAAGTTAGAAAGTTCAAAACAATTATTAACCACGGTCAAAAAATTTATATTTCGTACTAAATGAATGTAATTCAGATGAGTATGTGTATTATAATAATGGAACAAGTAATTTATAATAATAAATGAGGAGGGTTCAAATGCACCTAAATTTTTGTGCACCAAAATGCACTCTATATTTTTTCTCCGTTTTCAAAGTCCGAATAGTCAATCCGAACCGTTAGATGCGATCTATATATTAAGATGTGCTTGGAGACCAAATTTTACATTTTTTGGAATTTTTTTACTATTTATTAAGCCACTTTGAAAATCGCTGATCCAATGGTCCAGAAAATGCAAAATCAGCGATTTTTAAAGTGGCTTAATAAATAGTAAAAAAATTCCAAAAAATGTAAAATTTGGTCTCCAAGCACATCTTAATATATAGATCGCATCTAACGGTTCGGATTGACTATTCGGACTTTGAAAACGAAGAAAAAGAATTTGAAAGATAGGGTGCATTTGGGTGCACAAAAATTTGGATGCATTTGAACCCTCCTCATAATAAATAATGGTGCATGAAAAATTATATTGGAACAAGTACATTATAATACCCGAGTGAATAAATAACGGTGCATGAAAATTATAATTGAGAATATCTAGACCGATATTTTTATTAATAGAAAAAAAACCAAAAAAGGATATTGATAATAGAGTACAGTTTTATGAAATTTCAAAATATAAGAAGAACGTTATGGTTCATAATGTTCAAGATATTGTAGCCGGATATTATAAATCATAATATTCAGTTAATATGATCATTGATGATTGTTTAAAAATAACATTGTAGCTAGACGTTATGGTAACGTCCAACTACGTTAAAAGCAAATTTCACAACAACAACAGTTGAAGCAAAAAAAAAGAAAAAAAAATGTAAATGAATGTTATAAATTATAACGTCTTTTTATTTTTCAAAAAAATAATAATAATATCCTGTCAATATTTTTTTATTTTTTATATTAATAAAAAGATCGGAATATCTAGAGGAAAGTTCTGGGTAGTTATTGGGTCCGTTTACCAGAAGTCAATGATAGTTGTCCGTTTCTCAGAAGTCAGTCAAGTCAAAGTTCGGAATTGGATAAGTTTTGGGGGGCCAACTGCTTATTGAACATTTGAAGCTGAACTACTTAACTTCTAAGCAAGCCGAATTCGTATCCTCTGCATTAACTCAAAAAGGTATCTTTTCAGTTAGTGTATTTAGACCGTCGGATAATCTTCAAGATTCGTGCAAATTAGATCCACACCGTCGGATGAGCTCTGTTTACAATCGGACGGTCGATATGTATTAACTCAAAAGATGGTCTTTCGAGTTAATGCAGACGATGCGGGCTCAAGCAATAATACTCCATCAATTAAATATTATATCAGTAAATCACAAAACAAAACTAGTCTCGTCCGATCAGCGAGCGAGCTAAAGTGCTAAACGCTCATCCTCTCACTAATTCAAAATCCAAAACCCCACTCTCAAAACCCTCTTCCCTTTCTCTTTCTCGCTTTCTGACGGCCATGTCATCGGCCGCAATTGGCCCATCTCCGCCGTCCGTTATAAAAGATCGACGGCTAGGATTTCTCATATGGCAATCCATCTCTACCGCCTCTATTTACCTTCTTTCTTCTCTCCTGCTCCTCCTCCTCCCGCTACGCCGCCGCCTGTTCTCCCTCTCTGATTTTCTCCTCTCCTTTCTCTCCTTACAAGCTTTTCTCCTCCTCCTCTCCTCTTCCTTCCTTATTCTACTGTCTCCTTCTCCTGTCCCGGCTGCCTCTCTTCCCAAGCTCTTCTTTTCTCTCCTCAATTCCACTTTCAAGTGCGTCATCGGTGGTTTTTCTGGCTCGTTTTTTACTGAAGACTCAGGATTTACGGCATGGAGATCTCTGAAATCGATCTTCTTCTTGGTTGTTTGCTTGGTGGCTGGAACCTTTTCAGTGGTTGCGGCTTGCTGGGATTTGGATGAGGGGGCTTATGCACTGGGGATGAGAGGGGCTGTGTTTGGGTTGGTGTATGGTGCTCATTATCTCTTTAGGAAGAGATGGATCTTGAAGTTCCCTATTATTCAGGTATTTTATTTTCTTGTTTTCCTCCTTGTTTTCGAGCTCAAGCTTGAACTGATTTGAAAAAAAAAATTAAGATTGACACCTGAAATGTTTCAGGGGAATTAAAAAAAAAAATTAAGGATCCTATTTGAAATATATAAGATTGACGCTTGAACTGATTTGATCTTTGGTGTTAAAATGTAGAATTGGTACTGATGAGCCACTTTGTTAAATGTGCATTTGAAATTGTAGTTGTATTCTGAGGATTGAAGTTCAATTTTACACTATTAGAAACTTCCTTTGTAAATCAGCTAAATCTACTTATTGGACTGTGAAAGTTATGTCTATTGCTACTTTCTTTGATTATATAATTCTCCGAGATATTGGTTTACTTAAGAGGAGTTGAATTATTATTAGCTCAGGCATTTTCATGTAGCATTTAACTGCTAGGACAATTGAAAATGATATTGGAAATTTTTGTACAGATCAAATGATTTCAATCGACATGGTTAAAACTGAATTTGGAATTATTGAAGACATTATTGGTTGATCCCATTTACCAGTTATTACAAAAGGAGATTATCTAGTTAGTTTGTTCATTTATAGAATATATTAAAAAAACGGCTTTGTTATATGAAAGTGCTAAATTGCAAATTAGTTTGATGTCAAAAATGTTGTTCCATTTATTAGTCAAATGGTAATTACGAGAAGGTTTCATTGTGTTAATAACCCCTTTCATGAATTTGTTTTTATTATCTTGCAGCGTCCACTTTTCTACAGCTTTAAGAAGGGTTTCTTTTTATCGTTTCCCAGAGCTCTGAAGATGTCAGTTCAGGGGTTTGTCTATTCATTTGTGTTGCTTTTATTTCTACATGATGAGTACAAAATCAAAGCAACAATAGGTAGATGGGTCAATAACCAGATAAGGGTTTTCTTGGGGATCTTCATCGTCTCATTCTGTTGGGAAATGAGCCACCATTTACTCCAGGTCATATTTTATTCCTTAAATTATTGTAAACTTATTTTCTTTCTGTTACATGGGATTAATAAATAATTGGTATTGCTACTTTTAGAAAATCATTTTAAATACTAGCATAGACTCATCAGCTAATGCAATTGTAGATTTTAGTTAAGTCTGAAATAGTAATACTAAATTTGGTGCTTAATCTATTTTCTGTGACCCTTACAAGTATGGACTCTTCAATGATGATTTTCATTATCTTACTATACCATAAAATTATATAGAGTGAGTCTATGGTACTATGCATATCACGGGTTGTTACCGTCCTACGGCTCTATATTCGAGTTTTCAAATCCTAACGGTCGATCCGAACCGTTCATCTTGTTCTCCATATTAATATGTGTTTGGAGACCAAATTTTACATTTTTTGAAATTTTTTTACTATTTTTTTAGATTTATTGAAAATCACTCTTTTTGGAATTATCTAAAAAAATAGTAAAAAATTTTCAAAAAATGTAAAATTTGGTCTCCAAACACATATTAATATGGAGAACAAGATGAACGGTTCGGATCGACCGTTAGGATTTGAAAACTCGAATATAGAGCCGTAGGACGGTAACAACCCGTGATATGCATAGTACCATAGACTCACTCAATTATATATATAGAGAGAGAGAGTGACTAATGTGTATTCGAATGTATATGGGCCAAAATACATACGGTCCAAATTCGACTTTTCAAAATCCAAACGGTCGATCCGAACCGTTCATCTTGTTCTCCGTATTAATATGTGCTTGGAGACCAAATTTTACATTTTTCTGAATTTTTTTACTATTTATTAAGTATTTTACAAAATTGTTGATCCAATGGTGGCTGCTGATTTTACTGTTTTGTTAAGCCACCGTTGGATCAACAATTTTGTAAAATACTTAATAAATAGTAAAAAAATTCAGAAAAATGTAAAATTTGGTCTCCAAGCACATATTAATACGGAGAACAAGATGAACGGTTCGGATCGATCGTTTGGATTTTGAAAAGTCGAATTTGGACCATATGTATTTCGGCCCATATACATTCGAATGCACATTAGTCACTCTTTATATGAGAATATATATATATATATATATATATATATGAGGAGGGATCAAGTTACAACACTTGAAAGTTACAACAAAGTTACAACATCATTTTTTTTCATTTTCAAAGTCCAAATCGTCGATCCAAACCGTTAGATATTCAATCTATATTAAAATGTGCTTGCAAACGAAATTTTACATTTTTTGAATTTTTTTTGCTATTTATTAAGATGGGTACAAAATCGCTGTTTTTATTAAAATTCTGCACCATTAAAAACAGCAATTTCGTACCCATCTTAATAAATAGCAAAAAAATTTCAAAAAATGTAAAATTTGGTCTGTAAGCACATTTTAATATAGATTGAATATCTAACGGTTTGGATCGACGATTTGGACTTTGAAAATGAAAAAAAATGATGTTGTAACTTTGTTGTAACTTTCAAGTGTTGTAACTTGATCCCTCCTCTATATATATATATATATATATATATATATATATATATATATATATATATATATATATATTTAATTTTAGAGAACTAACTTCACTAGCAAATTGGTAATAATTCGCATTATATTAAGAAGGCCCACAAGTCCATTGTGCACCTGCATGCTGAGCTCTATTTTGTCGACTAATATTACATGCCAAAAAAATATGCATGGATGTACTAATACAGTGATACACAATTCGTTTTCTATTCCTGCAAACCCATTCCTTCTATTTCTCAAATTTCCTCTCCCTTTAATACTTTAGGTGGTGCACACAAGGAGGTTCACTTTTGCACCACCACAAGGCTCAGCTGCTGCAGAGACCAACCCGAGTGAAACCCTGCTCGAAGCTCTAGAACAAAGCCCTCCAAAATCACTTCTACAGCACCTTGCATATTTTGACCTGTGCATGGTCTCTGAGAATAACACTGAACCATGGCGAAGGGCTGCGTTTTTTGAGGAGAGCAGTGAGACATATAGACGGGTTGTCAGTGCATGCCTGAGGCCTCTTGAGAATTTCACCTCCAAGCTTGTCGAGGGCCTAGAAGGGAAATATGGAGATCGTTCGGATTTGTTCTTGGAGCAGATGAGCCCGCCCATGGATTCTCATGCTTATTCAAAACTTTATGGAGCTTTTGATGATTTTGAGGTTGGCTTGAATCATCCTTTTCTTTTGCAAATTGCACCCCGCATTTACCATATATTCAGAAACTAAGCAAGATTCCTCAAATTTATTAATAAGTTGACAATTGCCCCTAACCTTTTTTTATATACAGAACCAACTTTGTTTGTAAATATGTGATTCACTTGAGAAAAAGAAGAAAGAAAAAGATAAGCATTGATTTAAATTTGGTACTCGTTCAGTTCTCAAAAGGTTAAAGAAAATATCGGATGCCACTTGCAAAGGCGGTAGATTACTGGTGTTATATTCTCAAGCCCTTATGTCCATTGTGTTGTTTTTGCTCAATTGGTTGAAACAAATATTGGATGTCACTTGAGTATGCAGTAGATTACTGGTGTTGTATTCTCAAGCCCTTATCTCAAATTGTATACCTTTAATTCTTATTGCATTGTATTTAGCTTGGAAGAGTTGAATTCTTTTCTTTTACACTGAAAATTAACTTATACTAATTATCTTTGCTAGTCTTTGTGAGAATCTAATGTAAAACTTCTCCTATGAGACAGATATGTGCATGGTCGGCCAGGAGTTTAGCTGCATTAACGGCACGCTCACGCCGTGAGGACCGCTATGGAGTTGCTCAGATCTCCGGTTGCAACACAACTGCTATTACCACTCTATTGGCATCCTTGCTTGCAGTTGAGGCCTGTATAGGGAAGAAGACTGGTGGGCCCTCCACCTCACAGTTCCTAAGCCCCACAACTATGAAATGGGCAACAGTGAGCACTGGTAAGAAAGACTACCGCGTAACTGCAGTTACGGTTAAAAAACAGCATGAGTTGCACAACAAGGCTTATGTAATAGCAGATGTACTTAGGACTTCTATTTATCAGATTGTGTCAGTGTTTTGGGCTGACATGCAAGCAAGTGCAAAGTCGATGACTTTGGATAGGGACTGGATTGGTGGTAAGCCCTTGTTTGGTGCACGTGCAGTTCTTGTACAGAAGCTGTTCAATTTTATTGAGTACCGTGCTGTTTGAAGTTGTGGTTCTAACTTAGTATTCAGAAGTTGTGATTTGGCACAAGTGAAGGATTTGCAAAAGGCTTTCGATGCGATCATTAATGGAATTTCATTTGGCTGATAGATGAGGGGATGATTTTCTTTTTCCTTTTTTTGGTCATAAATGGTAATTTTACCCCTGCAATGTTACTTGAAAGATGTGGTTGTATTTAAAGACCCGAGAGGGGGATCTGTTTCTTTTCTTTTCCTTTTTTTTTTTTTTTCCTTTTTGGGTAAGAGGTGATAGTATTCTGTTGAGTGTACATCTGATGAAACTTCAAGATATATCTTTATAGAATGCTGTCCTTTCCACTTTAGTAAATGTTATTCTAAAAGAAAAAAAGGGTGCTGTTTTGAGAACAATAATTATATTATTGAACTAGAGAAATTTTTCTCTTAATATATAATTTATTCTTATTTAAAGATGGGTCTATATCATCTGAGATCACAGAATATTTCTATTCTTATTGAACGGTCCGGATCTAAACAGAAATATTCAGTTACCTTTAGATGATATGAACTCTCTAAAGTTTAAACTGAGTTAAAATTCGAACAAAAATTCGAAACCCCAATTTTACTACTGATAAACTTGTACCAGCCCACCGCTGAACTCTATAATCTTACATCCACTACTTCAAAGACAGTTCGGTTCATGAACTAAAATTTTTCCGTCCTCATAACTGTGTCAGCAATCTTAACCGTATCAATTTGCTAGTAGTAATGGTACCAGCGGTACCATTATTAGAGTGGAAAAAACGTGATGTGCTGCGACTAGCACGCCGTGATTTTGATCTCGTGCCGTGTTGTGATTAAATTAATTTTTCATATGTTGTTGTGTCGTGACTAAAATATCAAGTAGTCATGGCACGCGAATAATCAAGACACGTGAGTCACACTGTGCCTAAACGTGTCTCGCGTGTCTCACGTGACTATTTAATTATAATTTAAGTTAGTTTATTAAAGATTCACTATTTAATCAATATCTAATGGTCTAAATACATGTGACTCGCATGATTACGTGCTGTGCCGTGCTATGACTAGAACTTTCACGTGACGTGCCGTACCGTGCTAAAGTTTCAAAAAATAATCACAACACGCGAATGTTCACAGCACAAGATACACAAATCACGGCATGTATCAAACAAACATATTGTGCTGTAACCGTATCATTCCGTGACGGAGCCGGCTCCGCTGTGACATTTTTCCCACTATAACCATCATCTGTCCATGATTTTGCCTAGCTGTAGCCTGTAGGATCAAGATTTTAAACAGTACAATAAGAACTTTTTGTGGGTAAGAGCACCGAAGAGATTTTAATCCGAATATTTTTACCGAACAGGCTGCAGGCATAGCACATAACAATTCGCTTTGCTTAAACCTCCGCCGACAAAACCCTTCCCGACCGCTTTTCTTTCTCTCTAAAAAGTAAAAACAAACCATTGCTATATTTTCAATGGCTTTTCGCGATTGGGCTCACCTCCCCACAGTCGCTGTTCAACTGATCTCAGAAAAAGTCAAATCCATCACCGACTTTGTTCGATTTCGTGCTGTCTGCTTGCCATGGCGCTCTGCCTCCCTTCCACAGCCGCACCACCTCCCTCCTCAGCTCTCATGGCTCATGATTCCGTACTACCCCGATCCAGAACACAACAGAAAGGATGACGGGATCCGCCTCTTCTACGATCTCTGGCAATCTAAAATGCATAAGCTCCACCTCCCAGAGACCAGTGGCAAGATGTGTTGCGCCTCATACCGCGGTTGGCTCGTGCTTGTGGCCACTCAAGGTACAGAGGTTTTCTTACTTAACCCATTAACCCGGGCTCGTATCCACCTTCCTCCGTTTACTACTCCAGTGAAAGTTTTCGGGGTTGACAAGGAGGATTGCCAATTTGAGGCTAGCTATTGGTTTGAGCCATACATTGGTAACTTTGTTATCAGCAAGTTGTCTTTCTCCACGAATCTCACCGACCCGAACTGCTTGATTATGGTGTTCCTTCAGAGAACCTCCCGGACCTTCTTTTGCCGGGTTGGTGATACATGCTGGACAATGGTCAACATGCAACCTAGGGAGATAAGAACCGCAGCATTTGCAGATGCGACTTACCATGATGGACGGTTCTATTTGCTCTCTCATGAGGGAGTCCTGAGGGTTTATCACCTTAATGATCCTGGGAGGAGGCTTGTTTGCTCATTCCCGCAAGAGTTACAATCTGTTACCAAGATTTTACTGGAAGGGAAATCAGGGGTTTACATGGTTGTTGTCCATCAAACCGAAAGTGAAGATAGAGGAGAAGAAGAAGTCGCTCAAGAAGATCAAGATGATCTCTCAGATGAGACAAAGGAGGGTACTGAGGAAGGCCCTAAGCAAAAAATTGAGTTGTACCAGTTCCTAGAGCAGTCATTGGGGATACGTCAGATTACTGACACAAGCAACACAACCATTTTCTATGGGGATAACCACCACTGCTTGGCCGTCTGCTCTGACGATTGGGACTTGCTTCGTGGGGGTTGTATGTATATGGAGTATGTGTGTGCACCATCTGCAAGTAAAGATAAGGGTGAAGCATGCTACGGCATCTATTTTACCAAGTTGGATGATGGGAAGTCTAAGTTGGTGGTGCATGATCTTGGTGAGAGTCCACGACTTTGGCCAACTGCACCAGCTATGTGGTTTCAGCCCAGCTTTGTATAGCTGTTGGAGGTGGATTTCATTACAGCATGCTTTTGAGTTAGAAAAATCTTCATTTTTATTTTTATTTTTTTATAAACTCAGCTTGTAAGTTCTATATAGAGAGAAAGCAAATAAAATGTAGTTTTCAGTTACTTCTTAATTGACATTTATGCTTTTATGTGAGCAAACGGAGTTATCACTAGGACCCTTGTCCATATGAATTCGGATCACCCCATGTACCTGACTCAAGCAAATTACAAACTAACAGCCCAGATTAGTTCTTTTAACTTGACACGAATCTCAAAATGGACCCCCTATAGTTTCTATAGGCACCGGATTGACTTTGGCCTGGCTGGGATTAATCTGGGCTGTCCGTTTGTAATTTGATTGAGTCGAGTACCTAGGAGGATACGGATTCGGTCCATATTCTTATATGTTATGTATTATTTCATAACTACCTCTGCAACTATGTGTGTACCAAAATTCGCCTATATAATGGATGATGAAGAAGAAGAAGATCGGGCATTAATTAAACGATGCCAGCCAACAGTTGTTTAAAATCAGCTGTTCATATAGACTATAGTTAAAAACAGGATGAAGTCTTTTAGTTATTTGGAATTACTACCTGCAGTATGTAGCTAGTTGATAATTGGGATCTTTAACATGTTAATTTAGGATTGTTTAATTGAAGGCTTTCAATTTCTTATGTATATAGATGTTGTTCATGTGTCATCTTCATATTGAATTAATCTGTCATTCGACCCGGATTATATTAATTGTTATGTTGGTTATGGATGCTGCCATGCATGCTGGGCTGTTTTAGATGTAATCGATGAAGCTGTTCTAGGCGATAAGTCAGTACGGAAAAGTTGCACTATATGATCCATCTATACGGATGTAAAAGGGAAAATAATTAATTCAGTGGTACAATTTCGTGGCAATCATCTTAATTAATTAATAATATGTGTTTTTCTCTTGTTGGAAAGATATCGTGAAAAATAAAGATATAGTTGAAATTAGCACTGAATGGCAAGTGGTGAATGGACATTCCATAAGATTTTTGGCTTGATAGGTAGATTGGTAATAGTGCTTTGCATATTGTCTATCCTAACTTGCTTAATATTGCACATGATAAAAATGCTTTAGTTTCACAGGTGTTTGCTCCTACTGGTTTGCATTTAGACTTTTGTAGACAACTAGTTAGTATTTACCACACAGAGTAGTGTGCTTTATTATCTCAGTTTCATAATTTTCAGTTGAGTTCTTACAATGATCAAATTGTTTGAAGGTGGTCTAGCACTGATAGATTCAGTATGCATTCTCTTTATACTTAGTTGGCTTTTGGGGAATACCTAATTCTTCATTTACCAGTATCTAGAATACCAATATACCCCTTAAAATTAGAATTTTCTTATGGTTGGCCAAACAAAATAGAATTTTAACCAGAGATAATTTAGGTAAAGGGGGTGAATTGGTGACCAAAGTTGCATCTTTTCCAATTCACAGGAATTTGTTTCTCATTTATTTCTGCTTTGTCCTTTGGCTAACCAGTTGTGGGCTTGGATAACTCAATTTAACAATTTTGTTTTCACTTGTACAATACTAGATGAGCTGTGGGACATAGGTACATGTATATCTATGAGAGATGACAATATAATTATGACTATTATAGGTGCAGGTTTATGGACTTTATGGCTTGAGAGAAATAAGATCATTTTTAAGGGGAATATTGCAAAACATGCGAGTAGCCTAGGAGCACAGATTCTAGCAATTGGTAAGCTTTGGTGTTCAAATCAAAAGTATAATGCACTTGAGAAACTAACATATGTGTTACTTCCTAATGTTAAGGGCCTATTAGGAGGTTTGCTTGTTACCTCTGTGGATAATGGGCAGGATACAGTACCTACGCTTGGGATAGGGAATTCTTTGGATGATGAGACTGAAGATGAAGGGCTAGGGAGTTGAAGAACTGGAGATTTTTGTGAATTTTACTAGTGCAAGGACTTTTTTGCGTAACTATGTAATAATTGGCAGTGTTATTAGGGACCATTTCAGATGGTGAAGATGACAGTACAGGCCCTCTGGGAGATCTTCTGAGATTACTTACAGATTCAGGTCTTTTATGCTTATTTTCGTTTTGTTTGTAATATGGCACTTTTTAGGGTTTGTTGTGCTTATTTTGAGCTATGGCTTTATCCATTATGCTATGATGTATTAGGGTTTCTTACGTTCGATTTGTTGTTTTGGTGTTATGGTATTTTCTTAATACCAGTTGTTTGATTTAGGTTTGTTTGTTCTGTACTAGTATGTTGGTACTGGTTGAACTCTACGTAAGGTTTTCATATTCAATGAAAATTGGTGGCAATGCCACTTCTTTCTAAAAAAATTAATTAATAATATGAAATGAGTGACATCATTTTAATCAATAATTATATTAATTGTTGAGATTGGCGTTTGTTGACTGCTTTGCAGATCCAGTGTTTCGCTTGTCCTGTTAATAAATACGACTAGACAAGAACTGTTATTTGGTCGAATAACAAAGACGATGCTTTCTGTTTAGGAGGTCGCAGGTTTAAAATTCCGTGTAGATGTTAAATAGTTAGATGGCTTGATCTAAACACTGGCCACTTGTTGATAGAGACGAGAGGAATCGACTGTTTCATCCATACAATATAGCATGGTTGTAAATCAAAGCGGTCTGAATTAAGTTTAGTTCTATGTCAGATTAGAGCTGTTCAATTTATATTAAAATTCATACGGACAATTTTAAAATTTCTGCCAATTAAGTGTAAACAAATTTTAATATAATCAGAAAATTTTGATTGAATATCAAATCAAATTTGATTCACTGTTCATAGAAATGAATTATGGATAATTGCAATTGAGACAGTCAAAGTGGCAGACATGAGTTTTGAAATAATAATAAATCACGATTTGGTGACTACATTCCACGTGATCAAAATGGATGTGTGGTTACCACAATCCTTTGCAAATACCATTCATAAAAAAATTCGTAGACTGAAATAATATTTCTATGAATAATTAATGCTGATTGAAGACGCGGGGGATGTGAGTCCAACTGTTTGGTTTTCATTAGCTGCCTCTCTCCCCCGTTCTTTTGGAAACAATATCTTAGCCCAGATTTTTATTAGACGATTCTAGAATTTTAAGCAGCCCTTCGTACGTGGATGATTTGCTCTCTCCAACCCAACAAAAGAGTCAATGAGCGTGAACAACTTGAACTAATGAACTATATAAGCTTGACACGGATCTCAGTTGGGTGCTTTTGAAGGCACATGGTGGTCCACGTAACAATTAGAAGCCCAATAGCCCACACAAATACATCAACCAAAAGTTGAATCCAAAGGCTCCCATGTGGTCCACGATTTCACTTCTCATTCATCCAAATTGATTTCCACCTCAGAACTAGAAACTAAAAGATAAGAAGTATTTAAGCATCTCCTCCCTTTCTCCTCCTCCTCCTCTAAATTCTAAAATCTCCTTTCTCTGATGATGATGCCCATATGGAGCTCAGACTGGTCTCTTGCTCCTCTGTCCCCTCTCTCTAAATCTCTCACTAAAATTCAACCCTCTCTCTCATTTCTCTACACCACTTCACTAGCTCACCTCTCTAAAAAACAGAGGATTCCAATTGTCAGTTTCACCAATGCATGTTCTTCACCTCTACTTGAAAATTCATCAATTGATCTCCATCGAATTTCCCTACAGCCATCTCCAGTTACAGATATTACAATCTCTAATGATCTCATTCGAAACTTGTGCGAGGATCCTCAGACTGAAGCTATTTCTTTCGACTATTACAAGAAAGCCAGAGAAAAGCAAAATCTTCAACCCGATTCAAAGACTCTAGTTACTTTATTCAGAAAACTACTCAAATCTAAACAATGGAGCTCAGTTGGTTACATCATTGAAGACCTCCGTTCTCTTAATGTGCTTCCAGATGTACCAATGTGCTCTGCATTAGTAACGGGCTGTATTAAGGCTCGAAAGTTCAAGTTAATGGAGTCTTTCCTAGAGGTTGTTGAGACGAGAAAAGGGGGTGCAGCAAGAGCAGCATTTGGTTCTGCATTGCGTGGTTACAACAAGCTCCATATGTATCGTAACACGATTTTAGTGTATGATCGTATGAGAGCAGCACAATTGCCATTGGATTCAACCTGCTTTGTCGCGACCATGAAGGCATACCATGAGCTCAGAAATTTAGATATGGTGATTTCTCTTTTCGATGAATATAAATCAAACAAATTTGATCCTTCCAATGAAGCAATTGAGATTTACAATATCTTGTGTGACTCATTGGCGAAAGGGGGTAAGCCTTCAGTGGCTCTCAGGTACATGCGGGTGATGGAAAAAGAGGGTCTTTTGCCAACTAGTTCAATTTATTCTTCCTTAATCAGTTCATTTTCAGCTAAGAAGGAAGTCGAGATGGCCGAAAAATTGTTCAATGAAGCACATGACAAGGGATTGGTGAAAGACCCTCAAATGTGCCAAAAGCTGATTGTCATGTTTGTTGAAACTGGATTGGTTGAGAAAACTATCTTGGTTGTAAGGAAGATGAAGGAGGTAGGTATCAAGGTATCAGATTGCATATGTTCTGCAATTGTAAATGGATTTGCTAATAAAAGAAGCCTCAAAGCTTCTTTAAGATCATTTGACCAGCTAATCTATATAGGATGTAAACCGGGTCAGGTGACCTATGCGTCAATTGTCAATGTCTGTTGTCGGATTGGACTGACAAAAGAAGCCGAGAAGGTGTTCTCAGAGATGTTAGAGAAGGGTTTTGATAGATGCTTGGTTGCATATGCTAACATGATTTCTATGTATGGTAAGAGTGGCAGAGCATCAGATGCAATGCGGCTATTGGCAAAGATGAAGCAGAAGGGATTGCAACCTAATGTTTGGGTTTACAATTCTCTCTTAGATATGTATGGTAAACTTATGAATGTAAGGCAAGTTGAGAAATTATGGAAGGAGATGGAAAGGAGGAAAATCGCACCCGATAAAGTAAGTTACACAAGTGTAATTGGAGCATATAGCAGAGCAGGAGAGTTGGATGAATGTATTAGGTTCTATCAACAGTTTAAAGAAAATGGGGGAAAGGTGGATAGGGTTCTAGCGGGTATAATGGTTGGTGTGTTTTCAAGGAGTAGTAGATTCGTCGATTTAACTGAGCTCTTACGAGATATGAAACAACAAGGGACAAAGCTAGACCGAAGGTTATACGAGTCTGTGCTGAATAGATTGCGTGATGCAGAACTTCAGGTTCACGTACGGTGGCTTGAAAATAACTTTGGATTCAAGGGAGATAAAACATAATATGCAGAAACAAATTTTTAATCATTAAATTCTCTTGCCATTTTTACAAAGCCATGGGATGGTGATATTCAGCTGATACAACCAGTGATTACTTCTGATATAGCCGTAGCTATGGCTTGTCCATTGATGACTTGCCAGTTGCCAGTGTTTAATGTACAGGCATCTTTTTTCTTTCTTTCTTTCTTTTCTGATAGATAGTCATACAATATTGTAAGTTGTTGTCTTGATTATAGACTAACCAAATTTATTCTACATCATGTTTTTCCATCACTTTATGCATTTGTGCTTTTGTATCTCTGAACATTTATTGCATAGAAACCACTGAAAGAGACCCCCAAGGATAATGAATGATGCCAAATTGTGTTGTGGACATCTGAACTATGTTTTTTTTTTTTTAAAATTAATATATTTATTTCAAGATTGATGTTAACACTTATTATATTTATTTCATTTACGCCTTAATTTTCAAAGTCAAATAAACATATGGTAGTCGCAGAGACTTCTTTTCATGCAACCTGCATACATTTTATCATCTCTTTTACCCTTGAAGCCAAAACAAGTTATGGTACGTTTGTTCTTGGACTAAGCAAAAATGTAGTGCAGAGAGAATGTGCCATAGAGATGAACCATACATTAAATTTGCAAATTGAAGACTGGTTTTCACTTAATGAGATGATGAAAGCTACTAAACCACAAACGGGGAAATTTAAATTTGCAAATTTGGTGAACCAGTTACTCATACATAGCATAATTTTTGACAAAACCACATAGACAACATCCAATACCAGGTACCACTACAATCCATAACTGATTTGATGGAAATATAATACATTTCCGAAGAAGAAATATCCAAGCAACCATTGCATATTAATTCACAATAGTGCAGAGCCATAAATAGTAAGAAGTTTAACTACTAAGAACAATAAAAGAAAATAGTATCGTTATTAAATAATACCTGATAAGAAAACTTTTGCATGGATATCATGAAACAGAGAAGAAAATATACTAGCTTAATTTACTTGGGTCAATACATCAATATTCAAAAACATGTAGAAATTGCATTTCACTGCAGGAAGAAGCATGAACAACAGTAAAAAATAAACATAAAAACATGCCTAATAGAAGGATTATCAAATGATATCCATGTACCAACTCAAAATTACCAAAACAGTTGGTCCATCATTAATAAGGGAGCAACTAAAGCAAACTCGGTGTCAGCCATAAAGAATTCTGCCAACACTCATTCACTTGAAATGAGCCTAAATCACCACTTATATCAGTAACCGTCCCATCATCCAGCCTAGCCAATTTGATTTTGTGGTTATACCACAAGGCACTACTGTCTTGTCGGTTCTGCTGCTCTGCCCTTACTGAGTCATAGCACAAACAATTTGCACCCCATCCTGGCAATTGTAGATTAGCACTTGGGAGGGACAATGCATTGTAATCACCAGCCAGGAAAAGCACATTTTGCCCTACATCTACCACTTCAATCCAATTTGGTTCCCCAGGATTCCTCCACTTGTACACTGTATACTCAGTTTCGTTCACAACTCCATTAACATAGGGTCTGTTATAAATGAGCAATATGTCCCCAGATACCCCTTGCACAAGATGAAAGCCAATTAGATCAAAGCCGTCACCCAACAATGTTCTTGAAGGATTATTATTAAGGTTATACATTGTAACTGTTAAAAAAGGATTAACAGTGTATACAAAACCATCGATATAGGTGAAATCGCAAATATCAGCCCCCCAAGGAGTAATACTCTCAAATTCAATTACCGTCCAACATTTATCCCCAATTTTACAAAATGCCAATTGCCAATTGCTACTGGTAAGAACAAACACCTTGCAACTGGGATCGAGTGGACTTGATGTCAGTATAGCCTTCAAGACCGTGACATGGTCAGTAGGTTTAATAGCATATCTATCATCTTCGCAGTTCTCAAAGAAATGCTCAGGATCTGATGCATCAAAGGGAGCAATTCCCATATTACGGGGAGGTGCAGTGAATGGGGGAAGGGGAATTGTAGCGTGAGTGATGGGATTAAGCAAGGACAGCACTAGACCTTTCTGGAGAACAAGCCAGCCGTGCGAAGATCCACAGATAGACACCCCACGAGTCTCAGGGAGGTCAAGCTTGTGGATTTTAGAATCTGAGAGATCGTAAAAGAGACGGGTGGAATTGTTGTTACCGTCAGATTGGTAAGGAAGCATCAGCCATGGGAGTTGGAGAGGGAGGTGGCTGGGGCGAGGGGAACAGGCGTTTAGCCAGGGACGACAGACAGCACGGAAGCGGAGGTAGTCCGCGAGGGAGGTGATCTTCTCGGCTATGGACCGAAGGAGGTCCGGTAGGAGATTACCCCAATCGGATCCCATCGTCGCAGATTTGCTATTTTGCTAGCCAATCGCTTAGAATCGAAGCAGAGAAGAGGAGAGAGGGTTAGGGTTTGTCGTAGTGGTGACTGGTGAGTGGTGAGTCCCTTGGTGCGACTTCTTGATTTCTGTACTCTCTTCTTGTACAGCTAAATCCATCCATCTTAAGTTCTTAACTAATTGTTAGTAGGCTAGGTTGGGCTGACGATATTGAAATCAACTTATTGGGCCGGGCCTGACGTTTAGAATTTTCGTTGCTTTTGGGCTTGGGCTTGGGATTGGCCTTATGTTTTTGTTTTCCTTACAATTTAATTAGATCAGATTAATAAATTAAAGTGTATATTTAATTTTATAAAATAAAAGAAATAGGTGGATCTTGCTGTATAGGGCATAGTTGCATGCTGGTATTTTTATTTGTTACATAAATTTATTATATAAAAATATATTTATTTGTTATCATCTTGTATACCGGATATAAAATTATAAATAGCTCTTATTTGATAATTTAACGAAAATTATTTCGTATTAATTTTCTTGTCTATTAAGTTAACGAGAAAATATCTGTATCATCTTACCAAATTATTTCTATCCAAAATGTAAGGTCATTTTTTATTATTATTACTATTGTATCATGTAGTACCATTTTCTAAATGATCCACTACTATACCACTGGTAAAAATGTCAGAAAGTTGATATATCTTTTATATTTTATTCCTAAAAGCAGAATCAATTTGGATTGATATGTCTTTTATATTTGACTTGCATTCATCCAGTGTCTAATAAATTTATTGATTTTGCTATATTTGACTTTATTTCATCCGGTGTCTAATAAATTATAATTTGGAATACAACGTACGTAGACGTAACTTAAATTCTATGAAAATAATTTAAAATACTGAAAAAAAATTGGCCAGCAGAAGGAATACTTTTTAGAATTATACCTTAAAAAAATAATAATAATAATAATTCGGGTAGTAGGTTTGGGCCGAAAAGGAGCTTCTTTTCTCCACCTGCACTACCGAGATGTCGGCTTTAACGAGCGCCATACAAATAAATCGTACTTATCATGAGACATTTTTTTAATTTCTAATATTTTTAAGAGAATGATTGAAATGCATCATGATTTTGGGATTCTCATCTGCTCTTTTTCTTAAATAAAAAAAAGGAGTACCCTCCTATTTCTCTATTCAAGCCGTTCAAAATCAATCATATAGCTTCAATTACATTTGATTTGTTATAATAGATTATATTGATATAAAAAAAAGTAATTGAAGTCGTATGATTGATTTTGAACAAATCAGATGGAGGAATAGGAGGGTGCTCTTTTTCTTAAAAAAATGAGCAGATTTTGATCCATGATTTAGTACTTCAATTATACTTTATATCTTTTTTTTTTTTTCAAAATTCAAATAGTTGATCCGAATCACTCGACATGATTTTTATAATAAAATATGCTTGAGACCAAATTTTATTTTTTTGAATTTTATTTTTACTATTTTTTTAGGTAGGCACAATATTACTTTTTTGCATGCTCTAGAATCTTCTGAAAACAATGATATTGTATCTATTTAACATATTAGTTAAAAAAAATTATAAAAATATAAAATTTGGTCTCCAAACATATTTTATAATGAATGTCATGTTGAACTGTTCGGATCAACTGTTCGGAGGAAAAATAGATATAAGAATGTGGAACATAATTGGAGCACACAATCATAGTGCATTTGAACCCTCCTTTATTTAAAAAAAAAAAAAAACTTTAATGTCTATATGCTTAAAATTTAATTAATAAAAGTTCCTTCAATTTATCTATCAATGGATCATTCTCATATTTGCCTCATTTTTTACGAAATCGGTTTCAATTAGCGATAGAGTGCACTTTTTAACTATGCTAATGGATGTTCCAAAACTAATTGTCTTATATATATTTTTTTAATAAAATCCAAAACTTGTGTTATAAGTTTTGCTTTTTGTTGATGACGACCTTTTTATGGGTATATATATTTTTAGTCTCCTCTTTTTTATAAATCCAAGTTGTTGACTAGTTTTGAATGTTCTCACGCAAAAAGTATTGTCATTTTCATGGATAATTGGATATTAAAAATTCATTTTGAATAAGTGCAGATACAAATTGAAAGAACAAGTAATCTAGAGAGAAAAATTTGATAATGTATCCTTCACAAGTGACACAAACTTCAAATTACAAAATGAAATAGTTAAAATGCGGTTCATTGTAATCTCCTCTATATGCACATATAAAATATATATATAATTTTAGTCTAAATACCAACACCTAAAATTCTTATCAAATCAATTTCAATTTTGAAAGAATTCAAATTGTTCAAATCAATTTGCTTTACTAATAATGCACTTACATACAAAATTCATATTTTTCTGAATTTATGTAATATTAAATCTACTCAATCATTTTTCATCATTTTTTTTACAGTTTGAATTAAAACTAAAATAATTTATTTTTTTTATTTTGGTGTAATCACATTTTTCTAAAAAAAGATTGATTTAAACAACTTAAATTGATCGTTTAAAGTCTATACCGGTGGACAGGATTAGAAAAACACATTTTATATGTTATATAATTTAATTTGATTTGATTTTTAAAATTTCTCACTTTCTTGAAAGTAAAACCGATGCATAACAAAACGAATTAGATAGAAAAAAAATAAGAAACAGAAGGCATTTGAATCTTTGGAAAGTCAAATGTGATTTAATTTCTTTATGTACATCAAGCTCAAAGCCACTCAAGTGATGAGCAACCAACAAACCACCGCCATTTTTTTCACCGATGATTAACAAAAAAAAGGTAACGAAATGTTAAGAGGCACAACGCTCTTGCAACACACATATACATTCCCTCTACCATGATTTGCTAAAACCACCAAAAGAAAAAAAAAAAAAAAAAATCAAGATATTTGATTAGTCAATTGATCTTCCTAAAAAAGCACCATGAGACCAAACCCTTCATGCAAACAGAAGGGCTTGGTTTGAAAGGCAGTCTGATGATCTCGGAGTTGTCGGAGCCACCGACGATTTAAACCCTAAGAAGCTTCGTTTCTTCGAACCAAGAGAGCCGAAAGAACCCTTAGACGATGACTTCTTCATAATTGCGCCTTTCGTTGGATGCTTAGGTGACAATGACTTTTGTCGGTCTAATCCTCCGGCGTAACTCTTGCAATTCTTCATCCTCTTGACGTTGTACGGCCTTTCCGGCTTAATCAAATCCTCGAGGCTTATTGCATTTGATAGAGAAGTAAACGATTGCGATTTCCCTTCGAAGAACTTTGATAAACTCCTCCTGCAATTTAAAGATAATGTATAATTAATAATCATTGCTATATGAATTTGAAATTTTGCAAAAGAGAATATGGGTAAAGATTTTAACAGAGCAGTTTTGGCTTCATGCAGCACACAGACTATGGTATCAAAACAGCACCGCAAAAGGTTGGTGTGCTGCTTGAAGCCGTAACGGCTCTTTTAAAATCTCTAACCGAGAATATGAGTATGAGGCTATGAGCATTGAACATACTTGATAGGTAAATCAGAGATGAGATCAGACATCTCAAAGAGGGGGCCGCTCTTGTCGAATTGATCATTCGCCGAAACCGATTGAAACGAAGAGGAAAGCGAAGAATTCGACGAGCTGGCATCTTCAGTCACTTCAGACGACGAGGCCAAAGAGCTAACAGAGTTGCTCGAATCGTCGTGATCCGAGAAAGACGACATGGAACCAATGTCATCTTCGTCTTCTTCCATCCATGGCATCATTATAGCCGTACTCTCCATGTGTTACTTACTAATTGATAGAACAGAGAGAATTGGAGAAATAGAATTTGATCAGTTCCGATGAATTGAACTGTTTTGTGTGTATTTATCTATCCAGTGGAGTGCGCTTTTTGTTTAAAAGGAGGAGAGGCAAAGGGGGATGAGAAGGGGATGGGATGCCATGTGTTTTTGTTTGAGGCTGGGATTGGTGCTGTGGTGTACCGTGTGCCTGTGGGGATAAGAATTAAGACTAAGATCAGCTGCTCAAGCAATTCATACCACCTAAAGTAACTCAAATTTTGAGTTTAGATCTAGACCGTCAAACTGAATGATCGGACAGTCCGATTCTAAACTCAAATTTGGGGTACCTCAGGATGAAATAAATTTACAGATTCGGTGTTATCCACTCGTGCTTGCTTTGCTTTGTTGTCTCTCTGTTAATATTATTTTATTATTATTATTGATTTAATAAATGTTTGTTTTAGTACTGGGGAAGGGAGACAGACGCAGCAGCGGCCAGCGGATAACGCTTCCACGTAGCCAAGACCACCTTACCTTAGCTTATCTTACCTTACCTCGCGGTACATTTAGCAGCATTTATGACCCCATTACTAAACTAGGCTCATATTCATCGGACTCACGCTTTATTCATGTTGGATTGGATTGGATTGGATTGGTGATACACGGACCGCATAAATAATACTTGATTTCAAATCATCCGAAGACATTGATTTACTATCTATTTAAAAACAATAAAATTTTCTTCATACACAATTATTATACAGAGGTCATGTTTAATGATTTAGATTGACCGTTTGAACTTTAAAAATAAATATATGAATTTATAGCATTGGTTGAACTGTAGTATACGTATTACCATAGCCACACTTAAATTATTTTATAGTTATATTTTTCAAATATAATTATTATGTGAAACTATTTTATAATATTATGTATTTTGATAGTAATTTTAATTTAGTAAAATGTAGATAAAGACTCGAAGTATATCAACAAAGTTTGGACAAATAGTTCAGCAATAACCGAAAAATATTTAGTGGATTTTGCTATTATTGATCAAAATCTATTTATTACAGATTTATCAATTGCGTATAGATTTAGAAAGAATATGTTGTCTTAATTTGTCATCATGTATTTTTGGAGCAGTATTTCAAAACATAAAAGTAAAAAAAAAGAAAAAAAAGAAGAAGAAGAAGAATAGAAATCATTGATACTGCTTTTCTATAATAGAAATGCATCTAAATAGAGTTTTATTAATCTTCTTGATCTCACATAAAATAAATTTTAAAAATCATAAAATTTTACCTAAATACATCACAATTAACATACTGAATTCATAGTCTTAATTTAGAACTATCAATATTAATATTAAAATATCATGACAGCTTAATGACATTGAAACCTTTTAATGCACTTCAAATATATATTCAGATTTATCCTATTTTATGCGATTTATTTGTGTAAATTGCTCTTCGGTTTCCACTAATAGAAAGCTGTAAGAAAATTTCATGCACCAAACAAACAGCCCCATGCTAATCGGTAATTAATAAAATAATAATTGACATAGATTTTCTTGTTATTGTTATGCATGAACTACCTACATATATAACACCATCCAATAAAACAAAGAATATATATATAATTACTATACTGAGTAGTAAGTACTAACTACCAACCACATCTCCATGTAAATAATTTATCTAATTAATTAAATTGCAGACAAATCTACCACCTCTGATTTGTCTGCACTGCCCAATGCCCATGATTGGGGATAGTGGGACCCAGTAAAAATTGAGAGAGAGAGAGAGAGAAAAAAAATTAGTGGCCGTTATCTTATCTGGGCCCATGTCCCCTTCTATTAACCTAGGTGGCAACTCACAAGCGGATAACTATGCATGATTTGTCAAAGAAAGAGACATTATTTTTTTTTTTCTTTTTTAGAAACGAAAATATGAAGGACAGCTAGAGATAAAAAGAAAGCGTGTAAATATGCGTTTGATGAGGAAATTAGCCGCGTGGAACGGATTGATTACCTCCCTTTCAAAATCCTCGTTATATCTCCTTCTCCATATAAATTATAAAGGTGGTGGCAGTGGCACCACTACTTTATGGTGTAATTATAACATTTTTTTTTTGAATATGCCAACCATCTTTGAAAAGGCTTGATGATATATATCTTCCACATTGCTGAACGAGTGAGTATTCCACGTAGCAGGAGCCAAGCCATAAAATTCAAATTGAAAGACATGCATGGATAATTAAATATTTTGTAAATTTATTTTATGAGGGGACTAATTGTATATATTTTTTTTAAATTATAATTTTAAAGAATAAAAATAAAATTTCAATTTATAAGGGGTGCTTAGCAGTCCTTTCTCGGTTTTATTTTTTAAACTCCAACATAATGAGTCTTAACGGAGTCATAAAAGTTTCCAGTATACTCGTGTAAATTTATATTGAACGGTTCCGATCTTACCTGATTCTGTCAGATACTTTATCTGATCCAAAATCATGCTAGACACGATCAAGCATACTCTTGATGTGAGATTTTTAGGGCGAAATTACATAGAACTTTGAACTGTGTTTGTAGAAGTTTTATATTTTAATGTTAACAAACTTATTATTATTTTTAAATTAAGATTCAAGTCATTCAATTGTTTACTATCTATAAAAAGTTATATTAAAATTTCAAATTTATGATATCTCATATAAAAGATAGATTTTTTTATTACTAGATTAAAAATTAGTTCTAATTCAAAAAACAAATTTATAGATTGCAAATATTTTTTTTGGAGGATCTCAACATTGATGATTGATCGATGCTAAGACTACACCCTGTTAAAGCTTACTATATATAAATCGATTATTTGTTCTTAACATATGAGCTCAATCAATATCTCAAGTGTTAAACCGCTATATTAATTTCTAAGGAAAAAATATATGAGTTCAAACTTAGTAAGCATGCTACAAAAACCTATTTTATGATTAAAAAAAAATAACTTTTGGGCAACAATAAGCCCACATAAATTATTATTTTTTAAGATATAGTTATTATCAACCGGAGTATCACGAAGGTACCAATAATATTAATCGCTTTTATCCTTACAGATAAAAAAAAAAATCTTAAAACACAACATTATGTGAAACTTGTGAGTCTTTTTCATCACTAGAAAAAAAAATAGAACAATTACTGCCAAACAAATAACAACTTGCATTTTTTTTCAGAAAAGTAATGACAGTATGGTTCAATTTATATAGACTCATAATTATGCCAAAAGAAAGAAAGAAAGAAAGAAAAAAGATCACATGCTTCATACCTTCACCTCAGAGCAATTTAGAACCTCATAGTTATCAAGATAAGGCTGCGGATTTGTATACAATCCATTTCGTTTTATTTTTTCAAAAGGAGGAAGAAAGCACAAATTAATGACTAATCTGCTGAGGTGTTCAGTCTTGGTTGACCAATTAATGACTAATAAAGTGACCCGCAACCTCTTTATCAGGATAAAGTTTTTTTTTTTTTTTTTTTTTGTTACAAGGATAAAGTTATCGACAAATCAATTTTTGCTTCATGCAGCTCACGAATCATATAATACAACACTGCATGAAGGAAAATGAGCTCTCTCAATAATTTAATTCAATGGAAAGTCATGCTCCAGGACCAGGAAACATTGGCTGTTGGGTTTACACTTACACTTTCTTTACTTGAAAAATGGTGCCTGTGTCGGCACTTTCTCGGTCCAAATGGGGCCCAAATTCTAAGCAGCCAACGGCTATCCGTTCCGCTATCTTCACAGGTCCAATATATTTCTGTCACCCATTTTATGTAATGAAATGTGAACCAAGAATCTGACAAGTGGGTCCCGATAATGTTTGCCTTTTCCATGGCTTTAATGCTGGTGACTGACTGACGGGTGAGTGATGATCTTTTTGTCGGTAACTTTTATAAGTTATAACAGAATCAATTATAGAGGATTGGTAACAGGAGATTTTTGATATAATTACAGAGGAGAGGATCTCTTCTAAATCTGAGTAGTTTGGACACATCTAATAACTTTCCCCTTTTGTCGCAGTCCGGCCCCACCGAAACGAAGGCAATTCAATGGGAAATTTTTTATTCATAAAAATTAAAAAAAAAAAGATAGAGAAAGAAATAGAAAGAGTGCAGGTTTTGTAATATTGGTAGAAAAAATCGGTACAGATTTTATCGATTCTAACAATTAAAACAGTTAGAATAGGCATAATCTCTACCCATCCTAATATATTCTGGATTTTTTGTGACACCGTCTTCAAAACAGGAATAGCAACAGATCAATTCTTGATCTTCTCAGGCACCGTCTTCACAGAAGATTCAAGATAAGTTATGATGGGTAGAAATTCTGTCTATCCTAAGTGTTTTGATTGTTAGGATCGATAAAATCTGTATCAATCTTTCTATCAATATCACAAAACCTGCACTCTTTTTATTTCTCTCTCTACCTTTTTTTCAATTTCTATGAATAAAAAATTTCCCTGGCTCTTTATAAAATACAAATTCAAATACTTATTTCTAATTTCTACGTTAGTAGCGCTAGAGTTTTGCTAAACCCGTTAGGGGTTCAACCCGTTTTACCCGGTCCGTACCCGTTACCCGAGGTACCCGTACCCGTTGCCCGGGTACAAACGGGTAGACGGGTAGACGGGTACGGGTAATAAACGGACCGGACAACCCAATTTGAAAAAAAACCCGTTGTACCCGTACCCGTTTACCCGTCTACCCGGACCCGCCTACCCGTACCCGTCTACCCGCCTACCCGTACCCGACCCGTTTCAAAATTTGAATTTCAAAATATTTTTGGCGGCCTACTTTTAGAATTCAGATTCAGTGCAATACCTGACTGAGTAGAATGAGATCTGAGCCGTCAATTTTAATTTGGCATGAATCTCAAATTGACCCCTATAGAATTCAGATCCAGTGCAATACCTGACTGAGTAGAATGAGATCTGAGTCGTTAATTTTAATTTGGCATGAATCTCAAAACGGACTCCTATATCTAAACGGACTTCGGGATATGTCCTTTAACTTGGCACGAATCTCAAAGCATAAAAATTCAGAAAAAACAGAAAAGAAAAAAAAAAAAAAACCCGCCCGTACCCGGGATACCCGTACCCGTCAACCCGCAACGGGTACGGGTAATAAACGGGTAGGGTAGAGGTTTTGGGAAAACTACCCGTCTACCCGTTGCGGGTTGTACCCGTACCCATCCTACCCGTCTACCCGCCCTACCCGTTACCCCTAACGGGTTACCCGGAACGGGTCACGGGTAACCCGTTTGCAAACCACTAAGTAGCGCAACTGACAATTCCGAATAATTCATGAGCTAAGCCTATAAGTAAGTCTATAACAAATCAATTTCACCTACTTTATTAAAAAAAAAATTGAACCAAGTTCAAGAATATGCCAATTTTTTTTTAATATCCAATATTAAATGAAAAATATGAAATATACCAAGATTTGTTGGGTATTTTTAAAAATACCCAGACAGGCCATTTTTTAACCGGTTGGATTAAAAATAAGGACCAGCCAAAAAATGGCAAATACCGAACACTAAATTTATCTGTTAATGTCATATACCGTTGTATTATCTTATGTTGTTAGCATATAGATAACGCCTGAATTTTTATTTACCATCTCAATATAAATAAATAAATCAATTAATCATTTTTACAAGACAAATCCGGATAAGAATATCCCTTATAGATAAATAATTGAGTGATTTGACTTCAATTTACTCAAAAATAAAATATATGTTATAGTATGAAAAAAACTTAAATATCCTTGTCTTCCTTATATTTTCTTTGTCATCTAATATACTTATCATCTTCAACAAATTACAATTTACAAATAATTTAGTTTACTAATAAATTACAAAAAGAGATTTCAATCACAGAACAGGTACAAGCACTATAAAAAGAACCATAAAGATTACAAGCACTGATACTTAATTACCAGGAACTCCTTTATTAGCTATTTCTACTAAATAATAAGAAGAGGTTACAAAAAATAATTGAAGAAATAAGAAAGAATTAAATAAATTACAAATAATTTAGTTAACTAATAATTTACAAGAAGAGGTTACAAGCACTGGTACTGAGTACTGACCATGGGCTCTTTTACTAGCTATTTTTACTAATTGATAAGAAGAGGTTACAAGAATAATTAGAGAAATAAATAAATTACAAGCACTGAAAAAATAAATCTTAAAACGCAAGATTTCAATGTATCCGTATTGGTACCATGTTCAGGCAATACATTGAATCTCTGGTTGGCATTTGATGTAGTCAAAATAACTAAATTTGTAGATTTAAAAAAAAAAAAAAAAAAAAAAACATTGGCACCGGTACAGTTGGGGATATCCATATTCGTATCTGCCACTACGGCAGAAAGGATTTTCTGCGACCAGTATCAGCGACCGGCGCTGATACCGGTCTCTGATGCGAAATTTTTCCAAAAAATAAAAAAAAATTCACTTTTCTTCAGGCGGAATTCCGGTCGCAGAAAGTCCTTTCTGCCGTAGCATGCACAAACAAATATCTGAAAAAATAAAAATAAAATACGTGTTAGGATTTCAAACGTAACCGGTTAGTGATCAATTTCTGCATATAGATCTCCTCTAAATAACTTCTTCCATGCATCAACTGTTGTAATCTCTTAAATGCTTTCTTGAAAAATATCCGTACAAATGAATATCTGAAAAATTAAAAAAAATACATATATGGATAATAATCTGTAGTCGTATCTGTATCTGTTTTTTAAACCGAAACAATATCGCCATAAAACATATCAGTATTTGTATTCATAACCGCACAATATCCATATTCGAATCGCCGAATCTCGAAAATTTCTAATATGAATTCAGATATGAATGGATAATATCCAATCCTTTTTCAACTAAGGTTATAAGTCATGAAGTGGTGTAAATATCAAAAACAAAATTGAGTCAATTTTCTCATAAAAAAAATAAAGGAAAGTAGAATGCGTATCTAATCACCAGATCGATAATCAGTGATTGAAGCCAAATATGACATAATACACTAAATTGCTTCTACAAAAAGAATTAAAAGAAAAAATAGCTAATAACAATAAAAATGAAGACAACAATCGGAAATTAATTTTTACAAATTAAGAACTAACTGATTTTTACAGTTACAACACCAATGATTAACAACTATACATTAGCAAAATGAACCGAAATAACAAATATAGAAAGTTTCCTCTGAGATCGCATGAAAAGAAAAATCTTTTCCAATTTTAGTTGGCTTTTGATTTGATATCCGCGAGTGTAAACTAAATTGTAATTCAATTTCTATAAATTAAGAACCAACAACGAAATCTAGTAAAAACATAAAAATCAGAGAGAAAAATTGAAGGAGTACTTGTCAAAATAGATTTCTAATGGGACAGTATCTTGATATCAACACTCCTGTTTAGTTGGCAACAAAAGTAACACTAATTTTTTTTTAAAAGGTTAATGCCTTGGAGTCCACTCAACAGGTGCTAATTTACAAAGGATGCCAGGTTCAACCGGGATGTCATTTGTGTGAGAGCATGGCGATAGAGACTTCTGTGCACATACTATACAATTGTAGATACACAAAGAGATAATGGACTTACATAGGGGGTCCTAGAGTGTTTCTAATCGGAGGCATAGACTTATGCTCCTACTAGGATAGGGAATTGACAGGGATAGGGCGTGATGGGTGGGACAGGTTGTGGGCTGCAGGATGCTGGTCTCTCTGGAAGGAGAGGAATAGATGTCTGTTCACTCAAAGACAGCGACTCGAAAATATGGGGGAATTAGCCAAACAGGATGCGAAAAACTGGTTGGTGGCGAGCACCTCTAATAGGATCAGCATGGGGATAGGATAGAGTGACAGATTTTATTTTCATTTTTAGTACTTTGGGCATCTATGTAATTTCATTGTAATTATTTAGGACGAGCTTTGTAAATACTCTTTTATCTAATCAGAATTGTCAGCATTGATAGCTGACCTTCAAAAAAAAAAATGCCTTGGAATCCCCTCTGTTTCAAACTTACTGTGATCTTGTTCCTAAAATAGTATCATAAGAATTAAGAAAGCACTGTAATTTGATGTTTGGCTGATTTAGTGTATTGTTGCCAATTTTTGCTTTTGTGTAGTGACAAACAAGGGGTAGGCATATGAATAGATAATTTACAACTACAAATGTAATATTTTGATTTAATGCATCAAATTCTCGTGAATGAGGTAAATATATTGACAGATGTACACCCCGACAACGGAAAAGACAACCGAGGCGATTAAATCAGCTTACACAATCATATATATATAGTATACATTATCAATGAAATATAAACAAGCCACAATACAACTAAAAAGACCATACTTTTAAGTTTCATAATTTTCATGAAAAAAACAAATTGAAAATAAACCTATTACGGTATAATAAAATTGTTATGAAATACCGTAGCAGATTTATTTTGTAATAAACAAATAAGTCCTTTGTGGCAAGTTCCGCAGTCTTCTAGTTCGACGACGTAGACTACAACAAAGTAGACACTTTTTGCGAGGGAAAAAACGCTTTTACGACGGTCGTCCGTCGCAAAAAGTACCGTCACAAAAAGAAAAAGCTGAACAATGAGAGTAGTCCGTAGCAAAAAGTCACTTTTTTATCCTTGCGAAAAGTGTCTCACTCTTGTTGTTCGATCGACATATCGTTTTCATGTCTTGCGCTTTGTACCTGGAACCCACCGAAGTGAAAAATCTTAGTGTAGTATTCAGTTCCAGTCGAATTATTCTTAGACACAACCAACTTTATTATGTCATTCTTTATTCACAACTATTCATAATAAACTAAAATATCATTATATTTGGTAACTATTTTGGTATTAACAATATCTCGGTCATGAATTACAAGTTCAGCATTTACATGACCGTCAAGATTATACAAGACTCCGATCATGTGCTACCACGAATATAGCGCCTACACAATTTCTGTTATGGCCATAACTTGAAATTATGTGTTTATCCCGAATAGAGCGCCTACATAACTAAAGTTATGCGCTACAATTTCAGCGCCTACATAACCGAGTCATGTGCTACCAAAAAAAATGGCGCCTACACAATTTTTGTTATGCGCTACAAGTTCAGCGCCTACATAACTGAAATTGCATGCTTACCCCGAATACGACGCCTACATGATTGTCAAATTTCATACTTGTGGTTCTTTAACACATTTCATTTAAAACAAGTAAAAATTCATATCATGCTATGTATCATGCATACAAGTATATCATGCAAAAGTTCTATTTCAACTCATGTTTTATATCATTTATATATATGCAATGCAACTCAAACACTTCATATAAATCATGTCATATTCAAAACAAAATTCTAAATTTGAACATCATACTTTATTTTCATATTTTTGCTATAAAAATATATGATCATGCATCTTGATGCTTTAGTCTAAAAATGTAACACAAGCATACACTAGCATATGTCTACTAATAATTTGATTGATAAGAAACATATTTACAACAAGTCAAGTGACTCTAATGTCTAAATTTAATTCTTTATTCTCATGAAATTCACTAAATTACTCAAAATTACTTTAATCACTTTTAATCACACTCTAAATTCTTATATCTACTTTTCAACTAGATCTACTATTCTAATCTTACTTATATACACTCATAATCACTCTAATACCTTATATAAATTCATAATCTGTTCTTCCGACCGCCATCATTCTTCGATAACTAGATCTACTTATCGTCGCGCTTCTTTCGAGATGAGAACTATACGATCCGGACTCCGACGATACCGCGCTCTCAGCTCTGCTTGACTCGGTTCCCTCCCCCATCTTTCATTCTCCTCTCCGCTTGAAGAAGTAGAACCGAGAGAGAAAGAGGGGAGATAATATGTTGGATATGAGGCCTAGAAGTAGTGGAGAGGGCCGATGGATGTGGAGTGTGAGGTGGGTGGGGGGAGGCAACTAGCGGATCTAGAGTTTGTCGCAGAGATAGCTTTTTCCCAAAGAGAAAAAATGTTTTGTTGACCTAAAAGTAGGCCTGCTAATGAGCGGTAACTCGCTCAAAACTCGGCCCGACCCATTCATTCTTTCATTAGAACCCGACTCGGCTCGACTCAACTTTGAAGAATAAAGCCCGACTCGGCTCGGTCCATTAGACTCTTTAGGCTCGGCCCAAACTCGGCTCGGTCCATTGGACTCTTTAGGCTCGGCCCGAACTCGACTCAAACCCAAAACTCGGCTCAAACTCAATTAACTGCAATATATTTCAAAGGCATGTCTGTCTCACCACCTCTTTTGTCCGGCTATGGCACTATCCCAATAACTTCTGTAATTCTTTCAAAATAAATTCTGGTTTTGTGCATATTGATGCGGTGCTTGCTGCTTTTGTAACTCAATTCATTACAAATTCCTTGCTCTGTAGGTGACCCAACTATAACTAATGTACATGAACAGAAAATGTGGTTGAAGTTAATTCCAATTATGTTATTTTTTCAGTAAATATTAGAGGTTAAGCCATCAAACTATTTAATATCTACAAGGAGATTTTTCATCTGAATTTCAAACGCATGATCTTTCACACTATATCGTCTTTGCATAGGTATAAAATACCCTTAACCAGTCCTAGACAATGCCTATGTATGATACTCAGCCACACATGCACCATGAAGTGCTACTGTCACAATGAAATGCAATGAAAAGCATTATTTTGACCTCTGCTGACAAATCAGCTGATACTGACAAATTGAAGGACTAAATTGCAAAACCAATTCCACAGTCAGATAAAGCATTGAAAAATACATGAAATGGACTCAAACTTTGCATTTTTCTGATTTTTCTACACAAAGTTATGAATTTTCAAAGTTCATATTTAAAAATGAGAGATTTCTGAATTTTCCTGTCAAAATGACAGTCCATGCCCCTGACAGGAGAAAAATTCCTAAAAATGTAAATAAAATCTCTAAAATGGTACAAATTGGTATACAAGCCCTTAATCCATGTCTCTTTGGTTCCGTAAAACAAAATTTACAACCCATGTACAAAATTCATGAGCAAATGGATCAGACAGATCTGAAAATGCATGGTCATGTGACCTGAGCTTGACCAGAACCTGGTTCAGGTTGAATTGTAGCCTCTGTAACCATTGAAACCTTTTAAATGTTCTGAATGACCTCCCTGAGCACTTGATTCAGCCTCAAACCCCTTTAATTATTCATCGGTATACTGATAAACCCAGAACTTATTTCTCAAGGTCTGAATTTGGAACAGGGACAGCCATATACTGATAAACCCAGAACCACCAAAACAATATACACGCATCACAACAAGCAAGAAACTCAATTTAGGAACTTACTTTGCTTGATTTATGGCTTCATTGATACGCTGATCATAATCATCTATTTACAAAAACAACATAACAGTAGTTAGTATTTCATGGCTAGAATAGCAAAGAGCTCTGCAAAATAAATTTGGAAACTATGGACCAATTGTTACATGGGCTTATTTGGTGTTTAATTGTATATGGATAATAAAACGAGAACTAAACCAAAGCTTGATTGAGCCTCAAATCATTAATGCACTGATACAGAAATCCATCAGAGATGCAAAACAGACTTGGACAGAGATAAATACAAAAGAAGAACAAGGAAAAGGTGTACGGACAATAAAAGCAAGAAACTCATATAAAATGCACATCCAGTCGACACCATTCCAAGTCGGTGGCCTACCAGTATCAGAGATAGAGATTTTGTTTTCAATTTAACAAGACCCACAAAATAAAAGCACCGAGACCCACAAAATAAAAGTATCAGAGAGAGATTTTGTTTTCAGTATCAATTTTTTTATAAGTTACAACAGATTTTGTTTTCAATTGAAACAAATCAGAGAGAGAGAGAGCGCACCGAGCGGAGCGACGAGAGCGATGGAAACTGGAGAAGAAGAAGAGAAACGGAGCTACTCCTAGCGAAGCGAAGGAAAGCGAAAGAGAGACAGAGCGATGGTTCGACCCAATGGGCGGCCCGGCTCGGATCGGATCGATTAGGGAAAGGATGTTCTATTTCGAGTTCGAGCCGAGTTCGGGCTTAACTCGAATTGAGCTCGGCTCAATTTGACTCGTTTAAGAGCCCAGCTCAAAGCCCATGAGCCGGCCCGGCTCGTTTAACAGGCCTACCTAAAAGCTCTTTCATAGCATTAAATATTAATCTGCGTGAAGAAGTTCATGTTTGATTTGACTTAATTCATAGATAGAAGCTAGAGAGACTTAATCAAGAGGTAAAGGCTCCTTAAAACCAAGATATGAATTAAAATTTTGAACAAAAATAGGTTGAAGGATGGGTTCTTAATCCTTGCTTAAAAATTAATGTTTGAAAGAATTAAACGATTAAAGAAGTTAAAGGAGAAGAAAAAAAGTTAAAGGAGACTTAATCCATTCTTATCGCCCCTAGGTATTAGATTCGTGAATTCATTGCTTAATAACTATCTAAGAAAGGAGAAAATATTTTATTTCTCTCATCGGATTTTGTATGTGAAAGAGAGTGAAAGAGCATAAAAATATAAAATAAGCTGCTTCTTAAGAAGAAAGGACAAAAACATTTTCAATAATAAAAAAAAAAGAGATTTAAAAATGATCCGAAACTGCTCAAAGGAGACTTTTAAGCTAGAGAGCATGCTTAATTAGTTTAATTAACCAGCTATTACGATATATATAATAACACTTGCTTGTTTCAATAATCATTTCTTTATGTTAGTTTTTTACAACGTTGATAATGAAATAATAGAAAGAAAAAAAAATTACATAGGGAGCATTAATGAATAATCGAATACTAGACCAAATTTGCAGTTAGTAAAAAAAATATAACCAAGCCCTCAACTTGTAAAAACGCCATCTCTCATGTACACTTTGAAACCCATGAACTATACAGCAGTATACAGTATTCACATCATTAAAACCGCCATATTTCTCTGATATAAACCCACCCAAGATATGTAGGTGCGAGACCTTAACATGCTCTTGATCAATTGCACAAACCCATGCACAACTAAATTGCTAGTAGACTCACTTGAGATCAGTACCTCTTGCGTTGTACACTTTTTTTCAAAGAACCTTTTCATTTTAGCATGAACTGAACCCTTAACTCGGTGTTTAACCACCTCGTTATCGATCGAATTCGGATTAAGATGGATGGTTATTTTCTTTGGAGGCTCCATTTGGTAGTAAAATGTCTTAGCCACTGATCCCGTTCTCGACACGCACAAGTCGTGATTAACATTAGGTTTCTCCTCGTAAAATTCTAATTTGGATGTATTGGGACTGTGATTATGATCTTGATCTTGATCATTCTGGTAAAGATCTTGGGAACTTATACTGATGATTAAATCGGCTCCAAAGTCGTCAGGTTGAGACTGTGAGAAGATTGGCTTGAGCTCGACTCTGTCCTCTGTCTCAGCTCCTCCCGTCGGGAGCTCGGGTTCTCCTGCAATCTAACTCCGAGTTAATCGGCGAACAATTACAATTAGTGATATTTGCCTTTTCTATATTACCTTTCCTCCTTTGTTCTAATAATTATATGACTAGATTAACATATATATACCTCATTGTCTAGCAACCGCAATAACTAATTAAACATTTTAAAAAGAATGAAAAAAAAAAATGAAGATTTTTTATTTTTAATTATTGTGAATTGTATATCAAATATAGTGTAGCTTAAAAATTGACACCATATATCATCAAAGTGGTCTGAAGAATAAGCTGGTTCTATTGTGATGGTACTTGAACCAAATTTACTAAAGAGAATTAATTTGACTTAACAGAACAATTTCTGGGCCAGGCCAAATTTTCTTCAAAAAGAATTATCATTTTATGGGCTAGGCCCAAATTTTCTTCATATTTCGTCCCTTGTCAACGGACTTATAAATTATGGACCACTTTATGTTATTTTTGCTTATTTTTCTTGATTAGTAAAAAAAAAAAAAAAAAATTTGCTGATTAGTACACCATATATAATAGAATCTAATAATCCCTGAGAGGATAATAAATCTACAGTAACAGTAGCTAATAATGCAATAACAGTAACATATATTAACAAATCATACCTTCAACAACGCTGGATTCAACAAGACCAGAATCAGCTAGGGTTTGTTCCTGGTTGCACTCTTCCTCTTCCAAGAATATCTAGCAGTTAGGAAATTAAGGAAAAGGAATTTATATATTACATCAAGAATTAGATTTGTTTTCAACAATTGAAATGTTAAATAATGTTAGAAGGAAGTTATTATACTGCGTACATACCTCTCCTAAGTGATCATTTTGTGCTATATTTGTTATATTATTATCTTCCTTGAATTCCTCCTCTAAATCACCTATTTCTATCAACTTAGTTGTATCATTTTCTCTTCCAGACTTAAATATAAAACCAGATGTGGAATTTAAAGAATCTGTAGGGAATTGCAATGGCTCGGTTTTCATTTTATTGTGTTCTAACATAAAGGAGAATTCATCTAAATGAGAGCTGCTTCCAGGCCATTGATTAGTGTAGCTAGGGTTGTTTATTAGTTCTTGCGAAGCCGATGCAACTGATAGGATCTCATGCAACGCATCCACCTCTTTGCTACTGTTATTATGTTGATTTATTCCCGAGTGAAGGGATGTTGTCGGGATGGTTAGATCAAAATCGGAGAAGTCATCAAACTCCAACGATGGGACGGAGAATCTATGTTGTATTCGTGCACATTCCAGTGCCACATTTACCTGTTAATTATAATTAAGATAGTAAATCTCTTTGTTTTGGCAATATATTTATGAAAATTTCGGCTTACCGAACCGATGAACTGCATTTCTAATTAACTTAATTAACGACTGATAGTTTTGATTTGATAATTTCGTAAGCAAAAAGTTTTATTCTAATCCAACGGTTGATTTGATGAGATCCTAATTAAGATGTCATTGTGTACAGTACGGATCGAAAAGAGATATTTTTGTACATGTATATCCATGTATAATTAGTCTTATCCATTAAGATTAATGGATAACGAACAAATAATGAGAATTATCAAATAAATTGATAGCTTATATACTAATCCAAAATATATTAAACACACCATGTATATATGTTCTGAATATCATAATATAACATTATAATTATTAATCCCAATATAAATTATTTATTAAATAAAACAATAGAAAATATTGTAAAAATCAATTTTGTTATATTACTATCTAGAAAATGATACATATGAATAAAATATTACCATAAATATTTTTATATTTATCAATTATTCTATAGGATAACATATACGAAATAGTTCTTACCCAGACTCTTTCACAATAAGCTAACAAATTTTAATTTTTCTTACCCATACACTTACTTTGTAAAGTTAACAAAAAAAAAAAAAATACCCATACCCTAGATCTAACCTAATACAATATGGATAGGATAAACTGATAAAAGGATTTTATCCACACTCTTATCCCTAATTAATGAATATCAAATTGACTCGTTTAGTTGTACCTTGGAAGGAAAGCATGGGAAACCTGTAGGATCAATGAATGGACCAGTTGTTGCATCAAATGCATCTTCAGTGAGGAACTGCATCCACTTGCCTTCATCAGGGACACCGACATTAACCGGTTCGAATTTTTGAAACATTCCCAGTTGCCTCGTCTCCGGTTGAAACGAGTAGCTAGAACTCTCCAGATCATCTCCTCTACAATCAGAGGAGATCTCTAGTGTCGGTGATGAATGATCATAACTCATCCATCCTGTGTGATCTAAGCAAGGAGCTGGAGCTCCATAGTGCTCGATTATCTTAGGGCCCGGTGCGCTTTTCTTGAACACTCGGCATAGAGCATAAGCATCCTACAAATAACAAATCCACATGCATTAGTTCCATTAAATAAAAAGAAAGCCAACATAATAAATAAGTTTTTAGGTAAAGAAAAAAAACAATAAGACACTCTTTTATCTGTTAAGTTGCTACTTGTAGCATGTCATTTAGTACTTTGGCAGTACTCTTATTTATCCAGTAATTGTAATGAGCATCCATGCATCTAAAACTGTATCTAAATTTAAAGAAAATAAATAATATAATTGAGATGCATGCACAAGTGTCTCAGTGTGAACCTGTAAACCAGAGGAGGGGCAGTCACATTCTCGGTCATCAAGTCGGTATTCATGCATGACCCAATCAGTCCTCGAACCATGGGGAGCACGGCCTCGGTAATACACGAGTGTTTTCTTCATACCCACCTCTCTCTTCTGCGAGTTGACTTTGCGGTCTTTACCAGTTGCCTTCCAGTATCCAGCTTGTGTTGCGCGGTTTGTTCGGGAACCGTTGGGGTACTTGCGGTCTCTGGGGCTAAAAAAGTACCACTCTAGGTCTTTGCTTGGCAGGAATGATTTTTCTGGTATTACATGGACAAAGTTCCATTAGGATTGTTGATGCAATACAGCATGAAATTTGAAAAGTGATCTACTTTTATGTGCATTTACTTTTCTTTAATATGTATCAGTATTTACTGAGGTGCATAAAAGAAATTATAGGGGATCTAAACCATCATCTTAATTATGTATTAAATTTAGACTATTTCTCAATTTTCCTTTCATATATCCTTGTAGAGGCAATAATAATTTGTTGAGTTTATTTTTTGTAAATGGCCTCTGTCTTATATTTCAAATGCGATATGTCCATTTTCTACATTCTTTTGTTGCACTTCTGATAAACTTGCAGCAAGAATACATAGACAACTGGGCTTTTAGGTATAAACAAACAAATTAAGTTCACACTATGAAGATTTTTTTTAAAACATGCTTATTTGTGTATGCAACTAGATAGCGATGTATCTCCTTTAAGGCTTTAACTTCCTCTTAGATAAGTAGTGCTATTGACATTTGAGGGATGGTCATCTTTTTTCTAAAAATACAAAAAGAGGTAATGCTATAGGGCCCACTGACATATTTTTATCTTCACATGAAAATAGAATGTGCTTCAACAACAGTTAGATATAAAGAGTAAAGCAAACTTCCTATATATATTTGAAAGAGACAAAAGCTATAATGAACAAAACAAAAAGAGCACCTCTTTCAAAAAACAAAAAGAGCACCAGCAAAAAATTAAACAGATAAAAAGGATGTAATAATGGACCCTCTTTAATATTTTCAACTCATAAGTGTGACTATGTTACATGAAAATCTTTGATTCTTTCAAGTCGGTGATTAAAATTAGCTTAAAAGATGACTAAAATAACGTGCCATGATTCCATGTATACTTACATCACACCAGTTGAAATATGGTTGCACTTTTTTTTTTCCTTTAGTATTCTAGAGAAAAGGCTTCTCTTTAACTTATCTTTATCCTTCTTATCATACATCTATAGAGATATTTATATTAATTGGAAGGCTCTACTCACATAACATTAATTTTTTTTTTTTTTTAAAAAGAGACATAACATTAAATATAAATTACAAGAAGTACATATAGTCGTATAAATCGTAGCCACATTGTTTTGAAAAGAATACTAAAGATATAAGCTACATGGTTGAGCGCTTATATATATAGTTAAGACATTAATTAGATATCGGATCTTCTTTTAAATTATCCTCTGAATCTTAGCTTTGAAATAATATAGGCGTAAAATCTACAGTTGAAGTGTAATTGAAGGAAAGTTTATGGTTCTTGCCTTGAGTACATATCCAAAATAGTTTCATTCCTTCTCTTTTTGCCATTTTATATATGAATATTCTAAAGGGGGGAGAGTGCATAGCATAGTAAGTACTTTTAACACCTAAATATTCTAAAGAAAATATTATGATTTAATTAAGGCAGACAATACCTGGTAAATCCCACGGTTCGCATTTGTAGAGATCAACCTCTGGAATGATCTCAAGCTCGAGTGCCCTTCCGTTAATCTTTCGCTTCAAGTAATACATGATAAGTTCTTCATCGGTCGGGTGAAACCGGAATCCAGGTGGTAAGCTCACTGGTGACATTGTCTTCTATAATCTCTTTTAAGCCTTCAAACAAGATGTTTCTATCAAACACAAGATGAAAACCTTCCTTTGTTTTTGTGGGTACTTCTTTACTATTACAAAATGCCTGTTAAAAGGATAAAAAAAATAAAAAAAATAAAAATTGTTAGCAACCTAGCTATCTATTTAAAGAGAGAAAGTAATTATGAAAATAGTGTGAGGGAAGGAGCAAGACCTAAAGGAAATTAACAAAGGAGGAGAAGAAGACAAGAAAGAGAAAGAGAAAGAGAAAGAGAAAGAGAAAGGGGGAGATAGACAATGCTACAAAATGACTTTATAAAGAACCTTGCATGAATATATATATCTTTTGTGTTTAGTTTTTGTGTAGATTCTCATTGCCGTTATCAACAAGCTCTTGAATTGCCTTTTGCTTTCTGTCCCTTTTTGGTTCGCTTTACGTCAATGCATAGATATGCTCAAACGAAACCCCGTGCAGCCACGCTAAAAGCTGACGTGGCAGATCCTAATTTGCTGGTTTGTGGGTCCAAAGAAAATTATTAACTAGCTAGTTGGCTCAAATACCAATGATCTACTTTGATAAATGACGTCAGTTCACACACATTTCCCGATGTTGATTTGAATCTAATTAAATACGAGGTTGTTGGAATTTGGAACTGTTTCATGTGTTAACTAATTAATGAGATCAATTAGTTAATTTCGACCAACGTTTCTTCTTCCTACTTAATTAATTAGTATATCGATCTATAGTAATGAGGAATTAACTCGTATCATCTGCATTAACTCAAACTTTAAGTTAATTCAGACCGAATCCATACCGTCTGATTCACATCAAAATTTGTATACACTTGATTTATGTAAAATTTGAAGTTTTATATATGCACGAAACTTGATGTGAATCAGACAACTCTATCCTAGTATCAGATCAAATTTGATATGGTGGCAATCAAACCGCCTCGATCCCATATAGTAATAATTGTGCTCAAAGTTATTGTTTTTTTTTTATTCAAAATTAATTGTGGAGCTATCGACACAATGAACACTAATTAGTAATTGAACATTTATAACAACATCGATCTTATTTGGCACATATGATAAATTGATGCAATCAAGAAATTAAATTATTAGTCATGCATAATCCCTCGACATAAAACTAATATATAAATAAAGTACAATTATAATTTATTATTTGAGTATTTTCATCGATTACTTTTACACCCATATATATGTCTCTTAATGGATAGAGACATCCACATATATAAAAGATATAAATATAAATATGTTGGCACTTTTAATAGTTTAGTGTAAATGATCAAACCTTTTCAAAAAAAAAAATATTTAAAATATACTATGAGTGAAGTATTTTTTTTCCACAAAAAAAAATTTACTTGAAATTAATTAATATAGAATTATAGATTGACAAAAATGAATTTTAGGAAGAGTAACACTTCCGCTGAAATTTGTTGGATGCATTTCTCACAAGTATTTATGGTAAAATTAATTAATGAACCATTTATTAATAATATTGAAAAGGAAGGCTTAAAATTTTCACCCTAATATTGTAAGTATATATGACAATGGAATTTAGTTGTAATCTCTTCTTAATATTGTCAGCCAGAGCAAAGCTAGGGTGTGATGTACTCATTAAGAGGATTTGGTGAGCATAACCCCAAAAGTATATCGGATCGACTTCAAACGCCGAATCCAAACCGTTGAAATCCATGTATTTCATGAGTGATGCATGTACATGCAAAACTTTAAGGGTGCGTTTGGATCGTGCAAGGATTAGTGCAAGAATAGCGATTTTTGGGTTAGTGATTGAGAATAGTGCTAACCCAAGAGATTCAAGAATAGCACTAACTTTGGCTATTCCGGATTAGTAGAAATGTTGTTTGGATTGTATGTTAGGAATAGCAAAGGCCAGCGGGTGCTAAATCGCTAACCCAACGTTTTCACGGAATAGCGGAATAGAGCTAATCCTACGCTATTCTTAATTTTAGTTTCGAAATTTCATATATAAATGCATCACTCATGAAATACATGGATTTCAACCGTTTGAATTCGAAATTTGAAGTCGATCTGATATACTTTTAGAGTTGTGCTCACCAAACTCTCTTGGTGAGCACATTACACGAAAAAGACGGCGGAAGGATGGAGAGTGGAAACAGAAGCGGCCAAGAAGGCGATTGGCAAACAGTGAACCGACACAAAGGCAGCTCCCAGCAAGGCGATCTCCTCAACCCCTCGGTGCAACCCTACATCCCATTCAGGCCTTTATATTCCAAAGTTCTCACGGCCCCCTCCTCCAAACCCTACAAGCAACCTTCCTCCTCTGCCAAGCCTACAGCTCCCATGGCTAACCCTTCCCCGCCTTCCTCTCCCCCTTCATCCCCACCACCAAACCAGGCTACCTACTACATATCACCTCACAGCCCTACTCAGCTGCGTTTCCCGCCTTCATCCAACTTTAGTGAATGGAAGGGGCGTTGCTTTAGATGCTGCAGAACAGGTCATGGGTCAGCCGCTTGCCGGAATCCAATGAGATGTGGCAAATGTTGGGGCAAGGGACACACCGGATTCCATTGCAAAACCACCATGCTCAACCCTGCTGCTCTACCTTACTACAAGGCAACGCATCCTCTGCCGAGCAACCACCATGGCAACACCAAGTCTTTTGATGACCTCCTGAGCAAGCCATGCCCTCTGAGCGCCCCGGCTCTCCCTAGTAATAGACCCAAAAGGTTGGCATACTTTGCAGATCGGGACCCGGCCTTCCTAGCCGAGATCCAGAAACTCAACAATGGCGTTGTATTCGACACCCACAGCCGAGAAAAAGAGTTCCGGCTCAAAGATGTCGCCAGTTTTGCGATGGCAACAAACCTGGTAGAGAAGACAGACATCTCCATTGGCATCCTTGCTAAAGGAAAATTCCTCATCATTCTCCCGCCAGGGGTTGCTCCCGAAACATTCATCAATGTTACTAGTCCGCACCTATGGGAGGCTGGATTCTCATTCCAGCCTTGGTCCCCGTTAGACGGGGGTAGAATTGTTCTGCCGGAATACAAGGCCCTTTTAACCCTAGGGGATGTCCCACCTCACCTTCGAAGGGACAAGGAGATTGCCGGAGCTGTTTCAACCTTTGGAACCTACCTGGGATCTGTGCCTCAAGAAGGCATCACCAACTTATCAGTTTGGACAGTGGCAGTTGCAGTGGACCGGCTTGAGCGTATCCCGGATGAAATAGAGACTCATGCCGGCGGGGTTGAGTATATCATGACTGTTCAGACCAAGAACTGGCTGCGATCACCTCTCTACACTCCGGCTGACCTACCTAAGCTTCACCCCAAGTTCTCTAAACCAGCTAAAAAGAAGGTCAGCTCAAGTGATCTGGATGAACCATTCTATGTTTCTCGCAACTTTCTCCGGAAGCTATGTGACAATGTAGATCCGGCGATGATTCCACCGGAAATAGGGAGATTCCTTACATCCTCCGCCACTCCTAAGCTAACTTCAGATCAGCTGAGACTCCTGATCAACCTTCAGGAGGAAGAGGAATTCAGCAACCCAGCTATGACAACTGGTGTAGCAGGTCAATCCTCTCAACAAGGATAATGAAGGAGGCGACTTTAGCCAAGATCTTGAGAGAGTTGATTTATCCTTTGACTCTGGGGAGGACTTAGAGGCAGAGGAGGAAATAGGGGTGTAAAAGCCAAGTTTAAGATTGGTTGTTGTTGTGTTAAGTGTTTATTTAGTTTTAATGATTGCTAAAAAATTCAAAATGCTTTCTTGGAACATTAGGGGTCTAGGAGATGATGAAAAGTGTAATGTGGTGCGAAATGTGGTCAGAGAATCTAGATGTGATATTGTTCTGTTTCAAGAGTCAAAATGCAACAAAATGGAAATTTCTTATATAATGAGATTTCTGCCTTCCTTTTTCAGTTATGAGGTATCTTACAACTTGGCTCTTAACTCGGCTGGTGGAATTATTATAGCATGGCGAAAATCCTTTCAGTTGCTCAATTCCTGGTCAACTAGGCACTCTGTCACAGTGCTATTACAGCAACCTAATTCGGGTAAAAAGATGTGGGTAACAAATGTATATGGCCCAATAGATGATGCACTCAAACCGGCCTTTTTAAAGGAATTGGAATACACAGCAGCAAGAGTAGACCAGCCATGGACCATAGCAGGAGACTTCAATCTTGTCCGATGGCTAGTCGATCGTTCTTCTAACATGAGCAGCTTCGCACTGATGGAACTCTTTAACAGATTCATCTCTGATATGGAACTCTTTAATAGATTCATCTCTGATATGGGAATACACAGCAGCAAGAGCACTTCCGTACGCGGATGATACAGCCGTGATCGCAAGAGCTGATATCACCTCCCTGATTACATTCAAATTGATTCTAAGGCTGTTCACCAAAGTTTCAGGGCTGCAAGTCAACTTCAGTAAAAGCACCTTCGTGCCAATAAATTTACAACCGGGTGACGATCAATGGATTAATGCGGTTGTGGGCTGCACTCAAACCAATTTTCCCATCACCTACCTTGGCATGCCTCTCACCATCCGCGCCCCGACAAAAGACTTATTCCTACCACTGGTTGAAAAAATTGAGAGGAGATTACAAGGGTGGCAATCAAAATTACTAAGTAGAGGGGGACGGTTGCAACTTATTCAATTAGTGGTTTCTACAATTCCTATCTACCATATGATATGCTTTAAGTTGCCTAAATGGGTAATTCTCATAATTGACAAGTCACGAAGGAGCTTTCTATGGGGAGGGTACTGCACCACAAAACAAGTCATCTCATTGTGTAACTGGAATCTGGCCTGTTTACATCGACAATGGGGGGGTATGGGTATCTCAGACTTATATATGAGGAACATATCCTTGCTTTTAAGATGGTGGTGGAAGGGGTATAAAGAACCTCTTTCCATGTGGACTATTGTGATTAAAGCCATCAGGTGGCAAGGGAATTATGCACAGGGCCCCTTCCTTTGGTGCAATCGGGGATCATTCTTCTGGATTCAACTTCTGTCTATCAAGGGAATCTTCACAACAATCACTGAATGGGTGGTTGGAGATGGCACCTCAATTTCATTTTGGTATGACAGATGGGGTCCACAACAACTGGCACTGACAGGCTCGAGGCAGACCAATCATGCTATCACTCTCCGTCAAGCATCCTTACCAGAAAATCAGAGTCCAAGTACTGAAGATTTGGATTTCCCAATGCTCTCTGACAAACCTGATGAATTGGTTTGGAAGTGGGGATCATCTGGTAGCTACACCGCAGCTTCGTCTTATGCATTCCTAACAAATGGAGGTCACTACTCATGGGAATTTAAAGGCACATGGAAATATGATATTCCTCCATCAGTCAAGATTTTCGTTTATCTACTGTTAAAAGGAAAATTACTGACTCGTGAGGTAATGTTAAGAAGGAATTTCAATTTTCAGAATAGTGCCTGTGAACTTTGCGATGGAGGAGTACTGGAGACTGACATCCATTTGTTTTTCCACTGTGATTATGCAAACCAAATCTGGATTGATTTGCAAAATTTATTGGGCCTTGCCATTCTGGCAGAGGGAGATACAGTGCAAGAGGTCTGGAAAAGATCTTCTCTCAAAGTCATGGGGTCAGTTCTACTAAAAAGGAAGTGGCAGGTGTTGTTTCCGGCTGCTTGCTGGGCAATTTGGAGGCAAAGGAACAATAAGATATTTGAAAATAGAAGGATCCCGGCCAATGTCATCGCACAGTGGATTGTCAGGGAAGCAACGCTGTGGGAAAAGTGGTGTCACCATAGGGGGTAACAGATTGGAGATCAAGGTCTGAAAGGCGAAACAGGAATTAGAAACGCACGGGTAGGACTGGGGAATATTGCAAAGGGGGCTTGTGCTTTCGTTGTTTTGTTCTGAACTGAGATGTAATTCCTGTTATGTAACTGTTAAAGTATTTTTAATAAAGCACCTGGCAGCCTCTGCCTGGTTTTGATTCAAAAAAAAAGAGCACATTACACCCTAGCTTTGCTCTGTTAGCCACCTGTTAATTTACTAAATTACCAATAGTATCGGTCTGATCGATGGACATCAGACCGGATTATCAAGTCAAAATCGTCTAATCCTCATTAAGAATTGTACAAGTAATTTATCAGATAGCTCAGAGGTTAAATTAAATTTAATCTGATGGCCATTAGACCGCCCCCACCTCATTAACAATTGCAATGGCTGCAAAAAAGAAAAAGAAAAAAGGAAAAGGAAAAGAAAAAAAAAAAAAGGAAGTACAAATGTGACATTAGTGTTTTTCTTGAGTTGGCCCCCACCAATCCTCTTCCATATATTTCATATATGGTACTTTTCTTTCTCTTTGCATCTTCCATTAATCCATCTCGGGTGCCTTTCCTCCTTTTTTAGTTTATTCTTCTCCTCCAACTAAACAAGACCCACTGTCGTGCTACTAGCTATTTATTCAATATATTTATTTCTCTATATATCTATATATCTATATATCTATATCTATATATATTTATTTATATTTGGATCTTCTCTAATCGGATATGATATATATGTTGGGGTAGTGTTTTATGTGCAACAAGCCAACAACTAATAGTAATTAATTTGCTATAATCGGATATGGAAAATAATCATTATCCTACTAATTACACAAAAGATCAAAGAGAATATTATAACACATTTCTCTTGTTGTTCACGTTAATATTTTTATTTAATTAACAAATTGAGAAGAACACACAAAATGTCGTTAAAGCGTTTACGACACATCTAATGTAATAGATAGATATAACAGACTGTTCTTGCTAACCGCAAGTACCAAAATGTAATATTCTAAGAATATTAATTGAATGGAATTGGGATCAATACTTGCAGTGCAAAATTGCTTTAGCGGCTGCGTCTAGAATTGGCAAAAGGAATTAGTTCTTTACCTCAGCCTTACAAAATTTGCATCATAGGTTACAGCTACGTATGTACAATATAATTATATTCTTCCCTAAAAAAAAATACAATATAATTATATATTTTTTAAATGATCTACAATATATTTAATTAGTTGTATAATTAAATTCCAATGTTTAGCATAGTAATAATATACGCTATAAATTCACAAATAATTCGTGTTTTTATTCGTTTTTTTTTAACGTCTCCGAATAAAATGCAAAAAAAAACGTATCATACGTTTTATTCGCGAATAAAACACGGATCATGGATTATTGGCGAGAAAAACGTGGTTTTTTTTTTGGGAGGGGGGTTGCTTCCTTGTTGTACCAAATTATTTCTGAATTATAACCGAATCACAAATTTTTGATCTCACTAAACTGAACCTAAACTATTCATGTGTCACTGTGGTGTCGTAGTGCTAAAGTATCGCCTAATTAAATTTGGGGAATTGGAAAAAGTATCAACCGAAAAATGGCCAACCAAAAATCACTTCTTTTGAAAACTGAAGATTTTGTTGTCAATTTATTTGGAACCTTTTATATCCGAAAAGGGAAAGGAATTTCAGAGCTCAATTGGTCAAAGTAATTTATCATTTGACATTAATGAAAAGTGCAATCCAAGCATTTACAAGTCCCTATCCAGAAAAGAAGAAACAAGAAAATTGATTGAAGCAAATAGATTTTTAAACTGTACCATCAAAAAAAACAAATGCAATCCAAGCTTAATCAATTGTGTACTCATAAAAAATTATTATCTCATATTAATATGTTACTCATTCGAAATTGTTATATAACCCATAAATTACAAAAAAAAAAAAAAAAAAGTAGAACCAAAATGATAGCTTGGATGTATGTAATTGGGATTACTAATATATCAAAATTATATAGTTCAGCGTGCCTCTTAGATATGTAAATTTGTGTCAATGTCATGACCAGTTACATCATAATTTGAATCACGTGTTATGCCAGATCATGATCAAGTTAAGTTTTCACTTGATGTGCCATGTTGTGACTAAAATTATAGAGAGTTGTTACAAATGGTTACGGTATGTTAGTCATGCCATGCATGACGAAATCTGACATAATTGGTCACTTTTGATTACGTTTAACTATTTTTCAAACTTTGAGTTTTTTAAAGAAGAAAAGTCAGAAAAAATGTCGAAAATGTAAAGATATTGTAAATTGTTATAAATCGTAAGAAATATATGTATACCAAACTATTTATTATCCGAATTGGACTGATGTTTGGAATAAATGATTGCATAAATTATATGTTGTTTTGATTACGTTTGGTCACGTGTCGTGTGGAATGTCGTTCTCTGTTATTTTTCTCAAATGATGATCATGACACACAAATAGACACATCACGTCACATGACCCATACATATGTCATGCATGTACCGTGGCATGCTATGACGTTTTCCAGTCACGGTGTTAATTTCTTCATCACATCCCTAGTGCCCCTTTTAACTGTAATTAACTCTGTTCAAAAGGGGGATGCATGGTACAGTTAGACTGGCAGTAAGTCTGTTAGGTATTTTAACAAAGCCTTCAAAAAGAATAGAAAAGAAAATAGTTTGCACATTTAATTAAGAATTATTAAAATATTGCAAAGAAATCAAACTTGGGAAGGGGGCATTAGCTAAAGATAGTTGCCTGATTTGGGTCTCAAACTTGCTCAATGAAGCACATTTTATCTTGCTTCTAATTTGGGCTTCAACAGAAGGCTAAAAAGCCTGTCCTTTAATTTTGATGAACCTCTCTTTCTCTTGTGATTCGTGACTTGGGCTTGTGGCCCAATTGGGCCGGCCTGCTAAAATGTATTCAAATCTTCCGAGTTCTGAGGCCCCTAGGCCCTAGCGCATTTTTTTCCAGATCAAATTCAAATATTATGATGGGATGGATCTGGACCGTCCGATTACGATGGCATGGTCTGGATTGAAACTCAAATTTTGAGTTACTTGGATAGGAATTCAATGCAACATGGGCAGTTGCATTTTGTTTCTTTTGTAGCGTGCTTCGCGGCTTGGACTGATTTGAAGCAATTAAATGAAGGAAATTTAATGATTCAATGATTCAGGTACGGTCGACGAAACAATTAATGCTGTGATTCGTATAGTGTGGCTGTGGCCTCTGTGCTAAAGTTTCATTCTAGAAACGGACACCGCATCACATGACAAAAGCGATTATCCCACGACCCACGCCATAGGAATATAGGATTCATTTGGCCTCTTCCAACCCTTTTTATGTCATCCAATAACTTTGATTACAAGTATACTTAATTACTTATACTTTCTATATATCTGATATCTCTACCAAAAACACTTCACATCCTTTTTAGCTGTCTCATTTGGAGTCTCGAAACATAGCCGCATAAAAGCTTTCTCCATCCCAATATATTAAAATAAATTTCACAGGTATAAATATATCTGAAATTACTGGAAGCATTCAGAAGAGACTTCAAAATATACGGAAAATATTTCCAAAAATATCCATCGCTATTCGCTAGATAACCCGAGGCCCCATCGTCTGCAGTAACTCAAAAGAAAATCTTTTGAGTTAATGAATATCAACCGTGTGATTGTAAACGGAGCTCATCCGACTCCCGCTTATAATATAGGGGTCTTTAATATTAGTGCGGATCTAATAGGGACGAATCTTATAGCTGATCGGACGGTATAGATACATTAACTAAAAAGATTATTTTGGAGTTAATGCAGAGGATACGAATTCAGACCGAAAACCTCCAGCTCGACTCCTCCACGCCTTTTTGCCTCTTTCTTTGGTCTTCTTCACTCCGCCTCCCACTTCACAGTTCACACTCTGCCGAGTACCTCAACTCCTCTCTCTCTCTCTCTCTCTCTCTCTCTCTCTCTTCTCATCTCCATCATTCCGTTCCAAAGCAAACAAACAAACACATTTTCCTTCCCAAGTCTGTAGGTGCAGACTACAAGTGCGTAGGATTACAACTCAGAAGCGCAATGCCACCGTCAGATCTCCATCTTCTCCTCCTAGCATCTTGCCTTCTCTCCTGTGCTTGGGCCCACCAGAGATCCTCCACCTACGCTTCCTCAGCACTCACTGAATGGCGTCCTGCTCATGCCTCCTACTACGCTGCCGATCCAGAAGACGCCATTGGTATTTTCATTTTCATTTTCACCAAAAGATTCAACCTTTCTTTAAATTAACCCATTTATAATCCTATAATACTCATGCAATTAATTTCTGTTCTTAAAAGATGGTGCATGTGGATTTGGGAATTTGGGGAAGGAAGGTTACGGCATGGCAACTGCCGGGCTCAGTGAGGCATTGTTTGAAAAGGGAGCAGCCTGTGGTGGCTGCTATGAGATTAGGTGTGTATCCGAGCTCAAATTCTGTTTGCCTGGTACATCGATTGTAGTCACGGCTACTAACTTTTGTGCGCCAAATTATGGTCTCCCGGGTGAGGCCGGTGGTGTGTGCAATACCCCAAATCAACATCTGTTGCTACCTATTCAGGCTTTTGAAAAGATTGCAATTTGGAAGGCCGGTGTCATGCCGATTCAGTACCGGAGGTATTCTTTAAATGTTACATTGTTTTTATTAGTTAATCTACTTAGCAACTTTATTTTTACTTTTTGTTAAAATAAGAATGAAATTATTTGTTTGAAAGTCAGAACAATCAAATCAATTGAAACTTGACTGTTGTACTATGAAATAAATAGTTTGCCCTATTTTTGCCTAAAAATGCTAGAGAGGAGATGATTCAACAGACAATTACAAATTGACAAAGTCATAAAAAGTTATGCTCAATCTGACAAAAGATAGCGGTCCAAATATAAAGGTTGTTGGCTTAATTCAAATTCTTTCACTTCTATTGCAAGTTTGAATTCACTTTGCTAAATGCCCATAAAATTAAGAGTAAAATGTTTATTTGAATCTGATAATATAAATATTAGGAGCTGGGACCCCAGTAATTAAGAGCGATTTTGTCTGGTTACATACTGAGCTATCATTTTTAAAACCTATTTGGGTAAGAGCATTAGCTTGTGAGTCCCAAATCGAAAGGGATAGCTGGCCTTTAACCTAAATAATATAGGCCACATATCATCTAATGCCTTATCATTAAAAGAAGATGACAACAAAACTTTTGTTGGTTGTTTTTGTATTGAAAGGGTTTATACTGTTAACTAGTTTCATTTAGCATAAACTTTACACTTTAATTTGACTGTATATACAGAGGTTCAGAAAACTTGATTCAGGTGACTGTGATCTTCAAATAGAATTTATGATAAGTTGTTAGCTTCTTATCAAACAAGTATTCATAACATACCTATCTGTAACACCTGAATATCAAAGGCTAATATAATTGGAGTAATTAATAATGTACAAAGCAGATTAAAGCTTGATGGCTAAATATAAGTTCTGTACAAAATTGTAATTAATTAATTGTTGAGATTATCTGAACTTTTGATCTGATTACAAATCTAACTAATACCAGTCAAGAACTGTTACAGTAATAACAGGAATAGCTGCTTTAGAGCTCTCCAATTCAGCAATTGAAATTAATTGCTAAATAACAATTATGAAAATTTTAGAAATTAAGCAATCCATTTCTACATTGGTGCAATCAATCAAACAATTGAGAATTAAATACTTGGCCAATAAGAATTAAACATTTGGCCAACTCATCTTTAGAAAAGGATTTCTTATTAAGCAATTATTTCCAACAATTGCTAAATAAGCAATAGCCATACAACCCAGCAATTACAAAAACAAGTGACACATCAGCATAAGCAATTCATAAGCAATCACTGTTGGAGATGCTCTTATGATATAGTTGGTAACATCCATATTAAGGTTTTCGATCATATACCAATTAAAGTGAACCAAAAAAAACAAAATTAGGCAATTTTTGATGTCATAAACCAAGAATTGAGTGATCTACTAACTTATTGATGTTTGAAAAAAAAAATTTCATTATTAATGAGAATTTTGGAAATTACACAGGGTGAAGTGCATAAGGGATGGCGGCATTAGGTTTACCATCAATGGGCGCAAATTCTTCCACACCGTATTAATAAGCAATGTTGCAGGGGCAGGGGATGTAAAATTTGTCAAAATAAAGGGCTCAACAACTGGTTGGCTCGAAATGGGCCGAAGTTGGGGCCAGATCTGGCACATAAACGCCGACCTCACAGGTCAGCCTCTCTCTTTCGAGCTCACCAGCAGTGACGGTGTCACCCTGACATCATACAACGTGGCACCGAAAGATTGGTCGTTTGGCAAAACATATGTGGGCAAGCAGTTTCCTTTTTAGAGAGAACTGTTACGGGTTGAGTCCTTGCGATGCAGCATTTTTGTACTGTTGTTGAAAGTTATATATTTATTGTATGTATATTTTTTTTTTTATTTTGGATAGTTATTAGTTGAGCCACTGAAATTGCTGATCCGTTTTTCTGATGTACTCATTATTTAATACTGATGCCACTAATAATTTCCTTGATTATATTTATTATGGACTGTTCTTTTCAGAATATAATGTAATTGATCAATTTTATATTCTGAGCTGTCCTAAATATCTAAATATGCATGCAATACAAGACATGAATAAGCTGGTCTGAACTAAGCTAACTTCATAATTTATCACCAATTCTGACCAGAAAAATGTAAACCTGAATCATAATCAAAATTTGAAATAGTGAGTGATCTCGTTGACAAGCGTGAGTGTCCAGTACTGAGCACCTTGTTTTTTTCTAATTTCTTTGCTCCCTGAAAACCTTATCTAAGGTAAATTATTATATTATCCCACTTGATATTATATGACATATGTAAACTATGCAAATGTGATGCAACTTTAGTTCAAAGGCTAAGCTCGTTAGAATAGCAACAAAACAAAACCTTATATAGGCTCGGCTTATGCAGCTTAATTTTGTTGAAGGTATCACTAGAAGATTTATTCACAGTTCTGTCTTTCAAAAAAAATAATGAAAAAAAAGGACAACAAATGAAAGGATGCAAGCAGAAAAAGGAAGGATAATCATGGGCTTATTTGCCACTGAAAAGCTTGACTATTTACACAATTTAAAGCCCAAATAAAATGCTGCAAGTGCTTAAGTGAATGAGTGTCTTAGCACTGGGCCATAATAAGATTCTGAGCTACATTTTTTTGCGGTAAAGATTTTTTTTTTTATGAAAGGCAGAGTCTGCCATAATTTATTGAAATGCGGTAAAGATTTTAACAGTGCAGTTTCGGCTAGAACCAAAACAAGTGTTCTTCTGATTCGTGCGCTGCTTCAACCAAACTTGCTCTGTTAAAATATTTACCCTTTGTTTATCCATGATAATCATGGCAAAGAACAAATTAGAGCTTGAGAAACTAAAATAAAATTTCTTCATATATGAATCTAGAAATAACTACTTGGTCCCATGGCTTGATCCAAATAAGATCTCTGTTACCAGATGCCAATAAATATTAATAGAGAAAAGACAAATTTTTAACAATGTCGCTGAATGCAGTGCTTAGACAGCTAATCAAAATCATAAGTTCACAATTTGGTGGACAGTTCCATCATATCTGATAAGAGTGAAAAGGTTACTGTCAGTCAAAAAATAATAACATTTTAGTTTCCCATATGTACATAACTTCTATAGCATAGATTGGATCCTGAGATGCACTAGAAAAGTTGTAGCATGGCAGATGGCACGCAGCAAAAGTTGCATCTCGCCAAGCAACTGCAGCCCTATTAGTTTTGAGGGAACTGAAGCTTCACTTGACAGTAGCATTGAACAAACCAGACAATCCTGATAATGCAAACCTTAAAAACCTGTGATAAATCACAAGGTGCACTATGAACAAAATTGAATACATCAATTCAAAAATGTAAACTATTTCAGTGATTTATTTTTTGGGGATCAAAGTAACATGTACAACAAAAAAAAACACGGCTTGCAACTTCTAATTACAAGCCAGTGAATCAGGAGTTCTGCACCTCTTCAATTGTATTAAACAAGTATAATAGTATACAGATATCAACCGTTTCATATATATTGCTCCAGATTGAAGTAAAACAATTATGGTGTTTAGCTTGTACTCTCCAATTAGAAATCATCAGAGATATCTGATGACCAAAATAACAGCACATGATCGAAGATTCTGAACTGATCAAACTGTGTACTTGAATGGGTCTCATGTTATAAGGTAACAACTAGCAATGTATGTAATCACCAACTGAGAATTATGCTATGGGGTTCAAAGAATGGTAAGGTGTAATTTTCCCAATAATCAGAAGTTCACTAATTACGTATATAATTGTGATATGAATGGGAACAGATAAGTTACCTTTTGAGCTATTTAATCTACAGAGGGCTCTTCCAAACTTCACTGAAAAGATATCAATTGTCTAGTTCCTACTGTGGTAGCTTACAAGTGGCTTATTAAATTAGAAAGAATAAGTCAATGGTATAGTAAGAACCTGTCTCTATAACTGCTGAATATAAATTGAAAACAGAATTTAGCTGTTTTGAATTATTCTGAACAAAAACATTGATGTTAATTTCTAGTCGGTACATAATTATGAACATATGAGCTTAGCCCAAGACTTTAGTTAACAAAAAGAAAGAAAAAGAAAAATCTTGCAGGAAAGCAATGCCACACTACTCTACAATAAAAGGATAAAAAAAGAAAAAATACAAAATAAAAGAAATAGAACTACAACACAAGTAGCAAACCTCATTGAATAATCACAAGGCTAATGCCATAGTATTATTCAATTCTTTGCTGTGACTCAATCACCAAAGCATTGAGCATGATTTGCAAAGCCGCATTGTACACCACACCATCATAATGCATCCCGTCATCTGTACACCGAGCCCCACAACCTTGACTCAACAACCGGACATCTAACAACACAAGGGGCCCACCCGACTGGCGCAGGATCTTAGTCTTGGCCACCTCCCGCACATATGCCTCCAACATGGCATTACTCATCCTCTCTCGCTTCTCGTCAGTATTCAGTTTTGATTTGATCAGAGTCGGCAAACCAAGCCAGAACATATGAGGCAGCACAGGTGAGTGTAAAGAAAACACTGCCTCCTTAATACGACTCACCGATTCACCGTAATGGGATGAATTTGTGACATGTAACATATGCCAAAGACCTGACCCAAGAACCATCACATCCGGATATCGCGGCACAGGCTGGATCTCTCGAACAAGTAGATCCGTTATGTTTCTCTCATAGGGCGCCCAGAGAAAATCAATTTTGATCCCTCGGTCAGCAATGGCAATGTGGTAATCACTGTGCCGCTTAAATAAATCAGGCTCGATGGAGGCCAGAGATGCCGGGTCAAGCAGCAATCGTAACAAAGCAAGTACTAGTAACCGGGCTTGTGAATCACCTGCAACCAGAATCCACGACCCGTTAAGCAAAATGGACGCATCTCTATTGGATATAGACTGGAAACCGCAGGAGTGTACAGGGGCAGATCGGTCCCACGACCAGACAGGATCAGGTGCACGGGTCCAGGAAATGCGATGAAGAAAAGGTAGACAGGAGGAAGGGGGAAGGAGAGGATAAGTGGGAGGGGAAGGGAATAAAACGGAGGCAAGCAGGAGGTGAGAAGCGGAGAGAAAGTAAGGGGTGAGGTGTACAGCAGCGAAGAGAAAAATAAAGAGAATGCCGCTAAAGAAGAGCATTTTGGTACGACTGAGATGCCACCCAGCGAGGCCCATGGGGACGAAGAGAACAACCGACGCGGCTAAAATAGCGAGTTGGGCAGGAGGTAGCATTGCATTGGATCAGAGCATGGGTCCGTTGGAGGAGATCATGGAGGGGAGGGGAGGGGAGGGGAGGGGAGGGGAGGGGGTGAAACGCGGAGGAATGGAAAGGGTGGGATAGGAAGGGGGAGAGTCGGTGGTTGATTGATTGCAACTGGCACTTGGACTTGGTAGCGAGGAGCCCTCAGTGCAGGTGGGAATGTGAATGGGATAACAAAAAGTATAAGAAAAGGTCGTGGGATAGCCGTCCGATCTTCTTTGGCACAATTATTAATGCGGTTATCTGCATTTTACCTTGGGCTGGATTCTGATCGGACGGTTAGGATGAAAATTCTAAATTTGAGTTACTTCAGGGAGAAGTTTTGTTAGTGTTTGGGTTATTGGGTCTGCGGTTGAACTAACGTGCGTCTAATCCTTTTAGCTATGTAAAATAATCACTCGTTTGATTCAGTTTCTGTTTTAATCAGTTGTTTCATTCAGTTTCTTTTTTACATATGATTCAGAATCTTTAAATTAATTGATTTTCTACCTATCTACTAAAAAAAATAACCTAAAATATATGAAATTTGGTATCAAATATATTATCATATTAAGCGGTTGGAATTATTTGTTTAAACTTTAGAAACAAAAATATAAAGTCATGGTCCGACCAATGTCTGTTGTACATCCATAACCTCCCTCTTTAATATATTTATGATACAGTATAACACATTATTTGGTTTTTCAATTGTCAGTGACTAATTCTTGATTTTCTCCGGACCATAAAATTAACAAATTATGCGGTGTTCAATGCATTCTTTAGAAATCATGATTCTTTTTTTTTATAACGCTAATAAACATCTTTATCTTATTTTATTCATAAAAAGCGGGAACAATAAACGGGACCATCGAACACTGTTTTGAATGCCACTTGTTATGATTGAATATTTATTTATTAATAGGCTTTTTCAATGCCATAGGCCATAGCCCATAGCTGGCAGCAAAATAAAATCTACGCTGCTATGATGATGATTTTAAGTAACTTTTGAAGGGATAAAATTATCTAATTAATTTAAACTTCCATTGTCGAACAAAAATCTGCATACAAGTTCCGCAGACTTGTTCAGAGATTTTTGTTCCTTCCGAATCAGAGAATTGCAAGATTCTGACCGGATTGGCCAAGAATATTAGAAGGGCCGTACATTTTTATCTCCAAACGAATTGGTTCGTAGTATGATAGGATGGTTTGCAATCAAACAGGCAGGATCCAATTAAACTCAAATTTTGAGTTCAGATCCAAACAATCCGATCATATAATTCTGAATCCATTCGTTTCAAAATGAAATGCACTATAGTTCAAATATAATTCAAAATTTGAATTATTTAAATGTGATATGAATTGAACTTGCACTTGGACGCGAGGAGCCATCACAAATTCATATCGCCTAAAATAACTCCAAATTTAAGTTTAGATCTAAACTGTTCGATTTATTTTGAGAAGAACATTAAAATAATTTCATACATTCCACCTCAAACCAAATTGAATCTAATTGAACAATTCAGATCCCAAATCATCACAAAAAATAAACTAGCTTTCAACACATAACACACCAGATTGCAACACTGAGAGTGAGTCAACAGATTCCAAGAAAATAAAGTCATCGGTCAGTCAAAAACATCAAATAAAACACACCTCGAAGAACAATTGGTCAAATGATATTATACCATCTATTTCATTTAATAGCATAGATCCAGATCATAGTCATACACGCACACAATAACATTTTTTTAACAATGCAACCACAAAATAAGCCACGTTGAAATCCTAACACAACTATATTTCCTAACAGCTAAACAACCCTGCTCAGCCTCCGAAACCGTAGAGAGTACGACCTTGGCGCTTCAGCGCGTACACCACGTCCATGGCAGTGACAGTCTTACGTCGGGCGTGCTCTGTGTATGTAACAGCATCACGAATCACATTCTCGAGAAAGATCTTGAGGACGCCACGTGTCTCCTCATAGATGAGACCGGAGATACGCTTTACGCCACCACGGCGAGCCAGACGGCGGATCGCTGGCTTGGTGATTCCCTGGATGTTATCCCTAAGAACCTTCCTGTGACGCTTGGCACCTCCCTTTCCAAGACCCTTACCTCCCTTGCCACGGCCAGACATGATTGATTGGTAATAGTTTGAATAGATTTGAGGTGAGAGAGGAAGAAATTGAAGGACGAGATGAATTGGGAGTTCGAAGAGGTCGGGGTTTATAAAGGAAAAGATTCTTGGATTTGGGGGAAATGGCGCGGAGACGGAGAATTGCGAAATTTTTTGGGGTTTTGAAGTTTTTAATTTCGGGTCGGAGTGGATTCGTGGATCGAGTGTCTGTGACGGTTGGATTGTTGTTGTAAACAACGGTGTCGATTTATCGGTGTGCTATGTCGCGGATCGATGACGTGGAAGGACTGCACGTGATTCTCAGAAACAAGGGTAAAGTGAGTGCGTATCCTCTGAGATATCTTATATTTTGCGTGACCGACGTGTCCGGTTCCTATTCGGGGGTGAGTAGGGGGCGTCAGTATTATTTAGCTTTGAGATTCCCGCAGAACGTATTACAACGGTTGAGATTTTCCAAAAGGTCACGCAAAATATGAGATATCTCAGAGGATGCGAATTCGGGTAAAGTTTGGACAGCTGGGTCCTTGGAGTTTTGATTTTTTTTTTTAAAATAGAATTACATGGAAATAATTTAATAGAACAAGCCCAGACTGTTGGAATTTTCGAAAACTAGCATCCACCGATCCTAGCAAAAAAAACACATCCTACACCGATCCCTAGGATCAGTGCAGCCCATTTATCACTCCACCATTCTCTTGCCGCAGAATGTCACAGAAAATCAAAAAATCAAAACAAAATAGCCCTCCACCGATCCTGTGGATCGGTGTAGTTTTTTTTTTTTTTTTTAACAGAAATTTCTAATTTTTTTTTGTATTAAAATATTAGAAATGTTGAATATATTTCTTTGAAAATAGATGGAATACAATATAATTTGATTTATTAGAAATATTGCAACAAATAACCCGGATCAATATTTTTCGCGGCTGTAAGAAAAATTAATATATTTCTTTATGTGTTATTGGAAAAAAATAAAAATGCTTAGATTCTGAGTTATTGATCCCGGTTCAAAAGTCACTTCTAGGTAATCTAAAAAATATTGTGATCCATCTAGTACATTTAATTAATAAAAAGTTGTATCTATTTTGAGAATTCTTTTTGAAAAACAATCATTAAATAAATTAAAATTTTTGTTTTTTTTCAAAAATAGATACAACTTTTTATTAATTAAATGTACTAGATGGATGACAATATTTTCTAGATTACCTAGAAGTGACTTTTGAACCGGGATCAATAACTCAGAATCTAAGCATTTTTATTTTTTTCCAATAACACATAAATAAATATATTAATTTTTCTTACAGCTGCGAAAAATCCTGCCTGAAAAATATTAATCCGGGTTATTTGTTGCAGTATTTCTAATAAATCAAATTATATTGTATTCCATCTATTTTCAAAGAAATATATTCAACATTTCTAATATTTTAATACAAAAAAAAAATTAGAAATTTCTGTTAAAAAAAAAAAAAAAAACTACACCGATCCACAGGATCGGTGGAGGGCTATTTTGTTTTGATTTTCTGATTTTCTGTGACATTCTGCGGCAAGAGAATGGTGGAGTGATAAATGGGCTGCACTGATCCTAGGGATCGGTGTAGGATGTGTTTTTTTTGCTCCACCGATCCTAGGGATTGGTGGAGGCTAGTTTTCGAAAATTCCAACAGTCTGAGCTTGTTCTATTAAATTATTTCAATGTAATTCTATTTAAAAAAAAAATCTGGAATTTTTCCACGAATCTGTTCGGCGCGCACTCAGAGGTCAGAGCTCTCTGGTTTCCAGTACAAAGTTTAAAGCTTGGTAAGTATATTGTTTACAATGTTTAATATCATGTTTTTAGTCCATTTTTATCATGTTTATGAAGTTTGCTCAATTTCTTAAAATATAAATTTTGCGTAGCTTAAAATGCCTTCAAAAAACTATTCTCGAACAAGTTTTCTTTATAGCAGCTTAACTGCTTAAGCCTAAAATATAAGGATGTGTTCGGTTGTGGCATAATTAATGTATTGTAGGAATATCAAATATCTACAAATTAATTTATGGAAACTAATATCTATTAAAATATTGTAGGAATGTGACTATGTGAGCTTAAATGAATGATAAGTTGTATCTTAAAAATAGTTACAAGAAATCATATTTTCTTTTTAAAATATTTAATATTTAATACGGTTAATCTGATTTTTTTCAAAAAATACAGTTACTTTTATTTTATTAATAAATATTAATAAAAATTAAATAAAATCAATTAACAATAACATGCGATAATTATTATCATTTTATAGCGAAAATTTTGCTAGTGAATTTGTTATTTGATCATCGAAAAGATCAATTAAAAATTAGATTAGCAAAAATGATTATAACAATAACTAATAACAAAGGCGAATAAAGATGATAGAAACACGGCAAAGCTAACAAGAATAATCATTTTTCTAAATTTTCGAAAGTAGGGAAAACGCCCAGCATTCCTTAGAAAATCAATGTTTTTAACAAATTCTGGATCATAAAAAAAATTATATCTATCTAAATAAATAGTAAAAAACATTCAAATAATATAAAATTTAGTATCCATTCACATTTTATTTTTATTTTTTTTTAATCGTGAGGAGAAATTGAACTCTCGACCTTTGAGTACAACAACTCTATGACATTTTTCTAACCAATTATGTTACCTCCCCTTTCTATATTATAGAGATAATCAAAAGTTCATATTGATTGTTTGAATTAAAAAAGGAAAATAAAAATATACAATACGAATGATACACGAAAGACATGACTATATAAAACATAAAAAAATTCTTAATAAAGTATTCAAAATTAAATTGCGCAATACAACATCATGCTTCAACAAATCATCAAAATCAGTGTTTTTAAATGCATTGCATGGACTATATATGCAGCGAATATGCATATGCGGTCTGCTATCGCATTCAAAATGTCATGCAGTCTCATATATGCGGTCATGCGGATACATTGTACTATATGTGTCACCGTCCACGCAGATGTATATGTGAACTGATGGATCAAATTGGTACTACTAGCTTTCAATATATATATAATATACCATTTATACTCTAATTCTACTTTTGTTCAGATCACAAGTGCATGATCCTACCGTGTAGTAGTCTAGGTTCTCGGGTTTATAATAGTTTTGAGGCGGTGGCGCTAATTATTATTAAATCACAAAAGTAAGCAGATATAAAGAGCCTCTAGGGTTTAGGTTATCTCCTTCTAAATTAAGCAAAGTATAATTCCGACGTCTCTCTACCCGCATACGGCGCTGTTATTGCCACATACAATATAGATTGTCCCATAAAGAAACCCCGCATACTATACTGTCACTACCCGCAGATGCCTAAGGTTTCTACGTCATGCGATTTAAAAGGTTTTTCGATCTTTTGATCGGCTTTACCCAAACGGTGCATCTTTTGCATCTAAGGGCTGTAATTAAACCTCCCTTTTTAGTATTAATATATTTGTTGACGGTATTTCACCGTCAACAAAAAAAATATGCCATTGTCTTCCTCACACCAACACAATTGATCATATCCTATCCTATCCCAAATTAATATCCCAAAGACCCTACTTATTTCTAAGTAATTTTTAATATAAATTGAATATACAATTTACAATATCCTGCCAAGAAAGCCCACTGGGTTCTAACCCTAGTCTTTGAACCACTGCCAAGCCTTGTTGGCCGAAGTGTTCGAAGCACTTACATGTAATCCTATTCACACCAAGATACAAAGACTTTACATCTATTGGTATGTGGATGGATTTGACATATAATAGATAGAACTATGTATGCAAGGGTACGATAAATAGCAATTCAAAGCATAAAGAAATCTCAAATCAACATAAACAAAATATAAATTATACTAAAGCATAATAAAAAATTCGATATAACCATAGCCTAGAGATAAGAGGATTAGCTTCTCAAAGCCATGGCAAAATAAAAGGAATAAAATAAGAAAGTCATAAACCATAACCCTTGAAGATTGAAGAACTCTTGCCTCCTTAGATGACGCCTTCGTAGCTTTGATTGGTGCCTTTTCTCTTCTCTAGAATTTATTCTCTAATCTAATCTAATTTATGGACTTAACACAATTAAACACGCACACTAAATCATATTATAAGACGGGTATTTATAGTATTCCTAAAGGGGTGTAGAGATGGGGGAGATCACGGGGCCCACCCGTGATGTGTAGATTCTGCCAAAAATATCTCGCTAAACTCAGAGGTCAAGTAGGTGCATTCTTCTAGAGGATCCTGCTCAAAAATTCGCGTCAACGGCTGAGATTTAATCCAATCAAAACAGTCCATCGACTAAATCTGTGGACTCGTGCGGCCTCTTCGCGTAGTCGCATGTGGACTCGGCTTTAGCTGTACGACTCCTTAGCGAATTTTCTGTGTTTTTCACCATTTTGCATGTCGTGCACTTCGTGTGAGGTGCTGCATGCTCCATGTGATGCCCTATTATGACGCCATCTTCAGAAATAGCCTAAATATGACATTTTTGCTCCGTTTTCGGCCTAAGTACGCAACTTTCTATAAACAGCCAAAATGGCCTAAAATCATATTTGTGGTAAATAATTCGAAAAATGGCTACTTTGCATACGTTTTTTTTTGTCATTTTTCGTACTTAAAAATAGTGATTTTCGTTATATAATTTGGCATCATCATGAACACTTAGGAATTGATTAGGATTTATGTTGAGGATATCCCATTCTCTGCACCCATAATTATCTCTAGAACTTTTAATTCCATATAAAATTCACCTCTTTCGGGTTTTTAGGATTTCATTATGTATAATTTTATCATGAATTTTATTTTACGAAAATAACTGTCCATTATTAGTGAATTTCAAAAAAAAAGAAAGATTTTAAGGTATTATTTTCACCTAATTTTTAAAGAATTAATATGGTAAATTCTATAGACATATTCTCAAATTATTTAAAGTTCAACAACATTTTATTTTAAAATTCGCATATTTAATATGTAATATGCAGTGATATTTCATATGCATGAACAAATTGCATTTCAAATCATTAATTAAAATAAACTATATTTGGTACTCCATCAAATAAAGACGTCATCAGGTTTAGAATTGTGTCTGGCGCTTGACAGAGTCATAGCGAAACGAGTCTGCATCCTCTGCGTTAACATTAACGTACTATTTCACACTTGGTAGCTTCCATGAAGCATTTAATAAAAAAAGAAACACATCAACACACTATTTGAGTTTAATTCTAGAACATTCAATTAGAATTTGAATCAAACCTGATTCACATCTTTAATATACAAAGTCTTTTTTAGGAAACCAGATCACTTGCTATCTGTGGACAAGAATTTCCTATCCACAGATGCGGGAGGTTCGGTTTCCTCTTTTAGAGTATGTTTGATTGCAAAGTAAGAATAGTTAGAATATCTCTTTTGTTATTTGTCTTATTAGAATAATTAAATTCAATTTTTTGTAAGAATAGACTATTCTAAAAAGACAAAAGAGTTAAATTCACTATTCTAACTATTCAACTCCATTCAAACAAAGAACAAACTATTCCGAATAATCTTATTCTAAAAATAGCCTATTCTTACTCCAACCAAACGGATTGGATTTGAACTCAAACGCTGCTTTGATACAGCATACAGGTGATACGAATTCCCTTCGGACTCCGGCAGTCAGAGTTCCCTTCCGACAAACTGGCCCGTAAGTCTGTTCTGGGCTGGGCTGGGCTGGGCTGGGCTGGGCTGGGCTAAATTCATAACACAGAATCTACGCAGATAATCAGTCCGAACTTAGGAGAGAAGAGTCTAGTGCAGAAAATGAAAATTGATGTCTTGTACTGGTAAGCACTTGCTCTTCCGGCAGTTGCGCCGCCTTAATCCATCATCCCTTCTCAAGTCTCCTATAAAATCGCCTCCTTCGCATTCTCTCGCGGCTGTCGCTCGCCGCCATCTATTCACCACCGCTTGCTCTTCCATGGAAATCATTAAGAAACCAGCTGTTCTTTATCATTACCCCTGCCCCGACGGAGCATTTGCGGCGCTGGCGGCGCACCTTTACTTCTCCGCCATCTCCTCCCCTGCTCTTTTCTTCCCTAACACTGTCTATGATCCAATTAGGTACTCCTTTGCTCATCCACCTCTCTTTTACATAGTTATGGGTGACTATCAAATTGCTTATTACTAAATTCTTGTGCTCTTTCTAATTATTGTATTAGATGTAATTCTCTCCCTTTAGATGAAATAAGCGAGGCTTACCTCCTTGATTTTTCGGGGCCCCCAGGTTTTATCAATGACCTGTCTTCCAAAATTGATAGGTATCTTTGCTCCATCTCTCTGCCTCTCTCTATCTATTTCAACTTTCCTTAAATCTCAAAGGGTTTCTAATTCTGTGTTTTGGTGCATTCTCAGTGTGACCATCTTAGATCACCATAAGACTGCACTAGAAGCGTTATCGGATGATGCTGCAACAGGAAAGAATGTAACAAAAATCATAGATATGAATAGAAGTGGTGCCACAATTGCATTCGACTTCTTTAGAGATAAATTATTGAGGGCACCAACATCTGACATAAAGTTTGTACCGGATAGCAAGCTCGAAAAAGTAGAAAAACTTTTCAAGTTTATAGAAGACGGTGATCTTTGGAGGTGGAAACTTCTGCATAGCAAGGCCTTCAGTAGCGGCTTAAAAGATATGAATTTGGAGTTCAATGTTAATATCAACCCGTTATTATTTAATCAGGTAAAATGTTCCTCACTTCTTCATTTTATTGGTTCATTATTATTTGTTATTGGGTTTTTTTTTTCCAAAGTTGATTAATGCTCTATTTGGCAGTTATTGGAGCTAGATCCCGATCAGGTGATTTCTCTTGGACAAGATTCTTTGGCACATAAACAGAACTTAATAAATGAATGCCTTGACAAGTCCTATGAAATTTCACTAGGCTCTGGGCAGTTTGGACATTGCCTGGTAAATACAATTTTACAATGTCAAATTCAACTAATTTTTTCTTTATGGAATTTAGTTTCTTATTTTTAATTAATAATCTTCAGGCTGTTGATGCTGATTCCATTTCAAATCTGAGGAGCGAGCTTGGAAATCAACTAGCCGAAAAGAGCCGAAGTCAAAATCTAAGGTCATTAGTGTCCTCATTTGTTGTTTCCTTCTCTTAATTTTCATACTGTTTTTTGTTCCTAGTTTTCTGTTGATAATCATATGCAAGTCGTGTTATTCAGGAGGTGTTGATCTTGAAATTTCAGGGGGATTGGGGCCGTGGTATACAAGGTTCCAGAGCTCAAGAACGACGAATTTCTTAAGATAAGTCTTAGGAGTTTAGATTCAGAAGACACTACTCCTATTTCCCAGGTTCATCTCTCTCTACAAACATGTCTCTCTTGAACAATTTTATTTCTCAAACAAAACAGAAAATGAAAAAGAAAAAGGAACTTACTCTAATAGAATATTTTTACATATTCTAATTTGATCATTACGGTCCCATTGTAAATATAATCCTCATTTCTTGGCCTCGCAAGTCGCAACCATAATGTCGATTTTAATTTCCTTGTGGAATTGTATATTTTGATTGAGTCATTTTTTTTTCAGATTCTTGGTTCCCTTATGCGTAAGCACAAATTACAACGCTTTAAGAGTTAAGCATGATTTCTTGTCATGCAATTAGGATTGTGACTTATTAGAAAGAATTCTTATCATAATTTTTTCCGAGGAATACGATGGTGGTATGCAATTAGGATCGTGACTAATTAAAACAAACATTTATCTTAATTTTTTTTCTAAGGAATATGGTGGTGGCGGGCATCGCAATGCGAGTTCATTCATGCTGCCCGTTTCTGATTTTGAGAAGTGGAAAGTGCATAGTACAAGCTGAGGCTTTTTCACTAATCAAAGCTTGAGGAGAATAGTTAGCACTTGTATAGCTTCGGTTCTACTTGGATTAGTGAAGTCTGTACTCATGGGTCACATGTTTTGTTGCTACTTACATTTAAGGAGGATTAAGTTGCTTACTACATCTTACTCATCATATTTTATACCTCGTTTGTCAGCTTAAGATGTTGGTAAATAAATATTTGTCTATGACAGTGGGTCCTGCATCTGAGTAAGTTTGGATTAAGTTAAATCGCCTGGCGAGGTGGAGTACCTTACTCCTATTTTACTGATTTGACAGCTCAAGTGTGGAGTAAGGAGTTACTCCACCCCTTACTCGACGACCATAACATGGCCCGGAGTCGGTTGTAGTGATTCTTTTGTAACAAGACAAAAAGTCTGATCATTATTACAGCAGAGATTTTCCCAATGCCATAACAAGTGGAAGTTGTATTTGACTATCTGTATTTAATTGGAAGAGGCTTCCAAATAAGAATTGCTTGATTTTGTAATGTTACATCTTACCTAGAATTGCTTACTGTGAGAATGTTTTTTTTCTCTTTGCTTTCTTACTTATAAATATTCAGTTGAAGAATCTATCTGCCTGGAATTTTGTGAATATAATTTGGTGCTTATATGTTTATCACTCTATAAGATTTAAGATTCAGAAAATGTTTCCGCCCAAGAAAATCCTTTTCCGTCTCAAGTTTTTTCATAAATTCAGTTTATTTTACATTCCGATCAGATGTCGATAGCAATAATAGTAAAAAGTAATAACAAATTAAGCATCACAAGGCCTGAGGGGATACGAATTCTACGGATCCTACCAATTATTGGCTGTTCCTATCATCTACTTTAGTAGATGCCACTTTAGTAATATACAAAACTTAGATGCCACTCTAGTAATATACAAAACTTAGTCGCTAATCCTGCTTGTTCAAAGGAACTTGTACTAACCCTTATCCCGAAAATCAACAGAAAAACAACAAAAGATTTCTTGTTCCAAAAGCAGAGAAGAAATTGATCCTCAATGCCAATGCAAAGTGCACTGGTAACCACATACGGTTTCATATTAAATTTGTTGGGTTCACTGCTGCGTGAAGAATTAGGTCTCCTCTATGGCTTCAAAGCTGAGTTGGAGAAACTAGAAAGCGTCTTTACAAGGATCCAGAGTGTCCTCGAGGATGCGATGACGAGGCAGTTGCAGGACCGTGCTCTTCAAGACTGGTTAGAGAAGCTCACTAACATTGCCTACCATGCCGAGGATGTGTTAGAAGAGTTCAATTTTGAGGTGTTAAGGAGAAAAACGGCATCCCGTGATGGCCGTTGTAGAGAGGTGCGTGATTTCTTTTCTGGTAATAACCAGTTAAAGTTTAGGCTTTTAATGGCACACAAGATCAAAGACCTCAGAGAAAAAATGGACTCATTTTCTAAGGAGGTATCTCAGTTTAAACTCAAACCAGGTGCCTTGCAGAGACCATTAGAAAACATGGATGAGCGGGTGACTCATTCCTTTGTTGAATCGGCTGATGTTATCGGGAGAGATGAGGAAAGAAAGAGAATTGTTGTGATGTTGTTAAGTGCTGTAGCAACCAGTGATTTTTCTGTTATTGCAATAGTGGGTGTAGGAGGGCTTGGGAAAACCACTCTTGCTCAATTGGTGTATACCGACATCACATCAGAATTGGATAGATATTTCAATTTGAAAATTTGGATATGTGTATCGGATAATTTTGTTGTGTCACGGCTTTTGAAATCTATAATCCTACAAACGACGGGTAAGAACTGTGAGGTCGATGAACTGGATCAATTGCAAAGAAAAGTTAGAGAGGTGCTACATGGGAAGAGGTTTTTGCTTGTGCTAGATGATGTGTGGAATGAAGAACCGGAGAAGTGGGAGAAATTAAAGATTCTGTTAAGGTCTAATGTCTCAGGTAGTAAGGTCCTCGTAACAACACATAGCCTAAAAGTCTCCACAGTTATGGGGTCCTCAGAAAATTTACAATTGAGTCCTTTACCAGATAATATCTGTTGGGTTTTATTCCAGAGACGAGCCTTTGAGTCCGGGGTAACACCGAGCGAGCCTTTTGTAGAAGTTGGCAAAAAGATAGTTCAGAAATGTGCAGGCATTCCATTAGCCGCACAGGCTCTAGGGAGCCTATTGTTTTTTAAACATGAAGTGGTTGATTGGAGGAAGGTCTTGGAAAGTGAGATGTGGGAGTTATATAAACCCGAAACCGGTGAACTCATGCCTGTACTTAAATTAAGCTATGATCACCTAAGCCCACAGGCAAAGCAATGCTTTGCTTTCTGTTCCTTGTTTCCAAAAGCCTATGAAATGGAAAAGGAAACCCTAATCTGGCAATGGACATCTAATGGATTTGTGCTTGATGAACGGGATGGTTTTGCAATTTTCAATGATTTATTTTGGAGGTGTTTCTTTTTGGAAGCCAAGATGGATGATGACGGGCAGGTTAGAAAATGCAAGTTGCACGATTTGATGCATGACCTGGCCCGATGGGTTGCCGGAAAACACCTCTGCACGGTAACTAAAGATATCAGTGGTGACACCATTAATAAAAAAACCTATCATCTGTTAATTGATGAATGGTCATCCAAGTCGGGTATGATTAAGAAAACAAAGAAAGCCAAATCTTTACGGACACTGCTTATATCAAGGTGTAATCCAATAGAGAAAAGTTTTCTCAGTAGAATTTTTGCTATGCTGAGATGCCTGCGGGTGTTAGATTTGAGTAGCAGTCAAATTAAAGTTATACCTGATTCAGTTGGTTGTTTGATTCATTTAAGGTACCTAGACCTGTCATGTAGTTCGATTGAATCGTTGCCCCAGTCGATTGGGTATCTCCTAAACCTTCAGGTACTAAAGCTCCCAAAAACCAAAATCAAGAAATTACCAGAAAGTCTTACAAAGTTACAGAGCTTGAGACATTTAGATATCAGGGGATGTATATTTTTGACCGACATGCCAGTTGGTGTAAAAAAATTGACACAGCTACAGACACTAACCGATTTCACAATTGGCGTAAAGAAAACAAGCTGTGGATTGGGAGAGTTAAAAGAGCTCAACCTCACAGGAGAGTTATTCATATGGCACCTTGAAAATTTCAAAACTGAAGATACACAAATTGAACATGCAATCTTATCAAACAAAGAAGACCTTGTTTCATTGCGGTTAACATGGCACCATCGCAGTAATTCCACCTCAAACAATGACAGCGAAAGAGCGCTCAACTTGCTCAGACCTCACGAAAACTTGAAGCGGCTGCAGCTGCACAGTTATAATGGGCTCAAATTCCCTCCTTGGTTATCCGATTCTTTACTTACAAGCCTAGTTGAAGTTAAACTAGCATACTGTACAAAGTGCGAGCATCTGCCATCATTCGGAGGTATTGCATCGCTTAAAGATCTCCAGATAATTGGCATGCATGAAGTGAGACAAATCAGTGGTGAATTTTACGGCACTGGACGTGTTAAAGGGTTCCCTTCTTTGGAGAAACTCGCATTCTATGACATGCCTAAATTAGAAGAGTGGTCCGTTTTAGAACTGATGCCATTCTCACAATTAACCATGCTAACAATCGGAATGTGCCGTGCATTGAGATCTATCCCATGGGTTCAAAACATACAAAAATTAGACCTCTCTCACTGTAGTTCCTCATTGCTGGCGTCATTACCAAACACTTCAAATCTACCGGTACTCTCATCTCTTCTAATGGACAACATACAAGGGTTGACATTTTTGCCGGATGGCTTTCTACTTTGTTTTAGTTCTCTCAGAAAACTTATTGTGTGTTCCTGCGAGCAACTGAAGCATTTGCCATTAATTGATATGCAACAACTTGTTACACTTCAATCGCTGGAGATTTTTGACTGCCATCAACTGAATTCTCTAGCTTTCAATGCCGTACAGCTGACTTGCCTCCGAAATTTAAACATTCGCAATTGCAGAAGTTTAGAATCGCTACCACAAAACTGGACTGGTATCACCAGTTTGCAATCCATAAGCATTGCGGATTGCCGAAATATAACCTCATGGACAGAAATGGACATAGAGGGGTTGAGCTCAGTAAGTGATTTTAGTTTAGAAATTTGTAATAATAAAAGAAATGTATCGGGGTGGCTTCGGCATCTAACCAATCTACAAACATTAACTATTCATGGTGGGCACGACAATCGACATCCCCAGCCTGGTAAATTGATTATGGGCAACTCTTTATCCATTTGTTGTTGCGGTAATGGATTGGATACGTTACTACAAGGGCTGTCAAATGCTAGTTCACTTGAACATTTGAGAATTAGAACACATTTATGGTACAACCTTACCAGATTCAATAGGAGAAATCCAATCTCTGAAAGACTTGTCAATTTATGACAGTCCAGCAGTGGCATCCATACCAGACAGTCTGAGAAGGCTTACCAGGTTGGAGGGGTTATGGATTCAAGGTTGCCCCGTGCTGGAGAGGAGGTGTCAGAGGAATACCGGCGACGATTGGAGCATTATATCACATGTCAGAATAGTTAGTATAGTTGATAGAAATCTTACTCCTGGTGAGCCCGAAACGAGAGGGTCGAGATCCTGCAGTTTAGTTTGCAATTGTTGCCAGTTTAGAATACCTTAGAATATTATATGTTAGTTAGATTTTGTTTTAGGAACGTTGTATTTGTTTTTTTTTTTTTTTTTAATTATGTTAGGATTAATGTGTTTGATAGCATGTTATGTTGCTTTAGTAATGTGTATATAGCTATTTTAAGCACTTATTTCTTGTAAGCATGGCAGTTTTTTGATGGATCAGAAATGTGACTATATTTTACTAGTACACAAATTTTTCCAATAATTTTAGCCCCTCTTATATACCTGTCACACGTGGCTGTGCCCGTGCAAGGGGAGACCACTGCATGCATGTCTCTCTCAGGCCATCATGCTCTTGGCCCAATTGCTGCTTCTCTGCTTCTTCATTACGGTCCCATTGTAAATATAATCCTCATTTCTTGGCCTCGCAAGTCGCAACCATAATGTCGACTTTAATTTCCTTGTGGCATTGTATATTTTGACTGATTCATTTTTTTTAACAGATTCTTGGTTCCCTTATGCGTAAGCACAAATTGCAACGCTTTAAGAGTTCAGCATGATTTCTTGTCATGCAGTTAGGATTGAGACTTATTAGAAAGAATACTTATCATATTTTTTTTCCAAGGAATACGATGGTGGTATGCAATTAGGATCGTGACTAATTAAAACAAACATTTATCTTAATTTTTTTTCTTCTAAGGAATATGGTGGTGGCGGGCATCGCAATGCGAGTTCATTCATGCTGCCCGTTTCTGATTTTGAGAAGTGGAAAGTGCATAGTACAAGCTGAGGCTTTTTCACTAATCAAAGCTTGAGGAGAATAGTTAGCACTTGTATAGCTTCGGTTCTACTTGGATCAGTGAAGTCTGTACTCATGGGTCACATGTTTTGTTGCTACTTACATTTTAAGGAGGATTAAGTTGCTCACTACATCTTACTCATCATATTTTATACCTCATTTGGTAGCTTAAGTCATGGCTTAAATCAAATAAGAATTTGACTATCTGTATTTAATTGGAGGCGATTTCCAAATAAGAATTGCTTGATTTTTGTAATGGTACATCTTGGCTTGCAAATGCAATTGCAAAGTTTTTGTTGGCCGTTTCAATTTTATTTTAAAAAATATCGAGCCCTTTCAAAATTTGAAAGTTTTCATAGTATGAAAGCTTTCAAAAGCGCTTTCATCTTAGAAAATTAGCGGTTACTATTCTTTAAAAAGTAAAATTTTGCAATTACTACTCTTTTATAAATGCATTTATTTTGTAATTAGTAGCTACTTTTAATTTGATGGAGTTGCAATTGCTAATCAATGTAGCAATTGTATTGATGGAGGTGCTCTTACCTAGAATTGCTTATTGCGAGAATGTTTATTTCGAGAAAAGAGAGGTAGCACAATTGACTAGAAAAATGTCTTAAAGTTGTTATACCCAAAGGTCGAGAGTTCGATTCCCCCTCACGAATCTTGGTAGCTATTACCAAGTTTTCAAAAAAAAAAAAAGAAAAAAAAAAGAGAGTGTTTATTTCTCTTTGTTTTCTACTTCTAAACATTCAGCTGATGAATCTATCTGCCTGGAATTTTGTTAATATAATTTTGTGCTATATGTTAATCACTCTAATTTGTTTTTATGAAATTCAATTGCTTCAGAAACTGATACTGTGGTCGAATAGAATAATTCAAGTGAGACTAAGATTTAAGATTCAGAAAATGTTTCCGCCCAAGAAAATCCTTTTCTATTTTGAATTTTTTCATAATTTCAGTTTATTTTACATTCCGATCAGATGTCGATAGCAATAATAGTAAAAAGTAAAAACAAATTAAGCATCATAAGAAATAATAACAAAAGTCAACGGTGCTTGGTGGTTTGACAGAAGGTAGGTAGGAGATTCCTGTCAGAGAATTATTAAAATTAAAAACCAACACCTACCAATTATTGGCTGTTCGCCTGTTCCTATCACCTACCAATTATTGGCTGTTCAAAGGAACTTGTACTAACCCTTATCCTGAAAATCAACTAAAAGAAATTCTTTTTTAAAAAGCAGAGAAAGAGATAAAATTGATCCTCAAGCCAACAAGAGCACCTCAGATTCCTCAATGCCAATGAAAACTGCACTAGTAGCTGCAACAGTATCAACCACATACGGTTTCATATTAAATTTGTTGAGTTCACTTCTGCGTGAAGAATTGAGTCTCCTGTCTGGCTTCAAAGCTGAGTTGGAGAAACTAGAAAGCGTCTTTACAAGGATCCGGAGTGTGCTCGAAGATGCGATGACGAGGCAGTTGCAAGACCGTGCGCTTCAAGACTGGTTAGAGAAGCTCACTGACGTGGCCTGCCACGCTGAGGATGTGTTAGATGAGTTCAATTTTGAGGTGTTAAGGAGAAAAACGGCATCCTATGATGGCTGTTGTAGAGAGGTGCGTGATTTCTTTTCTGGTAATAACCAGTTAAAGTTTAGGTGTTTGATGGCACACAAGATCAAAGACCTCAGAGAAAAAATGGACTCTTTTTCTCAGGAGGTGTCTCAGTTTAAACTCGAATCAGGTGTCTCGCAGAGACCGTTGCAAAACATGGATGAGCCACCGCGGGTGACTCATTCCTTTGTTAAATCGGCTGATGTTATTGGGAGAGAGGAGGAAAGAAAGAGAATTGTTGCGATGTTGTTAAGTGCTGCAGCAACCAGTGAAAATTTTTCTGTTATTACAATAGTGGGTGTAGGAGGGGTTGGGAAAACCACTCTTGTTCAATTGGTGTATACGGATAGCACATCGGAATTGGATAGCTATTTCAACTTGAAGATTTGGATATGTGTATCGGATAATTTTGATGTGTCGCGGCTTTTGAAATCTATAATTGAATTAACTACGGGTAAGAAATGTGAGGTCAACGAACTGGATCTATTGCAAAACAAAGTTAGAGGGTTGCTATGTAGGAAGAGGTTTTTTCTTGTGCTAGATGATGTGTGGAATGAAGAACAGAAGAAGTGGGATGATTTGAAGGTTCTGTTAAGGTCATGTCTCCGAGGTAGTAAGATTGTCATAACAACACGTAGCCTAAAAGTCTCCTCAGTTATGGGGTCATCTGAAAATTTACAATTGAGCCGTTTACCAGATGATATATCTTGGAAATTATTCCAGAGCCGAGCCTTTGAGGATGGCGCAACACCAATTGAGCCTTTTGTGGCAATTGGCAAAGAGATAGTTAAGAAATGCGCAGGTATTCCATTAGCTGCACGGGCTCTAGGGAGTCTATTGCGGTTTAAAAGTGAAGTGGTTAATTGGAGGGAGATATTGGAAAGTGAGATGTGGGAGTTATTTAAATCTAAACCCGGTGAACTCATGCCTGTACTTAGATTAAGCTATGATCACCTAAGCCCACAGGCAAAGCAATGCTTTGCTTTCTGTTCCTTGTTTCCAAAAGCCTATGAAATGGAAAGGGAGGTCCTAATCTGGCAATGGACATCTAATGGATTTTTGCTCGATGAACGGGATGGTTATGAAATTTTCAATGATTTATTGTGGAGGTGTTTCTTTTTGGAGGCCAAGACGGATGATGACGGGCATGTTAGAAAATGCAAGTTGCACGATTTAATGCATGACCTAGCCCGATGGGTTGCCGGAAAACACTTCTCATCTGTTAATTTAATGCATGACACGGCAACTAAAGATATCAGTGGCAATACCATTAATAAAACAACTTATCATCTGTTAATTAATGAATGCTCATCCAGTTTGGATATGATTGAGGAAACAAAGAAAGCCAAATCTTTACGAACACTGCTTATATTAAGGTGTAATCCAATAGAGAAAAGTTTTCTCAGTAGAATTTTTGTTATGCTGAGATGCCTGCGGGTGTTAGATTTGAGTAGCAGTCAAATTAAAGTTATACCTGATTCAGTTGGTTGTTTGATTCATTTAAGGTACCTAGACCTGTCATGTAGTTTGATTGAATTGTTGCCCCAGTCGATTGGGTGTCTCCTAAACCTTCAGGTACTAAAGCTCCCAAAAACCAAAATCAAGAAATTACCAGAAAGTCTTACAAAGTTACAGAGCTTGAGACATTTAGATATCAGGGGATGTATATTTTTGACCGACATGCCTGTTGGTGTGGCAAGATTAACACATCTACAGACACTAACTGATTTCACAGTTGGCGATAAGAAAACTAGCTGTGCATTGGGAGAGTTAAAAGACCTCAACCTCTCAGGAGAGCTATTCATATTCCACCTTGAAAATTTCAAAACCGAAGATACAGAAATCGAACATACAATCTTATCAAACAAACAAAACCTTGTTTCGTTGCGGTTAACATGGTACCATCACAATAATTCAGCTTCAAACAATGACAGCGAAAGAGCGCTCAACTTGCTCAGACCTCATGAAAACTTGAAGCGGCTGCAGCTGCACAGTTATAATGGGCTCAAATTCCCTCCTTGGTTATCCGATTCTTTACTTACAAGCCTAGTTGAAGTTAAACTAACATACTGTACAAAGTGCGAGCATCTACCATCATTCGGAGGTATTGCATCGCTTAAAGATCTCCAGATAATTGGCATGCATGAAGTGTGGCAAATCAGGGGTGACTTTTATGGCACTGGACTTGTTAAAGGGTTCCCTTCTTTGGAGAAACTTTCATTCTCTGACATGCCAAAATTAGTAGAGTGGCCCATTTTAGAAGTGATGCCATTTTCACAATTAAGTATGTTAACAATCGGAAGGTGCAGTGCATTGAGATCTATCCCATGGGTTCAAAGCTTACAAAAATTAGACCTCTCTCACTGTAATCCCTCGTTGCTAGAGTCATTACCAAACACTTCAAATCTCCCGGCACTCTCATCTCTTCTAATAGACAACATACAAGGTTTGGCATTTTTGCCAGATGGCTTTCTACTTTGTTTTAGTTCTCTCAGAAAACTCATTGTGTGTTCCTGCGTGCAACTGGAGCATTTGCCATTAATTGATATGCAACAACTTGTTACACTTCAATCGTTGGAGATTTTCGACTGCCCTCAACTGAATTCTCTTGCTTTCAATGCCGTACAGCTGACTTGCCTCCGAAATTTAAACATCCGCAATTGCAGAAGTTTAGAATCACTGCCACAAAACTGGACTGGTATCACCAGTTTGCAATCCATAAGCATTGCGGATTGCCAAAATGTAACCTCATGGACAGAAATGGACATAGAGGGGTTGAGCTCAGTAAGTGATTTTAGTTTAGAGATTTGTAATAATAAAAGAAATGTATCGGGGTGGCTTCGGCATCTAACCAATCTAAAAACATTAACTATTCATGGTGGGCACGACAACCGACATCCCCAGCCTGGTAAATTGTTTACGGGCAACTCTTTCACCATTTGTTGTTGCGATAATGGACTGGATACGTTACTACAAGGGTTGTCAAATGCTAGTTCACTTGAACATTTGAGATTAGAACACATTTCTGGTACAGCCTTACCAGATTCAATAGGAGAAATCCAGTCTCTGAAAGATTTGTCAATTTATGACAGTCCAGCAGTGGCATCCCTACCAGACAGTCTGAGAAGGCTTACCGGGTTGGAGGGGTTATGGATTCGAGGTTGTCCCGTGCTGGAGAGGAGGTGTCAGAGGAATACCGGCGACGATTGGAGCATTATATCACATGTCAGAATAATTAGTATAGTTGATAGAAATCTTACTCCTGGTGAGCCCGAAACGAGAGGGTCGAGATCCTGCGGTTTAGTTTGCAATTGTTGCCAGTTTAGAATACCTTAGAATATTATATGCTAGTTAGATTTTGTTTTAGGAACATTGCATTTGTTTTATTTTTTTAAAAATTATATTAGGATTAATGTGTTTGATAGCATGTTATGTTGCTTTAGTAATGTGTATATAGCTATTTTAAGCACTTATTTCTTGTAAGCATGGCAGTTTTTTGAGGGATCAGAAATCTGACTATATCTTACCAGTACACAAATTTTTCCAATAACAATATATCAAGAACTGAACTAAGGCCATTTATTATTAGTCAGCAGGTTTAATTGGAGATTAACCTCCCCACACAAAAATTCAAGCAAGAAAGGTAAGCATTACTGCTTTCGTTATCTGCTTCCTATTTCAGAATTTTAAATTGTTTCTGATCAGATTTAATGGAAACTGTTTGGAAATTTTCTGTGAAGTGGAACTTGAAATTGCTTAACATTAACACATACTGTATCTCCAGTTTATTGTGTGTTAATAATAGGTTACTAAGATTTTGCACATGATCAAGCTTTATGGAAAGCTATATGGACAAGGTCAGTTAATGCTATAATGTAAATTTAATACTTTATTATGATTGAAGTTGAAGTAGATTTAATGTTAGATGGTTTGTGCATGTTTCAGAGGACACAGGAATTTACTATAATGTAATTTGTGCCACATAATGACAAGTCTGTAGTTGTAGCTGTGACTTGTGATATTCTTACACTTGTTTGCATTATGAGAAAATTTGAACTGTAGGTCCAGTAAGAACTGTGATGATTTTATTTTCAATAAAAATTTGAGCTGTAGATCCTAAAAGGTCTGTTAATGCAAAAAAAAATTTAAAAGTGAACTAGATTGTGTCTCTAGGGTTTTTAAATCAAGAGTTTGTTTGATACTAAATTTAGTACTAAGCAATGATATTAAGCTAAGAGTAGAACTAGGGTGCTCTTAAGCTCACCAAAGTTTTGGTAAGCTTAACTCTAAAACTCATCAAATCGATTTCAAATGACGAATTTGAACCGTTGAAACCTGCCTACCTTGCGTGTGATGCATCTACATGTGAAATTTTTAAACATTCGAATTAATTTAGTATAAAGTAAAGTGGTCAAAATTAGAAGGTTAATAAATTAATTTTAGTGCATTCATTTTTGAACGTATCATTTTTGTTTTTCCTTCTCTTCCTAATCTGATTGCTTTCCTTGTTGCTTGTGCCTAATTGATTTTAAATATCCGGTATCAGTTCTTGCTTGCTATTTGGGATGAGAAATACTGGTACCAGACCGGTACTAGCATTGAATGAGGTTCTGGTACCTCTGAGTTCTGACTAGGACTGAATTCTAAATTCTAGGAACTTATGAAGTCACCTAGATAAGAACTGAAATATCTCTTGTCATAGGGACTTATGTGTAAGAATTGGAAATTTATACTTTATAGACTTAAATGAAGGAAATGAATTGGATCTTTGGGCCGAGGCTTTAACTTGAGCTGATAGTTCCTTCTAAACAGAAAATTAAATTAGTTCTGTTAATCACAATAGATTAGTAGTGATTAAAAGCCAGTTTTGCTGGCATGACATACAATCACTTATTTCTTCACTTATTAATACTTCTATTTGTGAAATTTGACAGGTTATGTTGGAATGCTTCAAGTTGTGAAATTTGTATGTTTGAATGCTTGGAGTTCAGAAAATTTAATGACTGGAGTTGTAAATTGATGTTTTTATTTTTAGTGTTGTGGGAAAATTTAATGACGGTCTTTGTTTTTCCTATTGTTTGATCTTTGTATTTTGTAGAATTATGTAACTGTTTTTTCCTCTTTCAAAATAGGCTACAATTAATCAGTTCTATTAGTGGATTTTTTAGTTGCTGATACAAAATTTTAGTTTCACAATTAGTTATAATTCAAAATCGGCTATATTTAGTTGATTCAAAATTTTCATGAATTGTCCATATATTATTCACAAGTGGTCCAGTTTGAAAACCAAGGCAGCAATCCAAAAAGTGCAACTGTCCATAAGTTGTCCAAAGTAGGGCCCGTTTGGTTGTCCACAGTTCAGCCCGAACGGGCCTGTTTTGAACAGGGCTCAACTCCAAACAGAGCTCAGCTTTGAACAAAACTGAACGGGCTGAACATAAGCAATTAGTCTTTCCTTTCGGGCCGATCATGAACAGGGCTTTATATATTTCAATTTCAGTCCGGACCGATCATGAACAAGGCTTTTGTTCATTAGCAGCCATTAGTAATCAAGCTGTAATAAAACAAGTTTTCTTATTGTCATGATTTTTTTTTTGTAGATGTTATAATTAAACTAAAACAGCATGACCTGCTTAAGAAGGATTTTACTATCCAGTCCAGTTCCAATATGGGCCATTGGCCCATTGGGCCTTGTACAGTGAAAATTGTTTTAGTTTAAGACTGCAACTTTGATCCTTCTTTCAAATTTCAGTAAATTAATTTATTTCTCACATATTACGGAACTTTTTTTTTTTTGCTCCAATTAGATCACTTAATAATATTAAGTTTCTATTAATGTAATAAACAACTAATTAGTTTTCACACAGAAGAATAATAATGTTTTAACTAATTATGACTTTTATGCTGCATGAAACCAAAATTTCAATTTAACGCCAAATAAGTTACATGATTCACGCAACAATTTATGCAGCATACATATATAGTTCCATGACCTACATGATAAATTGCTTTATGGGACAGAGACATAGTTCTCTCATAAGATGTAAGTAGGGACCTACGTAAAGGAAATGTGTTGCACTGACACTGGTGCAATATTATTTCTCCATTAGCATTTAGCCCCTCTTATATACCTGTCACACGTGGCTGTGCCCGTGCAAGGGGAGACCACTGCATGCATGTCTCTCTCAGGCCATCATGCTCTTGGCCCAATTGCTGCTTCTCTGCTTCTTCATGCCTTGCCAGTTATTACTATTTAGCCCTTCAAAAACCAAAACCATTCAGTAATAATTACATATGCTCAGTTCAAAGAATAGAAAAGGGGAACAAATTAAAGCATTTACTGACTCTATTTACAACATGCAAAACTGAAACGCATCTAAAAAAAGCTTTCAATTAGTTCCATGACCGGACCAGCTAGGGGATATTATTTGACTCAATAGTTCATCTCTCAGGGACCGTTTGACAACACAAGTAAAATTAAATTTTAATTCGCACTAAGGAGTTAATGTTTGCGCGGTTGTTCTAATACATAAGTAGAGGTTAAGAAGGTTTAATTCAAGAATAAAAGTGTCTTAAGAGTTATGCAGGGCTTAAGATTTCGGACAAAAAAAACTAATCTAATGAGATAATTTTAATTCTAATTACTAAGGAATTATGTTCGAAGAGATTAAGCGATTAAGGAAGTTAAAAGGTGATTTAAAAAGATTAAAGGAAATGATTACGTAAAAGAAGTTCGAAAGATCCTCTCAATTTACGTATTGATAAAGCATCTACATGAGATGGGATGGTAGCACAATTGGTTCTGAGAAAAATTTCTAAAGATTGACTTGGCGGTTTAGGTAGCTTTAAAAATTATCCAAAATCAGAGTGTTTTGATTTTTATTTTTTTATTATGGTATAAATAAAAATTTCGGTTAGTTAAGGATGTAACGTGGGAAAAATCCAATTCCACCGAACCTAGCTAGATAGTCTATTGTTAATTTTTTTTTGTGCACTAGCAAGAACTAACACATGGGTGTAGGGGCTTTGAAAATTGCAAGGGGATATTTGATTCTGCCAACTTTGTTGCATTATCCAAACCAATTATGCAATTAGTAACGACAAAGATCTCACAACAATCATTCCTAACCACCGATTTAATTAAGGAGCACTTACTTAATTTGCAATGGGGAAATATTAGTCAAATTTGTCTTCACGTGGACAAAACCAACCACCAATCTGCTAACAAGTTTAACTTCTTTGTTACAATTGAGGATCTTATTGCAAATAAGCATTAATTCCTTTTTTCTTTTTTGGATAGAATGAAGGTGAAAATATTTCTCTCATCTATGGTATGAAACTATGAATATTGGATTCCGAACCAGCGACTTTTTATTTTAGTTTTTTTACTAGATGTAGTTTTCTATTAACATTTTTTTTTTCAAAAATTAAGAATTAATTTCAGAAGATTTTAATTCAAGATAATATTGATTTTCTCATAAGTTAAAAAAAAGTTAATTTTAACATGCCATCAACTATGTTCCAATTAATTTCAAATGCACTTGAAATAGAGGTGAAGTCGACGGAGCGGATAATATCCAATATGTATTCAAAAATTAAATGTGAATATCTGATATTTGAATATTCGTGCAGATACGGATTTATATATATATATAGAGAGAGAGAGAGATGAGCTACGCTACTCCATAGAGTAAAACGCGTTGGTGCTCCATGGCACTATATTTTTATTTTGAAAATATAAACGACCGATCCAAACCGCTCAACATTATCTCCATATTGAAATGTGCTTGGAGACCAAATTTTATATTTTTTGAAATTTTTTTACTATTTATTAAGCAATTTTGAAAATCGCTGATCCGATGGTCCAGAAATTTTTACTGTTCACAGCAAAACAACAATTTTCAAAATTGCTTAATAAATAGTAAAAAAATTCCAAAAAATGTAAAATTTGGTCTCCAAGCACATTTCAGTATGGAGATCACATCTAACGGTTCGGATCGGTCGTTTGGACCTTCAAAATGAAAATACGGCATGGAGTACAAACGCGTTTTACTCCATGGAGTAGCGTAGCTCATCTCTCTCTCTCTCTATATATATATAGATATATATAGAGGTTGGCTAAGATCAAAGTGGTAGTTCCTGAGCTTTGGTGCTACCAATTTGTTTTTCAATTTTCAAGGTTCAAAACATCGATCCGAACCGTTCAAGTTGATCTCCAAGCACATTTTAATATAGAAACCAACTTGAACAGTTTGGATCGACGTTTTGAACTTTGAAAATTGAAAAACGAATTGGTAGTACCAAAGCTCAGGAACTACCACTTTGATCTTAGCCAACCTCTCTCTCTCCCTCTCTCTCTCTCTCTCTATATATATACTAGTATAGTGCCCGTGCGTTGCAACAGAGACATTATAATATTTAATAGAATATGAATAGACTTTTTATTTGACATGCATTCACACAAAATAAAAAAAATTAAATGAAAATAAAAGACAAATTGAAAATAACGGAAATCCAAATAATAAATAACAATAAAATAAACAACAACAAATGAAAAAAAAAGATCAAATATAACATGATTTTTTTTTTAAATACCATTGTGATTTAATATCTAATTTTCTCCACAAGCGAGATAGGTCATTAAACGATTTAGAGGAGATGATATGTGAAGAAACAAATTAAAAAAATATATAATTAAATGATTCAAATAAGAATTTTCTCTACATATATATTCTTCATGAAAATTATTTTAACAATATAAATTTCTCTACATATCATTTCTGTACATGAAAGTTCTAGATATTATTTATTTTCTCTTCAGATCAGAAAGAACTATTGTTTTGGTCAGCACAAGATCTGATATTTATCTATTCACAGAAATACAATAGCCCTAAACAAAATACAGAAAAATATGATTGTTTTCATTTTCATTGTCAAAACTATAGAGAAAGAGGAGAAATGAAGGAATCAAATCCTCTGCCCACCGGTGGGCAGAATTTTCCTGCCATATATGAAAACTAACCAATCCCGGTCTGCCACGTTTTGGACCTCTCAATGATAGTTTTCACAATAATTAATTAGTTGGTATGTCATTAATATTTCTAACTATAGAAAAATTAACTCACGTGGTCAACAAAAATAAAAAAAATAAAAATCGAGTTTTTCTTTATGAAATCTCCATTCTTATATTATGATACCACAAGTAAAATAAATTTATAACAAATTACCATAAGATATTTTTTTTATGAAAAAAAAGTAATTTATATAGAAGAGATGCATGTGCAATTTGAGTTATAAATTTTCAAATATAAATGAAAAAGAAAACTTTGACCATTTTATAGCACAAAAATTTTGGGAGAATTTTGAATTTTAAAAATTATTATTAAATAATATAAGAAAATTGATTGAGTACGTCAGATTTTTAAAGGTCTAGAAGGCTCTGAGTTAGTGATTTGAATTAAAACTTTGAAGCTGAATTAGTGGTTCCGACTTAAACTTTGAACCCTGTTCGCACAAAAGTATGCTACAAAGTCTTAGGTACAGCTAGCTGTACCCGTTTAAAAACCTTGAATCAACTCTCGTCTAAGACTGCAAGTGCACAATCCTATCCGTATAGTATAATCAAGTATCGATCCTCAGGAACGGTATAATTCAACTCTGGATTCCTACTAATCTGAGTTAGGTACTAGAAGTGACAAACTTGGTTTGAATTTGTTTCAATTTCTAAATTCAATAACAGAAGATGACAAAAGAAAATAAATGTTTGTTTCAGTCAATTTTAAAATGATGTTTCCAGGGTTTCAGATTTCATCCTCAACTTTGCCTCTCTGGACCCTCACGCGACTCGCATGCTCTCGCATGCGACCCTAGTGATGCGACCCGCATGGTCTCCCATGCGACTCGCGTGGTCCTCGAGTGAATGCAGCATTGAACCTGTTTCTGAGTTATTCGATTGTGCAAGGTTCTACTGACCCTACCTAAGATTCCTGAACCTCAACTCTCGTTTATTAGCACCAGAAATCTAGTAAGGAATTGCAATTTCACCTTCTTAGATCTACAACTTCAAACTCTCGTTTATTCGTGTTCAATCTAAGTCAATTGTTCGGTTTACTAAAGGTATCCACTATCTCTCAATAGATGGAAATCTCACATTTCGGTTCAATTGATCTACCTTTTCAGATCTCTAACCTACCTCAAGTACTTGATTAAATTGCAAGAAGGATCAAGGTCAAGATATTAGAAGAGATGCAAGAAACATTCAACAATAGACAACAAGATTCAATCAAACAATCACAATCAAGCAATAAAAGAATAATACTCAATCAATTGATCATAAGAACAACTTCAAATTCATATTCAATACATTACAAACAAAGCTTTAGACTACATCAACCCTAGAAACAAGAAAGATCTACTCAAACAACATCATAAAAGAAAAGAGAAGAGAAAAGATAAGAGATAGGATCATGATGAAACCAAATGAAGCAATCTAGCAAGGATCTTCCCTCCTTCCTCTCTTTCTTGATCAATACTCCAATTCTTAAGGTTTTGAATCTTCAAAATCGGAACTCCCTCTCTGGTAGCGGGGGTGGCCTATTTATAGGCTTTTTAAAACGAGTGCTTCAATTCTGGGCCTTTATTGGGCCTTTGCTGTCTGCTCTGGAAGCTCGCGATGCGACCCGCGTCAGAGTATGATGGATGCGCTTCGCATGCAATGGTGCTGCGACCTGCTGGTGCGGCTCTGAGTAGTTGATGCGCCTCGCGTCAAGCCTGATGCGGGTCGCATCAAGGTCTCTGAACTTTAGAAATTCTCTCGATTTCACCAATTTCCTGCAAAGTAAGAATGAAAGCACAGCAGTACCAAATTCTACATGTAATCATTATAATAGACGTTATTTGATGGCTCAGAATACGTGTTTTGGTACTGAAATTGGTCAAAACAATAGGTCGGATATAGCAATATCAAACCCAAATTACTAACTCAATTTCAAAATTTAAATCCGAGTTACCCACTCAGTGCATGTTAAGCCACAAAAAAATTAACGTACGGAATCTATATTCTTATATTATTTAATAATAATTTCTAAAAAAAAAATTCTCTATAATGTTATGACATTTTGTAGCAAAATTCACTTTTTTTTTATATTTGAATTTTTTTAACACAAATTGTACATTAAATTTGTTATATTGAAACTCTCCTCTGTATAACTTCACATAAAGAATACCTTGTGATATTCTTATTGTTAATTTTTTTATTCATTATAATTATTATTCTCTAGATAAATTGTGGTATTAATAATTATTTCATAAAAGACATTGGATTGTATTTTGAAATATTTGTTCATTATGTGAGTTAATTTTTCGGCATTTAAAAAACTTTCTATATAAGCTAGTCTACACATATTAATGACAATTGATTATTTTAAAAACAAGGAAATGAAATGTGGCATACGCAGATTAATTAGTTTTTATAAATGGCAGGGAAATGAAATGGAGGAAATGGAGAAACAAGGAAATAATTTAATTGGAAGAATAGAAGAATTTATAAAATAAGGAAACGAATTGCTAAGAATTTATTCAATTTTAATGTGATAAACTATGTAGTAGTCTGTGTGTCGAGCATGTTTTTAACTAAATTTAAACTTCTACACATAAAATAGATGTATATAATCAAAAGAAGACAGATTATGTGATTGGAGGGTTGATATTTAATTTGAAAATTTATCTTTCAATCTCAGCTATTGGAGGATCAGGACAACTACGTGCATAATATAAGAATGGAGATATGGTTTTAAGTTTTAATTTTCCGTATCCAAATAGTAATATATATATCATATAAAATTTATGTTATTCACCATTGTAATTAGATTAATATTATGAATTTCAGTATTGTTTTAGTAAAATTTATATAATTTTTTAATAAATGTCCAATCAGATTCCTATCCAAAAAATAAAAACTTATATGGATGTGGTTTTACTACTATCTGTTTTAATTCCTAACTTAAAATCAATAATGTGTTAAAAAGGTTTCATTAATAAGTTTGAATTTTTGATTGGTTATTGAAACATAATACCATATAAAATTCCTGTATTCAAACAGTAATATTTACCATATAAAATTTAGGTTATTTAATATTTACTATTGTAATTAGATTAATATTATGAAATTTAGTACTTTTTAAATAAAATTTATATCCATATCTATATCAAAAAAATAAAAACATATATAGATGTAGTTTTACCACTATCTGCTTCGTATCCAATCCGTTTTAATTCCTAACTTAAAATCAATACCGTGTTAAAAAAGTTTCATTAATTAGTTTGAATTTTTTACTGTTTTTTTTTCAATAATAACCATAATGGTATACAACGTTTTTTACTTGAACTAAACCGGCACAATTGCGTGAATAATTATATTCATTCTCACACTTTAGTCTCTTCTCTATCTCCGCAGCAACAGTAGATGAATATTGTACTATGGTCTTCACTAGTTTTATGATTCATTCTTTTTCAATCCCTACATTTGCCCCCGCATCAACCCTCATAGGTATAAATATTTAGGAAATAAGATAATGTACAACGCATCACATGATACTGAAGCGATATCCATCATCCAAAGGAAGGAATTAGAGCAACTTAACATACGCGTTGGAACGTTCAAATCAAATCAAAATACTCTAAATTAAAGCAATGCATGTTGCTTAATTGAAACAACAATATCCGATCTCTCTATTTATAAAGAGATAATGTAGCAGGCTAATGAATTGTTGCTTAATTAAAGCATGCATGTATCCGTTGAATAGTAACGCTTCATGCTTTAAACATTGATCCATTTTAAAATTGATTCTAATTAATCGATTAATTGGATACTCATGAAGATATGGTTGGACTGGATTTAAGGCAAAGCAATGCATTGGACCAATTAAGATTTGACTTTGACCAATTAAAGAGAATGCATTAGTAAGAAATATATAAAAAAGAAAATTTTAACAGAGCAGTGTTTTGACCAATTAAACATTTTTTTTCACTGCTTGACTTTGTACTAATGATTTCAAAACTTACAAAATTTTACATGCACACGTATCACTCATGAAATACATGAGTTTCAAGAGTTTGAATTCATCGTTTGAATCCAATCCGATAAATTTTTAAAATTATGTTCACCAAACCATCTTGGTAAGCATATCACACTCTAGTTTTGCTCCATTAACTCTGGGAGAGGATATTGTTCTATGTCCATCGGATCCCAACTTGTTCGATGAGCAGTCTCCACCATCCAATCTCAATTTTTGAAGATATCGCTTAATTAACGGATTTTTCATAAAGCTCATATTTATACATGTTTTCTCTCTAAATCTGATATTTTTCATTCCAATTGAACCCAATAATATGTCTCTCTCACGCTCTCTCCCTCCAATTCATCCCTCTGCTTTCTCTCTCCACAAGCGCAGGGATGAATTGAGGAGGGAGCGTGAAAGAGAGACATATTATTTGGCTCAATTGGGGTAGATGAAAAAATACTGGATTTGGAGAGAAAACATGTATAATTATGAGTTTTATGAAAAATTCATTAATCAAACGATATCTTCAGAAATTTAAAATTGGATGGTAGAGACTGCTCATCAGACAAGTTTGAGACTAATGGACATCGATCGGACAAAACCGTCTCCCATTAACTCTACATATGATCCATAAGTGAAAATAAACTTCTTTTTTATGTTGAAAGTTATTTCAAAATTAAAAAAGAAAAAGAAAATATTATAAGGTACGCGTGAAAGGGAGAAAGTTATTTCAAAATTAACTTCTTCTTTTTTTTGAGATAATCAACGAGGGCTAGTTAGTAAACTTTCTTTTTTATGTGCATACAAGTGTAATAATGTAATAATTCTCGTGATTTGCACAACTAGAAACATATTTTGTAGTTGAACGCTTCTACTTTTTTGGAGCGAACCCCTGAAGCATCATAAGTACACCTTACAAAAGTTGGACAAGCCCAGCGATGACAGCGATGCACCAACAAGATGTGGGTCACACTACGAATCTGAGTTTCTTGCGTCTATCAAAGTTCTCAATTAACGCAATATCATGTTTTTTATCATAAAAGTTATGACACTGTCAGTGCTATAACGCACTATAGCGCACTGTAACGATGCTATATGAATATAGTGCTGTTTTTTTAATCATTTTGTTATGACGCGATAAACACTATTTAAATCACATTAAATTGAAAGTCCAAGTGAAAATTGATGGAACTCAATAAATTATACTTATTTATACTTGCTGTTATTTTAATACTTTCGAGTTATCAAAAATCATAATGAGTCTTGCTGTTATTTTAATATCATCCATATAATTTGCTTGATTAAACAAGGAAAATATATAATTTATTATACTCATACAATTTTATTTTATTTTTTTCTAAATTTTATTACACATTAATTATATTTGATTTTAAATTATTAGAATTCATCACAAAACTATTAACTATTCATCACAAAAATTAGTATTGACTAAATATTTTATTTTTACTTCCTTGTGGTACTGAATCATTCCCGAATTATACTCGAATTATTCCGGAATTACAAATTTTTGACTCCGCCAAACTGACTCTGAACTATTCGTTTGTCACTATAGATTAAAGCAACATATGTAGCACATCTATGCATAGTCAAAATATTTAGTGTAGTATTAATTATGTGGCTTGATTAAAATGTTGTTGTAAAAAAATATGAATTGAAGCAAAATATGCAACAAGAATCTTATTGATGGGTTTCCACTTATTTTGGAAGATAAACATAGTCATAACGTTGGTTGCTTAACATGGTAGCTACAGTGGTATATTAATTATATAATATGATAATCAGGGAAATTAATTAAGGAGAGAGCATGAGAGTAATGTGTTAATTTGAAGTTGTTTATGAAAATGAGGAGGCGGCTGAGAAGAGATTAATTAATGAATTAAGTAAGCATTAATAAGGAAGGGACAGAGAGCATGCGTCAGTGTTACTGTTATGAATGTATTAATTTTAGTTTCTTATTCCGGACAAGGGGTGCTAACATCAAATCATCAATGAATCATATCATATCATATCATATAAAAGGTATAATTAATATTCTCAATATAACATATTGCATGATTAATAATTATAAGCATATCATTAAATTAATTACTTCATGTTTTAAAATTCAGGATGCTACACCACAAAAAGTAATGGTTGTTATTCCATAAGGTCTTGTTCGGCTGTGGTGGAGATTTTACTGTTCACGTGAGAAAAAAAAAATTTACTCATACTGAATTTTTTTTTCCCACGTGAACAGTAAAAATCAGTTCAAAACTTTTTCAATCCCATTCCTATACATCCGCCGAACAGGGTCTTATACCGTATCTTCTGGCGGACTGCACAAGTTTTTAATTTGCAAGGAATTTTTTTGAAATTAAATTAGTACGTATATGAGAGCAAATTAATAGAGAGGATATGCAAATTAATACAATTTCCGGAGAAGGAGATAATTTCAATTTGCTATTCTATATTTTTAGTCACACGGCTATTTAATATCTAAAAAAATTTCATTTGAATTTCGAACATACAATTTCTCATGCATAAGATATTATCTTTGTCAATTTTACAAGTTGCGGTACCAACAGTTCATTTAATATATCACTTAATGCATTAATTCGGTACCGCAATTTCAAACTGTGGTTCGGTAAATATAAATTGTTTCAGAAAATAGGGTTAAATGTTTTTTTAAAGATGGTAAATAAAAAAATAGTTAATCTGATGTGATTATTAAAAAAACAACAAAAATATGCACTAGACAGATGTGATTATTTAAAAATTATGGAGTCATTGTCAGAAATTAGATATTTTCAGTTAAGCACCAAGTAAAATAAGTGAAATGAATATTTAATAAATTGGATTATTTCAATCTTATCCTCGACTTTGCAGATATCACAAACACGTATTAAGAAAATATATTAAATTATTTTTTTTGAATTTGTTCGAATTCAAGTTACAACAATGTCACCCGACATTTTTATTTATACCTTTTTTAATATATTTATTAAAAATAATCAAGTTTTTGAAAAAAATTAAAAATATCCAAACCGCAAGAAATTCTTGCTGTTTGGGATTTTTTTTTTTTGCACTATAAAAACCCCGTTGCACTATATCTCTTTGAAATTAAAAAAAAAAATTAATTATCGTGTAAATGACATATATTGAACAATTATATAATTTTAATGATCTTTGAATAATAAATGAAACCGTAATCCATTAAAAAATAAGCAAATGCACACAATAAATAGTAAATGCATTTTAAAATAATTATATGGGTAATTCTTGAATAATCTCTTAGGCTTTTGAAAAAACTAATACCAGTTGTTGTATGTCTACCGCTGATAAAAAAAAATTAAACTGAATTTTTGAGGCACTAAACGACGTTTTTTTGCAATTCTGATTCCATCAATGCCTGGGGGCTCCTCCCTTTCCAAATTATGGTCATACGTGCAAATCCGACTTCCCTAGCCAAAGTTATGACTGTTTAAATTTTTTTTTTTTTTTTAAAACAATGCTTCTGTGCAAAAACATCGATAACGCATCGATGGCTTATGCCCGGCCTAATGACGGTAGAAGTGCATCAATGTTTCATTGCCAAAACATCAATGACGCACCCATGCTCTCTAAACGATCATAACTTTATTATTGCTAAAACATCAATGACGTCAAACTTGATTATAAATACTGCACGTATGTAATTGTGTGCATTTAAAATTATATTGACATTAACTGTGTGCATTTGCTTATATTAACTTGGTTATAATTTTAAAAGCACTGCACGTATGTAATTATTTTTTTCTTGCGGTTTGAGTATTTTTAATTAATTTTTTTAAAAACTTAGTTATTTTTAATAAAATATATTAAAAAATGGTTGTAAATAAAAATGTCGGCAATGTCACTATTAATGAACAAAAAAGTAATTTTGAAAAGTGGAAGGTTTTATTTGTGGATGGGGCCCACAGCAGCAATCCTCAACTTTACAAATTGTCAGAAATGCCTCCGTAGAGGCGGCAGCAGCATGCCACAAATCTATCACGCTGCTCAATCCAATTATCCAAAATTCCAAATCCAACATATAGAAATAATACCTTATTTTATTTATTTATTTGTCATAAAATAATACCTTATTTATTTTTTGATTCTCTATCTCTTCATTTAAAAAAAGTATGTTTTATTATATAGAAATTTCCATGCAGTTGATCCTATTTTCATTGTTGTGTAGATTTATTTGAATTTTAAGAAAATATTATTTATGTTAAAAATTTATTTAACTATAATATTTTTTATCCAAATTATTGTTATTGAAGTTCAACTTATCGTAAATTTATTTGACTGTAATATTTTTTTATCAAAATTATTGTTATTCAAGTTCAACTTATCGTAAAATTAATGGATATTATTTTATTTTCTTAAAGTTTATTATGTGCGGGTTAATATTATAACTCACAAGATGCACTGTTAATTTCATTCCAACTTCAAAATTTAAATAGTAACTTCATTTGCAGATCAAGATATGTGTCATAATTTCATAAATATTAAGATTTAATGTAATTGCTTTCAAAACATCATGTTAGTAAAAATATTAATTTCTATTATTTTTGTCTTTTTTCACTTAAAAAATAATTTTTAAAAGGTATGGGATTTTTTTTTATTTGTCAACGTTAAGGTAGATCAAAATTAATTACATACGTGCAGTGCTTTTAAAATTATATTAACATTAATTTAAATTATTTATATTTTAATTGCAGTTTTGTGACGTGTCGGATTTAATTGTCGTCGTTCTGCTGTGATTCGTCAAACTCAATCGGAGTTAGTTAAATAAATTAGTTGTTAATTAGTAATTAGTATTGATGATGTGGCGGTTTTCTCTTAAAATTCAAAACTGTACGCATACGTGGCTAGCTAGCTAGATGACATTCCCTATCTAGATTGGAGCATTCCACATAGAGTGCGAAAAATGGCATGGTAGAGTAAGCTCCGTCACAGATTGAACTACACGGTTACAACACATAACGGCACAGTTACGGCACAGAGCGGCACAGTTACGGTATAGAACGGCACATAACAACACATTACGTGTGTCAGTTATTTGCTGTGACTTGCGTGTTTCGTGTCGTAACCATTTGCGCGTTGTAACCATTTGTTTAAACTACAGCACAACACAACATGCCATGTGAAAGATCTAGTCACGACACGCCACGTGGTCTCGCGATGCACGTTTGGTCACAGTACGTTTGAGCACGATGTGACTCACGTGACATGATCATTTGTGTGCCATGACCACACTTTAGGGCTGTACAAAATTGCTCGAACTCGCAACTCGCTCGTTAATAGCTGACTCGTTTAATAAATGAGTTGAGTTTGAGTTGAGCCCAACTCGCTCATTTATAACTCAACTTATGTACTAAGTTGTATGAAAAATTGTTGGATTCTAAGTTGTTGTTTGCTTTGAGTTGACCTATTATCTCTGTGTTAAATTGTTTATATTTAGATAAAATATTACTAGGTCATTTCAATTGTTTGTGTATAGATAAACACATATTAGTGTATAACAATACCTAAGAACTTGACTAGTAAACGAGTTATAAATGAGTTGCGAGTCAACTTGAGTTGATAACGAGTTGAGTTCGAGTTGGCTCTACAGCTCGTTATTACCATCCCAGCTCGAGTTGACTCGCTCGTTTATTAAATGATATGAGCTCGAGTTAGGGGTAACTCGCTCAAACTCGGTTCATTTACAACGTTATCACCCTTTGACATTTTAGTCACGGTTAGTGTTTGGTAAATGCCCCCGGGGGCTCAACTCGGACCGGTCCGCCCGTGCCCGTGCCACGGGTATTAAACGGGCCGGACCCGATTTTTTTGGAAAAATACCCGTGAGAACCCGGACCCCCGTACCCGTAACCCATACCCGTGACGCCCGTGCCCGTGAACCCGTGCGCCCGTGCCCGTGAACCCGTGGCAGATTTTTTTTTTTACTTTTGGTCTAAAATTCAAAATTTAAACCCAAATTCCCTCCATTTTTGTTTTTTAAATATTGTTTTTTAATTTCTGTTTTTTAAATTTTATTTTTCTTATTTTTGTTTTTTATTTTTGTTTTTTAAATTTTTTTTTTTTGTTTTTTATTTTTGTTTTTCTTATTTTTGTTTTTTTATTTTTGTTTTTCTTATTTTTGTTTTTCTTGTTTTTCTTATTTCTGTTTTTTTTATTTCTGTTTATTTTATTTCTGTTTTTTATTTCTGTTTTAAAAAAAAAAGAAAAAAAAACCGGATCCGGACCGCCCGGCCCCCCGTATCCGGACCGTCCTGCCCCCGAACCCGTGACGGGCACGGGTATTAAACGGGCAGGGCAGAATTTTTGAAAAAAAAACCTGTGATGCCCGGCCCGTTTTGCCCGTGTGCCCGTGATGCCCGTGACCGTGACTACCCGTGCCCGGGTTTTGCCCAGACCGTCCGGCCCGGCCCGTTTACCAAACACTAGTCACGGTACAACATGGCACGAGACCAAAATCACAGTGTGTTGGTCACGACACGACACGACACATTTTTTTCCGCTACAATCCAACATATACATTTATGCCAACTACTTTTATATAATAATAATAATAATAATAATAATAATAATAATAATAATAATAATAATAATAATAATAATAAAAATAATAATAATAATAATAATAATAATAATAATAATAATAATAATATAATATATACATCCATTTTCATATATTATTTTAATTAATTTATATAAATAAAAATTTCTGATTGTATCATGTGTCCTCAATTATAGGAGATTACTCTGTACACTACTTTGGCCCCACAGTTGCAGAAATCAATTCATGCACCGATTTTCTAGATACTTGAAACTTGAAAGTCCAAAATCTCTCTATATCTCTGGCTCTCTGCCTATTACTAATTTTGATTATCTGAGACGAGTCAGTCACAATCAAATTCAAATCAGCTAACATACATATTTTCCTTTCCAATGTTGCTGACCCGCCACACTGAAATACAAATTATATTGTAGCCACAGAAAATCACACTCTTGTAGCACATGCTTTTCCAGCTTGGCGGAGAGGCTTGGATTGAAATTTGTGTACCTAATCACACTTAGTACCTCTTTCCAAGTTATCGTACGTGAATGTCATGAACTTCAATTGCATCTCTCTCTCTCTCTCTCTTTTGAATTCTTTACACGGTTATTAAATTTATTTTATAAATGAATCCACATGCATTGCAAATTTGCAATCGTGCAAATAATATTACTCTAATGCTTCCTTGCTTGCCTCCACATGTGTTCCTGTGGAGAAAATTGATATGTGACAAATCCACACCACGTGTTAATGGCTTTGCACCTTCTTTGCAAAATAAAAATATAAACTAAAACAGGAAAGCAAAAGCTCACAGAGCTTCAAAACAATTAAGTAAAACACAAAATCACAGATATAGAGATAACAACAGAGAATCAAATACTCATATCATTCCAGGGCAAAGGATCTATGTACCAAGCATAAGGACTTCATCTTCTTATTCCTGATGCACTGGTACTACCTCTTCCTCTTCCCTGTCTATTGCCCCTTCCTCTGCCCTTGAACGACTCAGACCTATTCCTAGTATAATCAAAGTCTAACAAAGCATAAAAATAACATTCATAGGCAAAATTAAAGGTAGAGAAGATAATAAACCACTATTTAGTGTAGTACATCAAAAAGTAGCTAATGTTATTATTTTGAAATCTAATGTCTGCAAAGATGAAATATTAGTGTTTTGAAAGCATAATTTATTTTGTTCTAACCATAATGTTCATAATATTTTTTTTATTATGTATATTAAAATCAGTTAAATTTTAATATACATAATAAAAAAATTATAATTATGGAGTGGCTATGTATGCTTTAAATTTTAAATCTACCCTTGTACCTATATCATAATAGAATACATTCTCAATTGACAATTAAATTCTAAGAAACTTTTTTTTTAGTGTGTGTTTTTGTTTAGTTTGCCAATTATTAGACAATCCTTGGAAAATTGTTTAATCCCTTTAAAATGATAAGAACAAGGCTTGGGTGCTATGGATAGCATAGAGGGCTACGGTGCTATGGCTTAATATTTGAGTTTTCAAAATTCTAACGGTCAATCCGAACCGTTCATCTTGTTCTCCATATTAATATGTGTTTGGAGACCAAATTTTATATTTTTTGGAAAATTTTTACTATTTTTTTAGATAGGTAGAAAATCACTTGATCTAAAAAATTCTGCACCATTCAGATATTTGATTTTCTACCTATCTAAAAAAATAGTAAAAAATTTCTAAAAAATGTAAAATTTGGTCTCCGAACACATATTAATATGAAGAACAAGATGAACGGTTCGGATCGACCATTAGAATTTTGAAAACTTGAATATTGAGCCGTAGCACCGTAGCCCTCTATGCTATCCATAGCACCCCAGCCTTACTCAAATGATAACATACATATTCCATAGCTTTATATTTTTTTTAAGAAAATTTGCAATGCTTATTTATATATCGTGACAAGGTGAGTAGGTGACATAACAAAAACACACAAGTTTCCATGATTACAATATTGCATGCATGTGCCGATGTGCGGATGAAGCAGCGGCTACGCGATTTTATCATTTTAGAATTATCCCCAACGCCCAACGCCCAACGGGTACATCCGTAGAATACTTAAATGGTAAATAAATAAAAATGGAAAACACCGTACGATTACGCAACCTAATCCCTACGAAATCTGCTTAACGGATCTTCTTCCCAGGCAGCCTGTCAACGGATCTCTCGCCTCCATTAATGTTGCCTATTTCTTAAACCGTGATTGTGTTTTTGTACCGGGTCAATTTCAGAGTATTTTAGTTGTTACCTGCAACCCGCTTTTGGATAGTTTACACAAAAAATTTTAGAGCCCGCTCAACGGCCCCCCAACATGCTCAGTTTTTCCTCTGGAGTACACACTTCAAAATATACGTTATTTTACTCTTTTTTGACGTGGCGTAAATTACGGGATTATTGTGATCTGATTGCTAGGTTAATTGAGACTAGTGAATATTTGTAGAAGTGTCTGGTGAGAAAAGGAGACGCCGGGGGTATACAGCTAAGCGGACGATAAACGACAGTAGATTATTTTTGAGGAAAAGTAGAAAACAAAAATCCAACGCCGAATGGCAACACGGACAGCTTACGGCGCACACGTGCTCTCCCTTCCCCTTTTCAAATATTTCAACATCTTTCTTATATATCCTCAAACATCTTTATTTACATTTTACAACCCTAAGGTAAAGATGTAAAAAAATCATACCGTGACCCGTGACTGGACACGTCACGGCACAATAGGACATGCGTGTTGGTTACGTGTCATGAAAAACCATGTAACATGATCATTCTTTGAAAATTTGACATGACATGATACACAAACTGATTTTGTCCCAACACAAGATGTCACGTGGTCATGTGTGATCAAGACCGTTAGATCTTCATATAAACTTAAAATTACAAAAAAAAGAAATGTTATACGTGACAAATGTTACCAGTTACATTTGCGTAGTCACGATGTAACTAACGTATCGTGACTATCTATCAATTAAATTACAACACGACATGTAACTCAAGTCGGCACGACACGAATTGTATTTATAGCCAGCTAGGGAAGTCAAATTCAGAGTAAAAATATAAATATATAAATTTAATTGGGTGAAATCGTAAAAGTTTAAAAACTTCTAAGCCCTCCCCTCTCTCTCTCTCATCTCTGCATTATGTACGAGGCGAGTTAAATACACAGTTTGTTTAGCGAAGAAATGACACAGAAAATTTAAGAGAGAGATTAGAACAGAGGTACTGCTGTGTGGCAGAAGAGAGAGAGAGAGAGAGAGAGAAGCATTAGTGTACCAGTGTAACTGTACCTCTGCTATAACCCATGTAGCAATAATCGCTCAAACACCCCTTTCACTTTTTATTCGTGAAAAGCAGAGAAAATCGTACCTCTAAGACTGCGAACAAGTCTTCGTTTTCAGGATTTCTTTTCTTTTAGCACAAGCGACACTGTTTCCTTTTCTGGGAGCAAGAATCCCGAACCGAACTCATTGCTTCTTTGCCTTACAAGTTCACAGCTTTTGCTTTTGCTTTCCTTTTGGTCACCTCAGCAAAGCTTTGTTTCGCCTTTGTTGAACCGCAAAAAGATAGATATTCAAACAAGTTCGTTTTTTTGGAGGAGATGGAAGCAAGTTTTGAAGAGAGGTCGTGTTCTGACAGAGGAATTGAGCAGGTTTGAGTTGACATTATTTTTATTTTTATTTTTATTTTGTTGTTGATTAGACTTAGACATGCATGTTATAGTTTGCTAGGAATTTTTTTTTTTTCTCTCTTGTTTGTTTTCTTCTATTTTACTTGTACTTTTAGTTGAAGTAAAAAAATTCATGAAGCATTTAATGCCTCGTGATCATTTTTGAGAAAGGAGAATCAGAGGGTGCAAGATACTGCAACGCTGTTCTTTTTCGAATTTTTATTCGTTTCGTTCTCTTTCAGTTTTCCAAGTCAACTTTTTTTCTTTTGGTATTGTTTTTCAGGTCTAATTTGTTACTACGATTGAAGCAAATGTTTATGTTTTCCAATTTTAGATAGCTATGTACTTTTCAAGCAGTTAATGATCATATCACATTTTTTTTTAATATAATTTTTTTCTATTTCTAATTTCCAATGCCTATTTTGTTGGGTTTGAAGATTGCGAAAAAAGCCTAATTATGTTGTATCTGCATTTGTACAGGGCATGTCAATTCTTTCCAGAAATGAATTGTCACATTTTTTTTAAAATAAATTCTTCAATTGACTCTTCATCATAAAGATTTTCTTTTTGAGAGAACTTGAAAACTGAAAATTTTGTTATCAAATTACCTTTTGCCAATCAACATTTTATATAGATCCCATTTCTTACATACTTTTATTTCCTTTTGAATTTTTCAAAGGCAATTATAGCTTTAAAGAAAGGTGCACATCTATTGAAATGTGGGAAAAGAGGCAAACCAAAGCTGTGTCCTTTCAGGCTCTCTACTGTAAGAAAATTTTGAAGCTTACCTGATTATGTGCTATAAATATTTTTAATTTAGGTATATATATACATCATGTTGCAAATTACATTGTCAATTTTGATGATTCAATTTTTTTTCAAATGTTGTTTCAGGATGAAAAATTGTTAGTTTGGTACTCAGCAGATAAGGAGAAGAATCTAGAATTAAGTAGTGTCTCGAATGTTCTTCTCGGTCAAAAGACGGTACGCAGACCCTACATTATAATCTTACTGCCCAAGTCTGGTACCAGTATGTACTAGGTAGTAGCAGCTACTTATCAGATGGATCTCAATTTTCTCATTGTAGTTATTTCTTGGCCATTTTTACCATCTTTTAATTTCTAGTTGAAAATTTGTTTATTATTTCACTTTTCTAGGATTATTTAACCTTCGACCTAATCATAAAGCTCTAATAAAAAATTTGAAAAAAAAAAAGGTTCATGTAGTATAAGTATTTGGTATCCGTAGGTTCAAATAGACAAAGCATTTTTTTTTTTAAATTTACCCTGCTTGATAAATTATGTAGGTTAATTTTCTCCGACAAAGGCGGCCTGAAAAGGAACCACAGTCCCTGTCACTAATCTATGACAATGGTGAATGCTCTATTGACCTGGTAACTCTCTCTTGCCTTGATTGTTCTCTTTTTATCTTATTTTGTAAATGACGGCCTGAATTTAGGTGCTAGTAGTGTGGTTACTGATATGTATGTGATATTCAGTACCAGATGAAGTCATTTTCTTTTCCTTATTTTTTTCTTTTGATTTTCCTTCTTGGCAATTGCTTTGCTTAATAACATATATGTGCAAGAAATCAAACTGCATAATTGCTTTGATTTTCTTTTGGTTTCATGTCCAATAAAGAAAATAAGGGTAAAGATTTTAACAAAGCAGTTTTAGCTTCATGCAGCGGATGGACTATAGAATCAAAACAGCGCTGCAAATGGTTCGTGCACTGCATGAAGCCAAAACTGCTCTGTTAAAATCTTTGCCCGGAAATAACAATTGGGCATGACTCCATAAATTGAATAACTGCTTCATTAATCAATTTCTTCAATTGTGCTGCAATGATATGCAATTCAGATATGCAAGGATAAAGTGCAAGCTGACACTTGGTTTCTTGGTTTGACATCACTGATATCGGGTTCACGCCAGTCAAGACCGTTAACAGATTATAGGCATAACCAACAAACGACTAGTTGCATATACAGCCCTGCTAGCTTTATTCGAAGAAAGCATAGATTAGCAACAATTCAGGAACCGGTAAAAGTATCTCAGGTCAGTAAAGAATCACTGCTCTTTTACCACAGTTAATTTGTGATTTTTGATGTAGTGTACGGTCTAGGTGGTGCCTGAATGAAGGTTCTTACTTTGCTTAATTATAGGACATGAGTGTATCTCAATGTCACCATGTATATGTCAGAAGTAGACAAATTAACCATTTGCCCTTGGAAACCGACCAATTAGAAGACTGACATTTTTCTTAAATAGGCTACATCTATTCTATTTTTTAATAAAGGATAAAACAGGTGCTTTATAAATTTGAAATGAGATCTGACAGAAAAGGCAACAAAATGGGTAAATTTGTGAGTTTTTAACTTATGATGGGGAAAATACATAATTTCAGAGTTTTTGAAAGGTATACATGAACTTCTGTAGCTAATTATAGGACCTTAATACATGTTTTGTTTCTTTTCCTTACGTAAGGTACGATCCTTGTACAGCAGCCCTCGGTGTAACCAAAGCCGGTACTTTCAACATAGCATACTAGAAGATTCTTCTGAAATTTTCTTTTCTCCGAGACTGAGGCAGCATTCAGAAATCGAATCATTTCTGGAGAAATTTATTCCTCATTTACAACCTAACATACCGAAAGGTACCAAGAACGCAGTACAAACTGATGTAACGAGAGACTGGAAAATGAGTCGAGCACCGAAATTAAAATTACCAGACCAAGCATCTCTTTCCATAGATAGAAGAAGTGACAATTTAAAGGATATTTTCATGTGGGGAAAAGTACCTGGAGCTATATTAGAAAATGCAAAAGGTACTAAGTGTGACCCTTCACTTCCTAGGTTATTAGACTCGGTGCAAACATTTCAAATTGAAAAAATCATTTGCGGGGAAACACATGCAGCTCTAGTCACAAAACAAGGTGAAGTTTTCTCTTGGGGCGAGGAAAAAGGTGGCAGATTGGGACACAAAACTAATATCAATATATCTAATCCCAAAATCATTGAATCACTTTCTAATTTGCGTGTAAACACACTTGCACTTGGCGCAAATCACACTTGTGCTTTAACCACTTCCGGTGAAATCTATGAGTGGGGTGAAAGCAGCAATGGAGACAAAAAGATCCCTTGGTTTCCATATCGGATTTGTGGTGGGCCCTTGGATGGCATTTGCATTTCTAAGGTTGCTTGCGGGAATTGGCACACTGCTATTATATCTTCTTCTGGTACACTATACACATACGGTGAGGGGACTTTCGGTGTGCTCGGCCATGGAGACAAAAAGAGTATCACTAAACCAAAAGAGGTAGAATCTTTGAAAGGGTTGAGAGTGAAATCAGTTGCTTGTGGTCCATGGCATACAGCTGCAATAGTTGAGATAATAGTTGGTAGTTTTAAAAGCAGCAATCCGGGTGGGAAGCTTTTTACGTGGGGTGACAGTGACAGAGGGAGGTTAGGTCACACCGATAGAGAAAAAAAACTTATCCCGACTTGTGTTGCATCTCTCGTCGATTGTGATTTTGTTCAAGTTGCATGTGGTACAGTTCTGACAGCTGCACTAACAGTTTCTGGCATGGTTTTTACCATGGGTAGTGCCATGCATGGTCAATTAGGAAATCCGAGGGCCCGGGATGGTTCGATAACCTGTGTTGACGGATTGCTCAAAACTGAATTTGTAAAAGAGATAGCTTCAGGCTCTTTTCATGTGGCAATTTTGACCTCCAACGGGAGAATTTTTACCTGGGGAAAAGGTTCTGATGGTCAACTAGGGTTAGGCGATTTAACGGATAGAAGCGCTCCCGCTTTTGTGGACACTTTGGAGGATAGGAAAGTAGAGAGTATAGCATGTGGGTCTAATTTCACAGCTGCGGTTTGCTTGCACAGGTCAATTTCAAGCAGAGATCAGTCGGTTTGTACCGGGTGCAAAACTGTTTTTGGTTTCACGAGAAAGAAACATAACTGTTACAATTGCGGGTCTACATTTTGCCATGCATGTAGCGGTAATAAGGCTTTGAAAGCGGCCCTAGCACCAGATAGAGGCAGACGGTACCGGGTCTGCGACCAATGCTTTAGTCAACTTGAAAATTATCCTGGGTCTATGTTAAACAAAGGAAACTTAACAGTACGAGCGAAGAGAGTTGAGCAATTTTTGACAGAGATAAGAGCATACACGCCTAAGGTTTCACGCATTTTTAAGGAAGCAAGCTTAAATGAAGAGAATGTGAGGTCAACTAAAAATGTTGACCAGAAAAGACAACATCCAGCAAATGAAGTTTTGGGACCTCAGAGGAGGTGGGGCCAAGTGGATTGCCCAGTACAATTTGTGAATTGCTTCAGTGAAACCAGTTGTTTTTATTCAAGTACTAAGCAAAAGGCTGCTGACATGGCAAAAGAGGTGGAGTCCGATCCATCACCAACTGATGTGCCTGAATCAGAGTCGGAAGTCGCTTTGGTGGATAAAATACTTTCAGAGGAAATAAGACAGTTAGGTGAAGAGGTAAATTAAGTCATATGCCCTTTTATTGGTGAAGTACTGTGCTCAATAAAATGGTTTCATTTAACTAATACTTTTTGTTTCATGTAGGTTTCTATTCTTTTTAAGCAGTGCCAGCAAAAAAGTCTCAAAATCCAGCAATTTAAAAGGAAAATAGAGGAAACTTGGTCTTTTTCAAGGGACGAAGCTGCAAATTGTAAAGCTTTAGATGATGTCATTAAATTGCTATCCAATCAGGTAATTCTGAGTTCATGCCTCAAAGAATTTGAATCATGCTAAGCTGTGTATGTTCAAGTTAGACAGGTTTCATAATGATATTTTCTTTTGATTTTTTTTGGCTCGTTTAGTGTTTAACTGATATTTGTTTCGGACCCAAACATTTCCAAACCTCTATGTAAAAGAAGTGGTCAACACTTGGGTCGAAACAATATATTGAATCTAAACAAGATATTACCATGCATGATACCAAAATGGTTCAAGTTGATATACCAGATGATGCTAGCCTAAATATGATTTGTGAATTAGCACATTTACATGTGGTGTCGCTGTATTACCTTTTATATTGAGTCTTTTTATATTGTTATGCACAGAAGGATGTATTATCAGAGAAACTATCAGCAAAAGAGGCACATTCAGTGAACGAAACAATGTGCAGATCATCTAGCATAAAAGCCCTTGATGAAAGGGCTATTGTTGATATATGCACAACTTCTATAGATCATACCGAACCTACAAACAGTTCCCTGAAAAACCAGAAAAATGCAAGAATAGTTATTGATAGAAACGCCAGTGAAGTAATTGAGCAAATTGAACGTGGCATCTACTTCACATTTATTGCCTTGCCAGGTGGAAAAAAGGGCCTGAAAACAGTGAGGTTCAGGTGAGTAATAATTGATTTACAGTACATAGTGTTGTCATAGTTGTTAGTCACCTCTTTTCATGAATTAAACTGGATGTATTTCCTCGCTTTGCTCAGTCGGAAGCATTTCAACGAGGAGCAAGCGAAGATATGGTGGGATAAACACGGCGCAACAGCACTACTGAAGTACAATGTGGAAGAAACCGCAACATGATCCAGGGCAGATTTCAGAGTATCAGTAGATAATGAAGCAATGTAAATAAGACCAGCAAAGAGGGTTCCATCCCCAAATTTTCCCAATCGGCAATATTTAGTTTTGCATGCGGCACCAGATGTACAGAAAATTTCTCTTTAGCCCTAATCACAGAGAAATAATATGAATAGTGCAAGCCCCTGGTAAATGTACTCTTCATTAATGGATCAGTACATGATTAACCATTTTCCTGAGATGTTTTAAGCATCCTCAAACCTTTCATTTAACATATTACAGGTATATTAATTTGCTGCCTTAAAATTTATGGAATAGAAGTCTATTTGCATTGATCCACGGACTTAGCATAGTAGGACTGGTTCAATTTTTGTGAAAAGCTTGATATATCGGACCCTTTAATAAAAAAATAAATAAAAATATATAAGCTGTTTGCTGCGACTAGTTTTTCAACCAAATTGCGATTATCCAAGTAAACCATTTCGGATTCCCAAAATTACAAGATTTTCCGTCTTTCCCAAATTACGGGTCTTATACATAAATTTATGGACAAAAATGTGTCAAGGCAAAATGCCATACAACCTCGGCAACCCGATTACCAACAGTAAATAAAGCCATATCTCAAATATTTTATGAGGCAAAAAAAAAAAGGAAATTAACATACAAACGAACATCTATAATTTCAATTACCCGTGATCCATGGTAAAGTGCCAAAGAAAATTAGAATAACTATGTGAAGAAGTCTATAATGCACTCTCAGTTTTCATGAAATAAGTTATAACCCTGCGGGTTCTTACCCACAGGATCACATGTTACAACAATCATACATGAGACCACTCAATGGTCAGGCATCTGCCTTGTAAAATATTTATAATTAACACAGACAACAACAACACAAACCACCAAATGGAAGGCAAACCTAAAGACCGTGAAAAAATTAGCTACAAACACAGCCTAGTTAATTCGCTCTCACCATCCTGCGCCATCACCTGGACCTCTATCTTCTCAGTCTTATCAACACATCTCTTCTTATAAGGTACAAACCCTCTAACCGGCTTATCATTCCACTCCTTAACATTACCATAAACTAAACTATCAATCTTTATCAAGTTTTTACCTGATTCAACAGGATCTGCATTCTGACATTCTTTCAGATCTCCATTAGAGGCACTACTCGATCCCGTGAAAGACCCTACCCTCCTCATTTCTTTGCTTGCTGAATCATCCGAACGAATGCATTGCGCCTCAAGAGATATGGCCTCTGGTTTAATCAGAGGATATGACATAACACCAACTGGACTGCACAATGGAAAGGGGACAACAGCAACAGGTGAAATATTCTCTGCTGGAAGCGGTGGCATATAGTAGAAAAAGGGTAGCATGCCAGTATGCCACGAGGTACCTTCGGTCTCAACTTCCATTTCTCGATCTGTAAAACAGTTATCAGTGTCGATATTCTGTGCAGTAATAGCTTTTACTGCAACTGTCTTACCAAAGAGTTTCAAACTCGGAGAATTTGATTCAACACACACCTCTTCTTCTGGAGCATCACGAGTATTCACCTCGGATCTTTGTGCAGATTCCTAGTATTGCAATTTACAGAAAAATCAATTAGTTAAAATTAACTACAAATAATAATTAATTAATTAAATTACCTATTTATTATTTGTGTGCATATACATAAAAAATAGCTTCACATCTCTTTATAAGAAAATAAATAGAAGTATCTCATATATGGAAGAACTTGTATTACCTCAGGTGTAGGCAATTTTGCATCCGAGCCCGTAATAGCCATCTGAGGTGAAGCGCATCTAATCTGTTCATCCCCAGATGATCCGGACAACTGGGCCCCATTATCCTGCTCATTTGATCCAATAGTGGACTCCACTGGGGATGCACAACCACTTAAAACAGTTGGAAATCCAGACCCCGCAGACTCTGACGCAACAATCGATAAAACAGACATAGGTGATCCATTCTCTTCTTTCAAGAGAGCCTTCTCTGATTTCTTCAAAGATGGGATGGACTGCTTGCCAGAAACTCCATTTCCCAATTTTCGAGGGTACGGGCGTGTCGGCTTCCTCTTCGGCCGAGGTGGCGGTATATGAATTGGTGTCACGTTGCATGTGCTATTACTGTTAGTCGATTCACGTGCAACCTGTGCAGACATAAGAAAATTTAGAGCAAATCTTTGACAGTGTGAACAATTATAATGCTCGACTTTCATGAATTCATGACTTACTTTGAGATAAGTAAGGCCATGGGGCAGAGATAAGTTTATAATGAGGAAGGACAATTGACCTTAGAGAAAAACTTTTGAGCATGGCTTCTAATCTGGATTGTCGTCTTGGTACCGATATGCTCTGTCATAGTACTCTATTTGTTAGATATCAAATGATAAATATTTAGAATTTAATAATTTAATAGAAATTTGAAAGTACCTTCTATCCGGCGCCAATTACGCCCGTGAAGTTGTAAAGCTTCCAGAAATTTCTTGTGCTCTTCTTCTGTCCACTTCTCCCTCTGCTTAGTTATTGTGTAAGGCTTTCTTGCCTAAATTTAGATAGATCAAAATATACAATTAAGGCAAGATGAACAGTTTATACTTATTACATACTAAGCGCAACGGATTACAACTTTGAATTACCTTTGGTAAAGTATCATCTACCAATAAATCACTCCTGCCAATGGTAGCTGTCATGAATGAAGCTTTCTCCTACCGAAACACCAGTTTTTTTTTTTCAGATTACATTAATTAAATCGATTATTTTGCAACCGAAGTCGCTGCAGAAAATTCTGGCAACTAATTCTAAAACAAATTGTAAAATGATGGCACCAGTAGTTACTAAAAAGAGATATAATGGACTAGCTTGATTTAATAAAAGCCCAATGGTCCAAATTTCCTGATAAATATGAAATTACTAAAAAGCAATCTTATGATTTGCTCAGGAATAATGTAAAAATGGTTTGGCAAAAGCTACAATCTGAAAAATGCAAAGTAATTATAGAAGAATACTTTTTCTTCAAAAAATACAACCATCGGTACTAACTTACTGCTAATTAAGTAATTATCAATAATTCCAATAATAGAATAATTACCTGAATCTCCATGAAACGCCACCAGGAAAAGATTAGGTACTAAAAAATAACAGAAAGGCACTAGCTGACGGAAGTCTGCTAAAGTACAAAAGGCACTCCCAACTCCATTTATATTCCCTGAAAGCATCGACGAATTTTCGTGATCAATATTTAATCCAAAAATTAAGCCAAGGAAATTTAAATTCATTCAAGCTGATCGTCCAAAGTTGGAACACATCAGACTATTTTATAGACCTAAATCTAGAATTTGGATCCCAGCGAAACAAAACACGGAGAAGAGAAGAGAAGAGAAGAAACCGGATCAGACATCAATTGTGAGATTTTAGTAGTGAAAATTACACTCGATCTTACCTCCAGTAGACTAGCTAGTTAACTCGAATCCATTGGAGACGAGCGAAAAAAAACTTCTTCAATTAATGCAAGAGCGGTTGAGAAAGAAATGGAGGAATAGAAATAGTGGAGAAGCGTGTAGGAGGGAGAGAGGGGGAGAGAGGGGGAGAGGGGGAAGAAAAGAAAAGGGAAGCCACGTAGGACGGGATTTTTGTGTCGCTTTTTCTTATTTTTTTCTCATTCGGTGGAAAATTCCAGAAGCCGCTCGCTCCTTGTGGCTAGCGTTTCACGGAGTTGGACACGTGGCAATACATATAGTATTTATGATATCTCCCACCAAGACAAGTAACTTTTTGTGGTCCAACTATCCTTTCTTTTGTGTTGCCTCTTATGTTTCTAATGGCTCGTAAACCTTTCCTTTGAAAGTACGCCCAAAATTGTGGCTCTTAATTCTCTAACGGACGCGTGTCAGTAAAAAACCATACGATGGACAGATTATTTGCCACATTGAATCCAGGTTATTAACCTCGCTTTTTCTTTGAGGCCTATGGTTTATCTACTGGATAAGCAATTAAGCAGGATTAGCCTGTAAAATGACTGGATAGTATTTCCTGTCCTTTCTTTGTATATTTGCACGCTATAGCCTATATCTTCTTTCTATGTATTATCCTGTAAAATTACCTTTCTATTTCTCTGTATTTTGCACGATATATTACGGATTTGTGTTTTTGAAGAAGTATTAGGCGAAAAACCTATCATTAACGGTAATATGGCACTTCTCAATAATATAATAGATAGGCCCGGAATTGTCCCGAGTTTCTTTCAGGTTGGTCTACCAATTATTGCATTCTAAGCAGATGGTCACTGTTCAATTCACATAAGAAAGCACTTCTTCTTCTTCCTTCATCAAATTCAAGGGGAATGAAACTAATCCAAAGGTTCAATAGAATTACCAGTAAACCCATCAAAAGGGGCTGTTATATAGACGGATATGGCCCCTAAGGTAGCCTTCTATATATATATATATAGAGTTAGGCTGGGGTGCTATGGATAGCATAGTGGCCTCTATGCTACGGCTCAATATTTGAGTTTTCAAAATCCAAACGGTCGATCTGAACCGTTCATCTTATTCTCCATATTAATATCTGCTTGGAGACCAAATTTTACATTTTTCTGAATTTTTTTACTATTTATTAAGTATTTTACAAAATTGTTGATCCAACGGTGGCTGCACAAAACAGTAAAACCATTGGATTAGCGATTTTCAAAGTGGCTTAATAAATAGTAAAAAAAATCAGAAAATTATAAAATTTGGTCTCCAAGCAGATATTAATATGAAGAATAAGATGAACGGTTCGGATCGACCGTTTGGATTTTGAAAACTCGAATATTAAGCCGTAGCATAGAGACCACTATGCTATCCATAGCACCCAGCCTAACTCTATATATATATATATATGGAAGGGCTTCTCCGATATTAATTTTGAAAGTTCCGCACCATACATAGTTCTAGAATAGCTCGTGTTAAAATATGTCCTTGGTACTTATCGTATGTCCAATTTTAATGTATTACGTGTTTGTCGTTCCAAAAGAAAGAAAGAAATATCAATCTTGACAATCTCTAGAAATAATATTTTAATTTGAAATCCAACAATATCAACATGATATATATTCACATTACTATGTCTATGATGAGATTTGATATACGTTTATAATTTCATAATCTTTTTATTAATGAAAAGTTCAAAAAATAAAAAGTTCAAAAAAATACATAAGATATCCGATTATAGAGAACAATAGAAAATAAAAATTCAGATTTTTCATGGCCTAGGATTTATCTACAATTTTATGGTTAAAATAAAAATAAAAATTTCCAAATATCTAGAGCCGCTAAAAATCGAAATAGGGAGAACCAGAAGAAGCGGATTTGAAAAAGTGCACGGAGTTGGATGGGTAATGATATAACAGAGCGATTTTGCTTCACACAGCGCGTGATAAATGGAGACAGTATGAAAAATATATGCTTTTTGAGCTTCACAAAGAAAAGTAAGCTCTGTTAATATATTCGCCTGAGTTGAATAGAGAACAGGAATCCAGCATAATAAAAGAAGGAAAGTCAAAAAGGTGATGGCCCACAAAGTTTCGCTGGAATTCACTGTGCGTTTGACACGTCACAATAGCTGCTTCTTACTCTGAGGTGATGACACGTGTCTTCGCTACAAGGAGCTATTGTTTTGAACTTTGGATGGATGCTAATTAATCACGGTCTTTAATAAATGGCTGCACCGAGCACTAACATAACATGTCCCTGAAAATATTTCGAATCTCCCGAAATTGTGTCTAAAGTTTAAAACATATTAGTTCAATAGTTGGCTGAATAACTTTTGTTATACAAATCACCTAAAATGAATATACTAGTTTACTTTATAGTTTATGCTACTAATACTATTAATAAGACTTCAGTTAATGAGTAAGGCAATGAGAGATTTGACTGTCACATAATTTGATTTGATTGGGTACAGCTGTTGCCTGTTGGAGGCAGTAATCGGCTCCTCATTGAATAGAAATAATTTGTGAGAAGACTCGGGAACATGAATTGAGATTTGGACTTTCATCCGTGCGAGCATTGAAATATGAAATAGGAAAAAGATAGATAAGAGCACAATTTGCACAAAGTATTGGACAATAGAAGTGGCGTAGACGGTGGAACTTTGTTGGCCACAACAAAATTTAGTTTCAAATTAAAATAAAAAATTCTGGCCACATATCGTTTCGGCTTCTCACAGTTGCAGCCGTCTGACGTGGGATTTTTTGTTGTTTCTGTTTGCTATTTTTAATTATTTTTTATAAGCTATGACGGTGGGGTCAGTTATTACAGTCAGACCCTTGCAAATTAAATTAGGCACGATTAGAGATATTTCCCAAAACCTCATAGGAAAATTTTCCCAATTTAGAGCATGACGACGCGGAGGCGGAGATATCAGACATTTATGATTGCATTGATTCAGGTAAAACCTAACGAAATATCACTGATTCACTGTATTGGCTGCATTAAATTTAAAGAAACTTTGTCAATGTTTCAGTCCCTCCATTTCCAAGTAACCGACAGAGGTTGGTGGGGTACAGTCAGCTGTCAGGGGGAAGAAAAAGTTGTCAAGGCGCACAGTCACGAATCCGTATCCTCAAAAGCATTATCTCAACAAAAAAAAAAAAAAAAGCATGATCTCAAGAGAGAATCTTTTGAGTTAATGAATTTGAGTCATCTCATTTTAAACGGAGTTAATTCAGCACTTGCTAATAATATAAGAAGTCTTTTAATATTAGTGCAAATTTAATCTGTACGAATCTTAAAACATATCGTACGGTTGAAATTCATTCACTCAAAAGATTCCTTTTGAGATAATGCAGAGGATACGAAATTCCACAGTTTTTTTATTTTCATAAATTAAAAACATCAAATTATCGAAAATAGAATAAATTTACTTTTATATTTAGGTCATGAATTGGACTGAGGTAATGAGTTGGTTTTATTGAAGTATCTGCTGAGATCAAATCAATTGTTCGGTCTCAATAATTTACATAAATGGCAGTATGTCTTGATCATAAAAAACTTGAAAAATGTTGTTTATAAAAAATTGTGAATTTAGGGTCTAAATTAATTTATGTTTCAGTTATTGGTTTGGTCTAACAAGCTAATGAGACCGATTGAATTTTCACACAATGTGATAGTTCAAGTAGAAATCGTTACTGATTCGGTTTCATTCTTTATCGTACAGAATAAATAATGCATCTTATTTTCATAATTTTTTTTTTCTAAAAATAAAAAATGCTGGCCAGACTGGTCGGACAAGATCCACCACTCATCTCTGCACCTGTTGTTTTATTTCTTTTTCAAAAATACGTTTTGAAATTTTGATCACGTGGGACCGGAAATTGGAGAATGACAATAAAATTTGTGTGGCTGTTAAGCAAGAGCAGGGCAAAAGAAAATACTTCATTATCATCTTTTTCACTATTTAAATATAATATTTTTATTATAAGTATTTCAATTCAGCCAATTGGGCCAAAGATCTCAGATAAGCATTATTTTACCCATAAGCTCCTCATAGTCAGGGACGGACCCACATGGAACTGAGGAAACAGTCGTCCTCCTAGACTTTGATTTTTAATGAAGATCTATGAGTCTTGACCGATTTTAATCTCTTTGAATTTTTTTTGTCCTTCTCTGAATTTCTGAATTTTAATGTGTAAAATTTGAGGTTAAAATTAAAATAATTTTTTTGAATTATGATTTGTCATTAGAATAATAAGTTAGAACATTATAAATTATAAGTCAAAATATTAAAAAATATAAATTAAAACATTGTTATTTACAGAGTATCCAATTAGTTAATATATTTAAACCTTATTAGTTATTTAAATCTGATTCATTATTTTTTTGTCCCCCAACAAAAATCCTGAATCTGCATGTAACATACATGCTCATTGGTGGATCCATAATTTCGAGTTCTCAATCTCTGCCGTGCAGCACAAAACTTAACGTGATCAGATGGTTAGAAGTTATTCGACATACGTGCTGCACGAAATATAATATGAAATCCAAAATTTCAATAAAACCTATTTTGTGAGAATTTTTTGTTAAGAAATATAAACAAGTTTTTGTGAGAAAAATAATATTTGTATAGAAAATCTATTAGTCGGGTTGATTAAAATATAATAACAAGTGACAACTAATCAACTAAAATTTAATATATTATTTTTCAGATTGATTATGTTTGGTTGATCAAGTTAACCGGGTTACAATTACACTCTTAATTCTAAAGAAAAGATCCGTTGAATTACTATCTTATGTTTGGTTGTGGAGTAAGAGGTGGAGTAAACCCCTTACTCCACGCTTAAGGAGCCAAACGAGGAGTAACATAGGCGGTTTAAGATGAAGTAAGATTTGAGCTAAACCGGAATAACTTACACCACCTAGAGAGGTGGTTTAGCTTACTCCACCAAACATGATTAACTTACTCCGGTTTAGCTTGGAGTAAGAAATTTAATCCGGTTTAACTTTACTCCACAACCAAACATTACCTTAATTTGTATTTTTCTCGTTTGCTATCCCTTCTTTCTTTCTAACGCAATCAAAATGTTATTTTAGAGTTTTGACACGAAAGTAGCAGAGTAGTGTGCACAACAGATCTCGAATAAAATATTAGAGGTGTAAATAGAAAGAAGAAACGGTGCAACCATTTTCATAACATGGGCTTTTTAAGGCCTTAAGATAAATACAGCCTGTTATTATTTTCAAGAATTTGGTGTCTTCAACGATGTAATTGGTTCGATCAGTTGATTAAAATTGCATTCATTTACAGTTTTGATGTTGATTTCCTTCAAGTATAAACAACAAATGCGTACCAAACCATGATTTTTCATTGGTGAATCCAGAATTTAAAATTCTTCCCCAAATAAGAACCATATTTATTTATTTATCTATCAGAATCATATTGTCATAAACAATATAACATAGTTCAATAAAATAGACTTAAAAGGTATCCAAACGAAAAGTAAGCCCTGATCTGATATTCTTATTATGAAAGAAAGAACAAAGTATATATATATAATAAATACAAAAGAGAGACAAATGTCTCATGTCAAAACTGCACAGTTTAAAGAGTAGACAGGATCATATCCCGTTGAATTCAGATTCAGTGCGGTATCCTACCGTGTAGAATGAGATCTGCATTGTCCGTTTTAACCTAGCACAAATCTTAAAGCGGACTCCCTATAATCCAAATAGGTGCCGAAATGATTTTGGTTCGGCTGGGAGTTATTCTATGCGGTAGGGTACCGCAGGGGATACTCACTGATATGATATCCCGTTCAGATAAAGTCACTGACATGTCACATCCCATCCAATGTAGAAAAATGAGAACGTCCAATAGAATCGACAAACCCACGAACAGAGAGCTCTGGCAGAGACATGTCGGTCTCTGCTAGTGAGTTGTGATCAATGAAGATAACAACAACTGTGATGTCATCATGGAAGTACCGCCGAATTCCCTTCTCTACTTTCTTCAAATCTTCATACCTCATTTGCCGTTTTATCGCCGCCTCCTTCAGAGCTGCTTTCACCAGCCTCTTCGCTATTCCCTGATCATCAAAACAACACATTTGTTACAAGAATTCACCCAATTCGGACATTCTAACATGGTTTCCTTGAGTAACCTTCCTCCTTTTCCCCAAATCCTGGCTTAACTAAATATTTTCTGTCATGACTACTAATAAGAGTGAGTACTAAATATGAACCGTTCAACATGATCTCCGTATCAAAACATACTCGCAAACTAAATTTTACATTTTTTAGATTTTTTTTTTTATTATTTTTTTAGATAGATAGAAAATCACTACTTTTGAATGGCCTAGAAGTTTTAGATCAAGTTATTTTCTACCTATCGAAAAAAAAGTACAAAAAATTTAAAATATGTAAAATCTGATCTACAATTACATTTTATTTTCATATGGGGATCATTTTGAACTGTTCATATCGAACTATGAAAATGAAGATATTGATCTATAGTACGGACCAATCCGTGCTATGCATAGTAGCATAGTCTCACTATTGCTGTTATAATAATTAGTAACCTTTTTGTTATTTAAAAAAAAAAAAAGATATTCTTTTGGTCCAGATAGCAAGGGGGTCATACGGGTCTTGGATTATTGCTGACAATGTCAACGGCTTCCTGGTTGGTGAGTTGTTCCCAAAGACCATCGGATGCGAAGATCAAAAATTGATCTTGCGGACGAAGTACTCGTGTAATGATTGATGGCTCTGATGATAAGATAGGCCGGCGGAGAGGTTCAGAGAGTTTAAATCGAGCTACTGTTGGGTCCATGGAGAATTCAGGCTTTTTCAAATATGCATCTCCTATCGTTCTCGAGACCTGAATGAATATACGAAGATTAGATGTTTAAAGTAAAAAGAAGGAAATCAACACTAATAATTTTGTGAAATTACAATATTACCACTCACCTGTATAATCCCTTTGATGCGCCAAACCCCGTGCTTAAGCACGACAATGTTGTTATCATCTGGGTGGAGAGATCTAAGCTCTTGCCTCACCTCTGATACACTCGCATTATGATCTCGTGTTATCTGCTCAGCAATGATTTTATTGTCTGATCGGCTTAAAGAACCAACAACTACGCGAGAATCTCCCAAGTTGGCAACGTAGAGAGTTCCCCTCCATATGACTCCAACCAAACAGCACGAACCAATTGCAGCTATAACGGGTTTGAACGGATGCATCCTTCGCACATGTGTTAAGAAGCCATCCTCGGTTGCGGAGAATGCATTTCTAACAACCTCCTCAGATATTGTGCCTGATTCACGAGCAATCCCTATGATGTGTATGAAAATGTAATTTAGTGTATGGTCTGAAGGAACAGCTATTCAACCATCTAAACATAAAAAAAAAAATAACATGTTTGCAACCACACAATATTTAGGATTAAAATGCACAAAAAAAGAACAGGCAACAAAACTTTAATTATGTCTCCCTATAATTCTTCCAAAAGAGAACTACTTATAAAATTTGTCCCTCAATAGCAATCCAAACTCCTTTTCCTATTTCTTTCTTTTTTCAATAGAAGTGGCACTAAAGAGCAAACAGTTATCGTTATTAGAAAAGTATTGATTATAAGAAACTAAGAAACTAAAAGGGGCAGGAGTCAGGACCCAGTGACAGTGGATATAACTTGAAATCATGAAAATCATCAAACTTAAATTAATAATAATCTGAGATTTGGATATGATCTACCTGGCATGAATTTCATGCATGTGAAAAATGATGACGTTTGGTGAAAATTGCATGAATTTGATACATCTGGCATGAATTAAACATAATCTTTGATGGATTATACTTCACAATGAGAAAATTGCATGAATTTGATACATATGAGCTAGGTACATGCAAACATACAGACAACTAAGACATGTACAGCAGAGAACATCAAAGAAAGATGTCATGCTCATATATATATATATATATTTTCTTTTAATAGGATTTTCTGTTCAATGACAACTATACCAAATAAAGAATCGTTTTCCAATGAAAATAGCAGGACCTTTATACCACTATTTTATTATAATTTAGTTAAACACCTCATTAGGCTAAAAGGAAGCATCTAGGACAAGTTGACTATGTAATGCCGTACTAGATTGGCCAACAAAAAAAGATACTTTTTATAACAGCTACACGGAAGTACATTTTGATACAAAAAATGTACTTCCTATATTTCCTGCATGATGTATGAGCTCAATTAAATAATTTACAAAGTTGGGTACTGGATACCAAAAAAAAAAAGTTCTATTCACTTTCTCTGAGAAAAAACAACAAATATTTCAATCGATCAAGAGCACAACCAAAAATCATATATAATGATCTAATCTGATCATCGTCAATTTTCATGTACCAAAATAACAAACCACAGATTTGTCCTTTCCACAGATAAACTCTGATTGAGAAATCAAAATCAATCAAATACACACTTACTGACAAGATGCTGGAACAGATGATCGGCGACGAATCTTGAAGCATCAGCGCCTCCATGACCATCATATACCCCGACAAATGTCCCCGCCGGGCTCGTCTCAACCTGACTATGATCCTCTATGATATCATTCGCCTGAGCAACGGCGAAAGAATACTCACCGGCCGAATGCTTGCCGAGGCCTCTGGACCAAACCAGGCAATCCTCTTGATCGACATTGGGCTCCGATTCATCCTTCGTCATACACGAGTACCTCCTAGTCACTGGGCCCCAGCACGACGCCGCTAGCCTCCCCATACACGGCCACATCCCTCATTTCCCGGTGCAGAGTATCAGGTTTTGATTTTAATAAAGTTAAACAGTTAGATTTGGTTAGACTTGAATTTGGATTTCGATTTCGATTTGAACGGAGAGATTGAGGAAAAACCGGAGGCAAGAGCGGGTGAAGTTGAGCGCGGACTGCTCTGCTTTTATAGAGGGTTTAGGAACGAATTCATATCAACCTGAGGTAACATAAATTTTGAATTTGGATATGGATCGTCCGATCTTCTTTGGCACGAATATTAAAGGATCTATGTGTTCCACCTTTCTGATCGGAATGGTCCGGATCCAAATTAAAATTGTGTTTTACTTTAGGGGATCCAGACCCGTTTAGGAGCTGAAGCTTTCATGTCTGGAAATTTACGGAACTACCACTGAAAACCGTGAGGGATACACTTGGATCGGGTTTCCTCTCAACCTGACCCGACCCGTATTACTCTGTCTCATCAGGTTTAAGATCAAAATGGAGATAGGAGATGATCAGATTTCATTCTTCTAACTTATTTTTAAGGTTAGTTTGGGACAGTAATTACTCATTAGTCAAGCTGAGACATTTTCTTAGTTTTGGAGGAAATAATTATTGATATGATGTTTTAGAAGAATTTATTTAATAACATTAACAATTGAGATAACCGCATTTTGTAGATTGAACCCGACCCGACCCGACCCAATATAGTGAAATCCAATAAGAGAGAGATTAGCGTAGGTGGTAGAGAATGGAGAGGGGGCAGAGAAGAAAAGGTGAAAAAGAGGAAAAAAAGGAAAAGAAAAAGTGCACACACGGAGACATGGAGGAGGTCATGCTCACCACCGTGACTTTGGGAGACAGGTTGACTTTCATGCTCCTTAAAATAATTTATTTCATTTTTTTTAATGCATCTCCTTAAATTAATTTCAAGTTGTTTAACAACTAAAACTCTCACCATTGGATCATTATTTAATATTAGCAAATTTTGTATTATCAATTGGGTATCACAAATTCTACATTTGTTTTGAAATAGATGGATCAACCCGTGTTATAGATTTATATTTATATTTTTAAAGTTCAAATCAGTTGAAATGCATGAGAAGACCAATTTTTTTTATTCTTTTAAATAGATAGAAAATAACTATTTTTAGATGGTCCCAAAATTTTAAATTTGGTGATTTTTTATCTATTTTTAAATAGAAAAGAAATTCTGAAAAAAAAATATAAAATGTGATCTCCAAGTACATTTTTATATGGAAATCATGTTTAACAGTTCGAATGACCTATTTGAATTTGAAAAGAAAAATACAAATTCATAGGACAAGTCAATCCGTAATATACGTATTACCCGTAATCTCACTCATCCGAAATTTTATATTTGATTTAATAAAAAAAGTTTATATAGTCTGGAAATGCTGAGGGATGATCAGAACATCAGATCACCAAAGTTTATTATAAGCAATAATTTAAGATATGTAAGGCGATTGATCAGGGGCTATGGCTATGGCTATGGCTATGGCTATAAAAACGAAAAGAAGGAGATGGTTTGTTGGGAGAAAGTTCAGTCAACCAGTTTACATCACTGAGAACTTGTGAATTTCTTCTGACCAGCCAAAAAGAAAACCCTTTCTTGGTCCAATCTTCTCCATTTCTACACAAACTGGAGAGAGTTGTGATTTCTTTTTAGAAAATAATTTCCAAATCTGTAAATTTAGTCTATAAAATTTATTTATCTAAAGAAGATTTTGAAAATTTGAAGAAGTTTAATTCAAGATCATTTACAAATTTTACACATAATAATCAAATTAACGAGCTACATAACTCACCTTCTTCAAGTATCCCTTGTGTATCTATTTTTGAATCTGTATCACCCCAGGTACCTGTACCTGAGGTGCAAGCCATAAATATGGGCCGCTCTTTTTCATGTGGCACGAATCTCAAAGCACACACTCTACAGTCTTAACCGGCTCCGAATTGAATTTGGCCCAGCGGGGGTTAATATGGGCCGTCCATTCTTTTTAATTGTATCTCAGGTACCTGGGGGGACACATACTCTATTTTTTCATTGATTAAACATCCTAAAATGCACACTCAATTAGTATTCAAAATGAATGTTTGCATGTTTATATTGTTTGTGAAAAGTTGAAAAATAAAATAAAATAATGAAAGAGTATTTGGGATGAGAATTTGAAAGATAACTACGTATATTTACCATGATTTCAATTATGAAATTTCATTATATTTACATCAGTATTAGAAAGAAAATAATCAACATGTGATATCCTTGTTAAGGGCATCTCCATTACTTGTTGGAATGGAGGGAAGAATTCTGTTTAAAAAGTGCAATGTGGGCCCAAAATAGCTGGTGACTTGGTAAGAGATAAAGATCTTTTATGGAATTCTTTAATGGTAGTCCCTGTTACAAGGCACATATGAATTATGAAATAAACTTTTACAAAGGTTCTCGTATTATGTTAAAATGAAAGAGAGGTGATAATTATTATTCACAAAATTTTCAGTGGATCTAATGCAAAAGGAAGCGTCTGATGTGATTTTTACTACTACACAAGTAATAAATCCTAATTTACTCTCAATTCGGTTGCAAGTGTACAACCTTGTCAAGTAGTATTTAGGGATCGTCTCCACAGGGACAATTCGGAATATTAAACCTAACCTAATTAATTTAATTTAGTAAAAGGAAATAAAGGAATTTGTTTGTTTTCTATGATGGTTTGGTTTGTTGCTGATCAAATTGAATTAACTAAATTCTAGGTCTAAATGTGGTTTTAAACAAGAATGAGAAATTAGGGTCTATTAGGGTTCCTATCCACTAATGTCACGATTAATTGATTTATTAAGGTTGTTCTTATAAATATGAAGGCACAGTCTAATGTTATCGGTATAAAGTGATATTTCTATGTTAATACCGTCTTTAAATTAGTATAAATGTCACCTCTCGGTACTTGGTTACACTAACCCAAAGTTATTAAGTCTTTAACTGTCCCAATTGGTATAGAAAGTTATTCGTCACCTCTCGGTACTTGGTACAATTTTCTAACCTATCGGGTTAAGCCCGTATAAGATGAGCGTCTCCTCTCGGTACTTAGCCTATCAAATACTCTTTTCTTTATGGTCAGGACTAAATATTCAATTTCTCAATTGTAAATACCGAATCCTAGGGTTTCATGCAATTTCGCTTAAGTCATCACAAACAAGTAATATAAAGAAAAGATCATACCAAGGAACAAGTAAATATAATATAAAATCAACTAATCCATGACATAAGTTTCAAGTTCTAACCCTAATCAACCCTAGAAATAGCCTTAGCCAATCATGGCTGCAGCACACAAGAGAAATAACAGGTAAAAGAGTTCTAAGAGAAAGAAATCAATGTAACCGCTCGAAGAATTCGCTATCTTCTTCTCCCTTCTTTTGTCTCTCCTTTTTCTCCTTATTCTCCTGTGCTTTTCTCTCTTTCTAATGTCTAAAATTCGTCCCTAAAACAGTTTTTTTCCTTCCAGAATTAAAAACAACTAATTATAGCAAAAATCGCTTCTGGAACTGTTTATTGCGGGCCGCAATAACTTCCATTGCGGGCCGCAATAATAATACAAATTTTTCTGTTCTGCAAATCGGCTCTGACTAGTTGGTTGCGGCCCGCAATAAAATAATTGCGGCCCGCAATAAAAGTGAAAATTCGCCAGATTTGTGCTTTCTTGCTCCAGATAGCTCGTCTTCCTTCGTTAAGCTCCAAGCACTTGATTGCCTACAAAATAAACACAACTAGGGCAGTAACTTGAACTTTTAAACATTTATAACCTAATTAAATTCTAATTTCAACAAAACTCGGTTTAATTTACACAACAAACCCTATGTTTCAACATATATCATTGTGGCTTATCAAATTCCCCCAAGCCTAGTCTTTGCTTGTCCCAAGCAAGTCTAAACCCTCACAGGGATTCCCGGGTTTTGTTTATGTATTTCAAACCAAGTTATCTAAACTATCCTAAAGACTTAAAAAATAAAATTGGTCAGTCAAAGCAATTTAGGGTTCAAACAATTCAATTCAAAGCATGAGTATGTCAAACAATTATGCGGGTTTCTTTCAATGATCTTCTTCACCTCACAAACGCACGTTTTGATTTTAATTAAGCAAGTTTATATCTATATGACACTTCAGAATTAGTTAATCCTAAATTTTTCTCCCCCCGTTCTACAAGTGACAACCAATTCCAGAAAATCCTTTTAAAAATTTAATTTTTGTTAGGGGTGTAGACTGTGCCTGATGCTTTGACTTTTTTTTTTTACTTGTGCATCCGTCTGTTTTTGGCTCACTCATTTTTCCACTCATTTTTATTTTATTATTATATATATATTTTTTCATATTTTTTTGTTTTATTATTATTATTTTTTTTTATATATATATTTTTTTTTAATATGCGGATGTATCTGTCCTAAGGACTTCAATCCAACATAGCTCACTTTTTTTCAGCCTACACCTTTGTTCAATTAAGTCCAATTAGAAAAGAATTTCTGAATCTCGCGCAAAGTTTCCTACGGGCACCAAGCCTTTCGGTAACTCTTGGCATTGCGCGTCTGAGACTTGATATTCAACATGTAGAGAGGTTCTAATTTAAGATCACAGGTACTAAAGTGTCATAAAACATAAATTCACTAATTATTATGTCAACTTGCGCCATGTGGTTATACCATTGAAATCCCCACTTAGATTGTGACATTTTCTCAAAACATTCAAATTTAATTAAGTCCTAAACCCCTAAATAGCACAGAACCTACCATTAACTTAAACCTAAGGTAAACCTAAGATACAATTCCTACAATTTTACCCCCCCAAGCCTAAACATTGGCACCGACCCGGTGCAATTAAAAAAAACTAATGAAAGGTAAAAAGAGGAGATAAAGAAACTCACAATGAAATCAGGCTGGTGGAGGTGGTGGAGGTGGCTGCGCAGTCCCCTGAGAAGAAGATGTACCAGTCGCTGATGGTGCTGGACGTGTAGGTCTGCGGCGCCGCGGTATCGGATCAGCAGAAACAAAGCCAGAGTCAGACATATGCCCATAGATGCGGTCCGTCCTATAGTAGGTGGCATGCTGCTGCTCAGCTATCTCATCCACCGTCCCTGCAAGGTCCGTGTACTGGACATGCATGCGCCCCATCTGATCGGTGAGCCGAGTCATGTCAGAGTGAGAAGTGCTGAACTGACCCGTCATGTAGGTCTGATGCTCAGTAAACTGCCCTCCTATGTGAGTACGGAGATCGGCAATCTGTCGATCAACAGAGTTGAACCGCTCATCCACATAGTCACGCAGCTTTGTGATGTTGGTGTTCATGGTCTGCATCAACTCGTACATTTGCTGCGGGGTCACTTGGTCAGCACCGGGAGCCCAAAATGGAGGAGGCTGAGGCTGCTCAGGTCCAGGGATCCCAAATGGATCAACAGCGGCTTGTGCGGCAGGTGGTCGAGCCATATCGAGGGGCAGAATCCAAGTGGAGGGATCTGTCCTATCAACCGGTATCCGGAGAGGCATGGGAATCTGCCGACCGCTAGAGAGGAAGAAGAAAGAGTTGCCGACGCGAGTGAAGATGCCAGCCGTCTGAAGATATGCCATATCTATGAACTCGGTCTGCTTTTGGAGTTGATGGGCAAGGACTTTGAAAACTGGCCCTTCTGCAGGAATGACCCCATGGTAGATGGCAAGACGGGTCACAAAGCCCCCACAGGAGATCATACCGCCCGGAGTGGCATTTGTCCTCACGTTCAGGAGATTGTCGATGAAGAAGCTGCCAACGTGGGGTAATTTCTCGGGATTGGTTAGGGCATGGATCATGGCATAGATGAAATACGACTCGCACTCGCCCAAGGTGCCCACTGTCTCTCCGCGTGCAAAGATGGTGAAGGAGAGAGCACGCTGGATGTAGCGAAACACCGGGTGGCTGATCTGACTCGCCTTGTATGTCCGCCTCGGACCACCAATCAGCTGGCAGGAGAATTCGTAGAAGCTGGAGTCCGGCTCCCAATCTGGCACCGTCACGGCATCAGCCCGGAGAGGAAACCCCAGGAGGTTGCTGAGTTCCTCAATCGTAATCTGGTACTCTGCACCATCCAAATAATACTGCAATAGAGTGTCATTTTCCATGTGCAGAGTAGACAGGAATTCATAGGTCAGGGTGCGGTACGCAGGAAATGGTTTGGTACAGTAGTCCCAGATACCAAGGGAAGACATGAGGAGATGAACCTCATCTAGAATGCCCAACTGCTGAAGGGTAGGTATGTGAACATACTTGGGCTGGACAACTTTTTTGGTCTTAAGAATTTGAAAGTTTTCTCGTGCTTTTGGATGCACAAATCTAAGACCATAATCAGTGTCTTTGTTTTCAGGCCACTGATCTTGAGGTAGAGTGGTCCAGTCAGGTTGGTCAGACATTTCAATATCATTAGACCCACTATTGGTACCGTCCCCTCTTCGATATTGTTTGGACCGTTTCGAGGGGATGAACTCATCCTCTGCTATTGCCTTACCCTTGCCCCTTGGTTTTGGTGGCATGATTGGTGACCAATTTGGTTCAATTCAATTACAATTCACAATCAATTCAATTACCAATTTGGTTCAATTCAAGCAATTGAAATTAAATAGAGTTAGAGATACAACCAAATGTGTGCAATCAAACCAATGTGAAGTGTAGATGCAACTGAGAAATCCAAACGCCGAGTCGACCCGCCAAATTCCGGAAAAATCAGCCTTGTAATGCCTTCTGTGAGCTTTATTGCGGGCCGCAATAAGTCTCTTTGCGGGCCGCAATAAGGTATGTTGAATGCTGGAGGCCTCTGTCTTCTTCGTTGCGGGCCGCAATAAACGGGATTGCGGGCCGCAATGGGTGTGCGTGAAACGGCGTTTTGCTGGCTGCTGTCTTGCGGGCCGCAATGAGTTGGTGTTGCGGGCCGCAATACTCGCGGTGGAGAGGCGGAAAGAAGTGGCGGCTGGTTGGATTTTGTAGTGAGAGAGAGATAGGGTTAGAGAGAGAGAGAGAAAAAGAGAGATGTAGAGATGAGATGGAAAGAGATGGAGAGGGAGAGAGATCGGGAGAGAGAAAGAGATTGAGAGAGAGAGAGTAGAGATGGGGAGGTGTAGAGAGAAAAAGGTAGAGAGAGAGAGTTAAGAGAAAAGAATGGGAGATCGGGAGAGAGAAAGAAGTGGGGGAAGGGGTCAGAGAGAGAGAGAGATTTGCGGAAAGGCCCCCCTTTTATCACAAATTCGCGTCTGTTCGGCCTCCATTGCGGGCCGCAATAACTGTCATTGCGGGCCGCAATGGACTCTTTTTTTTTTTTTTTTTTTTTTTTTTGACTCTCTGACTACTTGATTGCGGCCCGCAATAAACGGGATTGCGGACCGCAATTAACTCAAAATTAAGACTTGACCTTCGGAAGTCTCTGACTGCTTGGTTGCGGCCCGCAATAAAATTATTGCGGCCCGCAAAGGAGCCTGAAATCTTCTGAAAAACCTAAATTAACCTATCTAAATGCAAATAAAATTTAAAAATACGAAATTTAAAATTGCAAAAAGGTAAAGTGCTTGGGTTGCCTCCCAAGAAGCGCTCTTTTAGGGTCTCGAGCTCGACCATTCTCCTCTTTTAGTTCATTTGTGCATCGGTAAGGGAGATGTTAATCTTCCCTTCAACCGGTTCTCCATGATTGTACACCTTGAGCCGCTGGCCATTTACTTTAAATGCGCCAGTTCGTTCGCTCCAGATTTCTACCGCCCCATGTTCAAACACGCGTTTCACCTGAAATGGGCCACTCCATTTGGACTTGAGTTTGCCTGCAAAGAGTTTAAAACGTGAATTGAACAATAAAACATAATCACCGATTTTAAACTCCCTTCGTATGATGTGCTTGTCATGCCATTGTTTTGTCTTCTCCTTGTAGATTTTGGCATTCTCATACGCGTTGAGACGGATCTCCTCAAGTTCATGCAAGTCGAGGATGCGTTTTTGACCGGCTTGGTGCATGTCGAAATTGAGGGACTTGATAGCCCAGAATGCCCTATGCTCCAATTCGACTGGCAAATGGCATGGCTTACCATAGACAAGCTTAAAAGGGGTCATGCCAATTGGTGTCTTGTAGGCCGTGCGGTATGCCCAAAGTGCATCATCTAACCTCAGACTCCAGTCTTTTCGGGACAATCCTACAGCAGTTTGAAGGATGTGCTTTATCTCTCAGTTTGACACTTCAACTTGGCCACTTGTTTGCGGGTGGTACGGAGTTGCCACCTTGTGTTTAACTCCATACTTTTCCATTAAACTTTCAAAGGAGCGATTTATGAAGTGTGAGCCTCCATCACTAATCACCACCCGTGGAACACCAAATCTTGGGAAGATTATCTTTTGGAAGAGGCGTTTGACGGTCTTTGAATCGGCCCCTGGGCTTGGTATTGCTTCTACCCATTTGGAGACATAATCCACTGCTACAAGGATGTATTTGTTGTTGCATGAACTCGGAAATGGCCCCATGAAATCAATCCCCCACACATCGAACAATTCGACCTCGAGGATGCTTTGTTGAGGCATCTCATGTCGCTTGGTGATGCCTCCCAACCTTTGGCATTTGTCACAAGAGACAACAAATTGCCTTGTATCCTTAAAAAGAGTTGGCCAAAAGAAACCTGCTTGCAGGACCTTGGCGGCGGTCTTATTGGTTGAGGCATGTCCTCCATATGGTGATGAATGACAATGGTGAAGAATTGATTGAACCTCATCCTGCGGAATGCAACGCCTATGAATCCCATCAACACCAAGCTTGAAGAGATATGGGTCATCCCAAAAGTAGTGCTTGGTATCCGCAAAGAATTTCTTCCGTTGTTGGTAGGTGAGATAGGGTGGTAGAACTCCGCATGCAAGATAATTTGCAATATCCGCGAACCATGGGTATTCGATTTTACCCACTTGGTAGAGCTGCTCATCGGCAAAAGAGTCATCAATGGGTAAGTCTTCATTTGGTTCAGGTTTGATGCGCGAAAGGTGGTCAGCTACAAGGTTCTCGGTACCCTTCTTGTCTCTAATCTCCAGGTCGAACTCTTGGAGTAAGAGAATCCAACGAATGAGACGAGGTTTGGCATCCTTTTTCGTGAGGAGATAGCGAACCGCGGCATGATCCGTGTAGACTATCACCTTGGAACCAACTAGGTAAGGTCTAAACTTGTTGATGGCGAAGACCACCGCGAGTAGCTCCTTTTCGGTAGTGGTGTAGTTGACTTGAGCCTCATCTAGAACTTTGCTTGCATAGTAGATGGCGCACGGCTTTTTGTCAATTCGTTGCCCTAACACTGCTCCAATGGCGTAATCGCTCGCATCACACATAATCTCGAAAGATTCGTTCCAATTTGGTGGTTGCAGGATGGGAGCGGAGATCAATGCTTCCTTTAACTTATTAAAAGCATCTAGACACTCTTGGGTAAAATCAAATGGAGCATCTTTTAACAAAAGATTGGTCAAGGGCTTGGCAATTTTAGAAAAGTCCTTGATGAACCTTCTATAAAACCCAGCGTGTCCTAAAATACTTCTAACCCCTTTAACATTTGTTGGTGGAGGTAATTTTTCAATTACCTCAATCTTTGCACGGTCAACCTCTAAACCCTTAGCAGAAATCACATGACCTAAAACAACACCCTCTTGTACCATAAAATGACATTTCTCCCAATTCAAAACAAGGTTTACCTCTTCACATCTTTGTAGGACTTTAGATAGGTTTAACAAACATTTATCAAAAGTGGTACCATAAACCGAGAAGTCATCCATGAAAACTTCCATAGACTTCTCAATTAGGTCAGAAAATATACCCATCATAGCCCTTTGAAATGTTGCAGGTGCATTGCACAAACCAAAGGGCATCCTACGGTATGCAAAGGTACCGTATGGACAAGTGAAAGTGGTCTTTTCTTGGTCATCAGGGTGAATTGGTATTTGAAAGAATCCACTATAACCATCAAGATAACAAAAGAAAGAGTGCTTAGCTAACCGTTCAAGCAATTGATCAATGAAAGGAAGAGGGAAATGATCCTTGCGCGTGCCGGTATTGAGCTTTCGATAATCAATGCACATGCGCCATCCCGTCACGAGTCTTGTTGCAATCGGTTCGCCATTCTCCCCTTCTATCACGGTTGTCCCTCCCTTCTTTGGCACCACATGAATTGGGCTCACCCATTTGCTGTCGGAAATTGAATAGATGATGCCAGCATCAAGAAGTTTCTGAATCTCCTTTCGCACCACCTCGCTAAGGTTCGGGTTCAATCTCCGCTGCCCTTCAATGGTCGGCTTGTGTCCTTCCTCCATGAGAATGCGGTGCATGCAGATGGAAGGGTTGATTCCTTTGAGGTCATCAATGGTGTATCCAATGGCCTTTCGGTGCATCCTCAAGATTTGTAGAAGTTGTGAGGTTTGGTCTTGGTTTAGGGATGCGTTGACAATAACGGGATAGGTTTGGTTTGGACCGAGGTATTCGTATCGAAGGGTTGAAGGTAATGGCTTAAGTTCAACCTTGGGTGCGTCCTTCGAGGGTTCGGCAAAGTTGGGGAGAGTTTCGGTAGTTGAAACCTGAAGAATTGGGCTCAGAATAGGCTTTTTGTCAATCTGGGAAGGGTTATTGCGGGCCGCAATAACTTCTGGAATTTGCAAAGTCTCTGTCTGGATTGGTTGCGGGCCGCAATAAATTTTATTGCGGGCCGCAATAAGGTCCACAGCATTCGTTTGGTCAGATTTTTCGCACTCCTGATCCATCCAACATTCAAAGGAACCCTTCTCCAAGCTGTTTATGAGTTCCTCATCTATCAACCTGTCAAGAATCTCAACACTACAAACACTTTGATCATTAGATGGATATTTCATTGATCGTTTGATGTCAAATGTTAATTTTTCTTCACCAATGTTCATTGTAATAATTCCATCATGAACATAAATCACAGCTTTTGCCGTATTGAGAAATGGTCTACCCAACAAAAGTGGCGTATGAATATCCTCATCCATGTCTACCACAACAAAGTCGATTGGTACAAAGAATTTACCAATTTGAATTGGCAAGTCCTCTACCACCCCTAGGGGTAACTTGACCGATTGGTCGGCCAATTGGAGAGAAATTCTAGTTGGCTTAAGTTCCCCTACACCCAACCTATCATAAACCGACTTTGGCATAAGACTTACACTAGCCCCTAGATCACATAGTGCTCGTTTGAATTGGACATTTCCTATCGAACATGGTATGGAAAATTTACCCGGATCATCCAACTTTTTGGGCAATTCATTCATTACCATGGCACTACCATTTGAATCTAGGGACACCATTTGGACTTCTTCAAGTTTACGCCTATTTGAAAGGATATCCTTGAAAAATTTGGTGTAAACCGGCATTTGGGTCATTACCTCATTCAATGGTAGGTTTACATGCAATTGTTTCAACAATTCAAGGAATTTAGCAAACTGCCTATCAGTTCTCTCATTCTTAAGCCTACCAGGAAAAGGTGCAAATTTATGAGGGGGTATGTAGAGAGGTACCTGTGCACTTACCTTTGGTGGCTCATCTTGAGATGGATTCGCTTGAATAGCAGGGTCGCTTGGTGCAATTGGTGTAACTTCCTTTGAGGCGGAGTCCTCGTGTGTGGAGATGTGCTCATCATTGGTTCTTGTCTCTTCACTTTGCGGCTGCTCATAGGCATGCTTTGGCATGGGTGGATCCTCATATTGCGCACCACTGCGAAGCATGTGTCTAACCGCCTTGACATCCCTGGGATTGTTCTCAGGTTTTGGTGGAAGGGAACCCGGTTGGCGGGAAGATTGTGTAGCTTGTTGTGCAACTTGGTTTTCAAGCATTTTGTTTTGGGTTGCCAACATGTCTACCTTTTTGGTCAATTCATCGAATTTTTGATTTTGACTTGCCATGAAAGTCTCCATCATTAATTCGAGATTGGACTTTGGTGGTGCATTAGAACCATACCCTTGGTTACCATAACCTTGATTTGGTCTATTAAAGTTTGAGTTACCTTGGGTATTTTGGTCATTTTGTCTCCACGAAAAGTTTGGGTGATTCCTCCAACCGGGGTTGTAAGTATTGGAGTAGGGATTGTTATTTGGTTTGAAATTGCCTTGGTTTATGGCATTCACTTCCTCATGACTAACCTCATTACCTATACCACAATTTAGTGCTAAATGATCGGTCCCACCACAAATTGAACAAGGAAGAGAAGAAGGATAATTTACCGATTTTACGCTCATTTGATCAATCTTGCGATTTAAAGCGGCAATTTTTGCGGCCATGCTTGAATTCGAGTTCACCTCCTTCATTCCCCGTTGCAGGATGACCGGGGTCTCCCTAGGGTTGTGCCATTGGCTTTGGTTGAGAGCCATGTCATCAACCAACTTGTATCCGTCAACAGCCCCTTTGTTCATGAGACTACCTCCAGCGGCTGCGTCTAGCATACCCTTGTCTTGTGGCAGAAGACTGTTGTAGAAGATTTGCAACAGGTTCCATCCTTCAATTCCATGGTGAGGGCAGCACCTCTGCAGCTCTTGGAACCTCTCCCATGCTTCGCTCATGGTTTCATCCCCTCTTTGTCGGAAATTGTGGATCTGATGGCGCAAGGAGTTAGTTTTGGATGGTGGAAATAACTTGTTGAGGAAAGCATTCGCCACCTTAGGCCAAGTGTTCATGTTCTCGGGCCGTTGTCCCCTTATCCACCCCTTAGCCTTATCTGCAAGAGAAAAAGTGAAAGCCATCACTTTAAGGTCATCAGGAGAAACAGTTTGTACCTTGATTGTACTGCAGATTTCTTCAAAGTTGGCTAAGTGTTGCGTGGCATCTTCATGAGGCAGACCATGGAAAAGATTTCGCTGCACCATGCTAACCCATGCAGGAGGAATTTGGTATTCCTCAGCATTGATAGTAGGTGCAGTGTACCCCAGGTGGATTTCCTCAGCCCTAGGCGCAGTAAAGTCCCTCAAAGGGCGGTTGGCATCGGCTGCTTCAAGATTTTCTCTCTCTTGGTTAGCTGCCCTCAACCGTTGGAGTTCATTTGCCATCCGATCCCTTTCTCTTTGGAGGTTTTGAAACCTAGCATCATCATTGCCGGACGACATGTCTAACCGACGTGGATTCAAGGGAAAGAAAGGTCCCCTTGTCGGGTGCTTGTTTCTTCTCTGGTAAAAAAGATGAGTTGATCCTCTCCTCGAAAACCACTCTACCAAATCTGTGGCGTCCGGAGTAGGAGGTTCCTCTGCCAGATTTCAACCTAAATCAAAAGAGAAAGGAAATAAAAGAAAATTAAAAACAATTACTAACTAAATTACTTAGGTCCGAAATAATATTCACCGTTGTCCCCGGCAACGGCGCCAAAAACTTGATGTGATTTTTACTACTACACAAGTAATAAATCCTAATTTACCCTCAATTCGGTTGCAAGTGTACAACCTTGTCAAGTAGTATTTAGGGATCGTCTCCACAGGGACAATTCGGAATATTAAACCTAACCTAATTAATTTAATTTAGTAAAAGGAAATAAAGGAATTTGTTTGTTTTCTATGATGGTTTGGTTTGTTGCTGATCAAATTGAATTAACTAAATTCTAGGTCTAAATGTGGTTTTAAACAAGAATGAGAAATTAGGGTCTATTAGGGTTCCTATCCACTAATGTCACGATTAATTGATTTATTAAGGTTGTTCTTATAAATATGAAGGCACAGTCTAATGTTATCGGTATAAAGTGATATTTCTATGTTAATACCGTCTTTAAATTAGTATAAATGTCACCTCTCGGTACTTGGTTACACTAACCCAAAGTTATTAAGTCTTTAACTGTCCCAATTGGTATAGAAAGTTATTCGTCACCTCTCGGTACTTGGTACAATTTTCTAACCTATCGGGTTAAGCCCGTATAAGATGAGCGTCTCCTCTCGGTACTTAGCCTATCAAATACTCTTTTCTTTATGGTCAGGACTAAATATTCAATTTCTCAATTGTAAATACCGAATCCTAGGGTTTCATGCAATTTCGCTTAAGTCATCACAAACAAGTAATATAAAGAAAAGATCATACCAAGGAACAAGTAAATATAATATAAAATCAACTAATCCATGACATAAGTTTCAAGTTCTAACCCTAATCAACCCTAGAAATAGCCTTAGCCAATCATGGCTGCAGCACACAAGAGAAATAACAGGTAAAAGAGTTCTAAGAGAAAGAAATCAATGTAACCGCTCGAAGAATTCGCTATCTTCTTCTCCCTTCTTTTGTCTCTCCTTTTTCTCCTTATTCTCCTGTGTTTTTCTCTCTTTCTAATGTCTAAAATTCGTCCCTAAAACAGTTTTTTTCCTTCCAGAATTAAAAACAACTAATTATAGCAAAAATCACTTCTGGAACTGTTTATTGCGGGCCGCAATAACTTCCATTGCGGGCCGCAATAATAATACAAATTTTTCTGTTCTGCAAATCGGCTCTGACTAGTTGGTTGCGGCCCGCAATAAAATAATTGCGGCCCGCAATAAAAGTGAAAATTCGCCAGATTTGTGCTTTCTTGCTCCAGATAGCTCGTCTTCCTTCGTTAAGCTCCAAGCACTTGATTGCCTACAAAATAAACACAACTAGGGCAGTAACTTGAACTTTTAAACATTTATAACCTAATTAAATTCTAATTTCAACAAAACTCGGTTTAATTTACACAACAAACCCTATGTTTCAACATATATCATTGTGGCTTATCAGCGTCTAATTGTCCACAGCTTTGACTTGCACGAATACTGTAAAATTACTTCTACATGTCGTATGATTATACAATATATCACATAAAATATATCAGTTAATCACAAAACATTCAGCAACTATTTGAAGTGGTCCCATGATAGTTAGAAAAAGATTGCAACTTGCACAACAGGACAAAATAAATGTACTTTCAAATTGTACTTTCGGAAATTACAGTTATAGGAAGTTATTGGCAATTAGAGTTAGTTATTAGCAGTTATTAGCGGCTATTGGCAATTAGAGTTAATTATTAGCTTCCGCACTGGGTTGAATCTTGTATACTGTAAAATTGAATCTTATATACTGTAAAATTGAATCTTGTATACAGTAAATTTTTCAATTGAATCTTACATACTGTAAAATTGAATTTTGTATACTGTAAAATTGAATCATCTACACAGTAAAATTTACAATTGAATCTTATATACTGTAAAATTGAATCCTGTATACAGTAGAATTTTCAATTGAATCTTGTATATTGTAAAATTACAAGATGGATACTGTAAAATTACAAGATGAAAACTGTAAAATTAACAAATCAATACTCCATATCACCTCTCTATCATCTCTTTCCTTCATATTTTTACAAGATAAATACTGTAAAATTACAAGATGAATACTATAAAATTAACAAGGGAAAAACTGTAAAATTAACATATCAATACTCCATATCGCCTCTTTATCATCTCTTTCCTCCAGATTTTCACAAGATGAATACTGTAAAATGGCAAGATGAATACTGTAAAATTAACGGGGCAATATTATAACATTAACATATCAATACTCCATATCGCCTATCTATCATCTCTTTCTTCCAGATTTTCACAAGATGAATACTGTAAAATTAACGAGGCAATACTATAACATTAACATATCAATACTCCATATTGCCTCTCTATCATCTCTTTCCTCCAGATTTCATTTAAAATGCTAGATCTGTTACTACATACAACGAAAAACAACAAATTCAACAGAAATAACTTACTATATTCAATATTATAAAAATGGATTAGATCTTGTGATTGAGCAAAAAAAAGTTCTAGATCTGAGTAAATCTTCGAAGAAATGAAAACATTAAAAAAGAACAAGGGTCGGATGAGGAGAGGAGATGGATCTGATGAAGAGAGAAATTGGAGTAGAAAGCACTGACCTTTAAAAGCTCCTCGGTTCCTGCGACTGAGACACGCGAACGAAACAAAAATGAGATTCGCGATCGGGAATTTCATTTGGATTTGAATAGGCGATTCGCGAACGAAACAAAAAGCTCCTCAGCTTAACTTTTTTTAATTTCATTTGGGTTATCGACTAGCTCCGTAGAAATCGCGATCGGGAAGACGGTTTGAGAAATGAGATTAAAAAAAAAGATAACCCATGATCTGATCGGAAAGGATTTGAATATCCGTTGAAGGTGAGGACCATTGCTGTTAAAAGCAAGTGGATAAAGCTCGTGGACAGATAGTGGACAAAACCTAGTGGACAAAAACTTTTTCTCAATGCAAAAATCCCATTTAGACGGTTTGATCTGCATCAAAATCAAAATTCGTATCAAAAATTAAAATTATAAGCCACCTTGAATATTTAAGATAATGGGATTTAGAGGGGCACAATGAGAAATGCAACCACTTTGACTTGAATTAAAGTGTTTGTTTTTGTTAAGTTATCAGGGGCTTTAGTCTTTACGGAAAGGATTTCAGATTTGCCTTATCATGTTATATGCTTTCCGTGTTGAGGCAGAGATTTCAATAAAAACAACCCAAACCTTATCATATCAATCAACCCAAAAATTTATTGTTTGGCAGCAAACTGAGATTTGAGAATACTTAAACACTATCTCCCGTGAGTGTAAGGTTGACATGTATCCACCAAAAGCTCTCTCTCGAAGCAAAATATATTACACGGAGAGATGCTTTTTTTCCTTCATTTATCTTATCAGCATTATCACAGGAATCACACCTAATAATCTCCTGCTTTCTCTACTTAGACCAAGAATATGCTTTTAGGACTTATCTCTATCAGAAGCGCTGTTTTGACTATGTACAGAGCATAAGTCATACATTTGTGTCATTGTATGTGCACTGCATGAAGTTAAAGTAACACTGTTAATATCATTATCCATCTTTATTGGCTGTGAAATATCACTTCCCTTTCTCAAATCACACATGAATACATGATCCTATTTGTGTCCTAGTTACAATATTAAAAAGGAAGGATAAATTAAAAATTGTCTAATTATTTTTAGTGGTTCAGAAACAAGAGAGATTTTCCAAAGGGAATGATTTTTTTTTTTTCTAATAAACTGATTTATTCGGAAACCTCTGCAACCATTCTTTATTGTACGTAGTCATATGGTTTTGCTTTTGACTTGATAATTTTTCTTCTCGTGGTAAAAAGTAAAAACACATTTGATAGAAAATGAAGAAAATTTTGCAAATTCAGTGGGGGCATCACTGCAATTCTCACCACTTATTATTCTTACTTCCTGGTTTTGGAAGCTTGAAGAAAAAGAAAATACTTCAATGGAATAAAATATTAGCCCCTGTCATCGAATTCATATCATCTAAGGTACCTCACCGTTTGAATTTGAACCTGGTATGTCTATTATTATTTATCGGCACGAATCTTGAAGGAATTCCTTGCATTATAGGCTTGGGTTGGATTGGCTCGGATTCTGATAGCACAGTCTGGATTCAAATTCAAACAACAGGTAATGCAGAGGAAAAAAAATATTTAAAAGAGACATGATAATAGACTATAAACACTCATCATTTTAACTATTTGAATAAACAATAATAATAATAATAATAAAATTATTATCTAAACAAAAAATAAACAATAATCATCTAAACAAAATTCAAATGGGACTAAAAAAAAAGAAAAATAAAAAGACCTGTAACATTTTTAAGTCTTTAACCATTTGAACAGGCTTGAAAGGAAAATCAAAAGACGTCTTATTTTGTCTAGTTGCACTGATTGTACCACAGAATTTTATTTATACAAATTTATTAAAAATAATAATATATAAAATGATTTGGTTTCTTTTTAAATAAAATAGAGCTAGGAAGAATTTTTTGTGATAAAATATGTGAAATGAAGTATTAATTTGATTCCTTTCAAAGTGCATAAAGTAATTTTAATTATGGTATTAAAATACCACCGTCATCCATCCATATTCATATCTTATTCTTCAAAGTCTTTATTCTCAAATAATTTGATATAAGTTAGAAATAAAACCCAACAAGAATCAGCAACACAGGAACTTGCCAGAAGGTCACCCATCCTAGTACTACACCCACGTAAGGGTTCCATTTCTATAAAGATACTGTTTTTTTTTTTACTGCTGGCTCGCCAAACCTGTTACAAACTCTCCTCATTTTTCCTAATTTAGAACAGACTGTGTAGGCAGAGTTATCCATCCATTTTCATATATTATTTTTAATTAATTTATATAAATAAAAATTTCTGATTGTACCATGTCCACAAAAGAAACAAGTTTTGTTGGATAAGACTATGATTTATTCAGACCTACTTCCACATGCATAGTTGTAAAGCATCCTTGAAAAAACCAGAGTATGAACTGGCAGGACTTTCCAGCAGCAGAAACCTCCTGCTATCATGCTATGTAATGTACTCCAAAAAATAAAAAATAAAAGACTTACTGCCACGCTGTCCCCTCTTATGACTTCACACAAACTCTGTGACCTCCTCGTACTACATCCTGGCTCTGCTATTAACTGCACCTTTGTTCAATCCTGTGCAAAACAGACCTGGAGGTACATATTTGCCTTCAAAATTATATATTTTCCCTTCTAAAATTCATATCATGGAATTTATCCTTCTATATTACAGAAACTCAGAAATTTATTCAATTTATTGTCTTTTATGTTAAAACTAATTTTAAATTTATGACTTTGCGATCTTACCATTTAATAAAAAAAAAATGTAGTATGTGTACAAATGTTCAAGTTTTTAACTAGCATGTCTGTGAGGACAAATCGCACACAAGTTTATTTCTCTACTTCTGACGTATGTACAATGACAAAATAATACTTTGTCATTGTACATACGTCAGAAGTAGAGAAATAAACTGTTTGTTCTCACAAACATGCCAATTAGATCTCATACCCATGCTACATATTTTTTTATTTTTTAATTAAAGGTAAAATTGATATTTTTTAAATGAGGAGGGTTCAAATGCCTCTATTTTTTGTGTCTCCACCATGTCTCTATTTTTTAAAACTTTAATAATTCAAAATTTAAAACTTAAAAATCAAAATAAAACCGTTGGATATGATCTACATCATTTTATCTATGCACATGTAAAAAATTATGACATTTCAATTTTATTTTGATTGTCATCAAGAGCTTGTAAAAAATGCACTGATTTGGATGATTTCTAGACGTTGATTTTTGAACTTATTGATTCACATGAAAACAAAATTGAAATGTGATAATTTTTTATGAGCACATAGAGAAAATAACATAGATCACATCTAACGGTTTTATTTTGACTTTTAAGTTTTAAATCTTGAGTTATTAAAGTTTTAAAAATGGAGGCATTTGAACCCTCCTCTTTTTAAATTAAAGTGAGGCCTACTAAAAAATTTCAAAAGAAAAATAAGTAATTTCAAGGTTTTTGAGGGGTATACATGAAAATCACACCCCCCCCCCCCCCCCCCCCCCCCCCCTGTTAATTAGTAGAATATGTTCCGGGTCATTATTAAAAACTAATATTGTAAATACATGCTAGTCAGGTCGTTCTATCTGGTGGCTAACTAATTTGGGTGTAATAATTTTCGCTAAGAAAAATTCAGTGCAATGTGAGACATACATGCAACACACAAACACTACAGAGGAACAGCATAGACCTTGCAAGTACAGAAAGTACAATACGATCATGGGGGCCACTGCTTTGAAATGAGCGCCATCGGTTTCACGGCCGCAACCAGGGCCCACGGCTTGTCAGCTTCTACATCAAGGCCCTTGATAAACCGAATTTTTTATTAATAGAAATAAAATAAATTAAATATTTAAAAAGAACACTACTTTTGAGTTTTTGCGAAAACTAAGTAGATCGGGCTTTGTAAACCCGTCCCACCGGACGGGTCCAATTGACCCGTCCCGGTTAATTGGATTAGCCGTTAACCAACATCACGGCAAAAAAAAAAAAAAAAAAAAAAATTCCCGGACGGGTTTAAGCATCCCGTCCCGGACTTGAAAAAAAAAAAGAAAAAAAAAAAAGAAGAAAATCCGGACGGGTTAAGTAACCCCATCCAATTTCAAAGATTATATTATATTATATTATATTATTATATTATATTATGATTTTATATATATTATATTTTTTTTGTTTTTTATATTATATTATTATATTAATATACTTATATATATATATATTATATTATGAATAGAACTAGTTTAGTTGTGCTTAAGTTCACCAAAGTGTTTGGTGAGCTTAACTCCAAAACTTATTAAATCGGTTTCAAATGACGAATCCAAACCGTTAGAACCTGCCTATCTTGCGAGTAATGCGTCTACATGTGAAAATTTTAAACGTTCAAATTAATTTAGTATAAAGTCAAGCGGTCAAGATTAAAAGATTAATAAATTAATTTTAGTGCATTTATTTTTTGAACGTTTTTTTACCGCTTGACTTTATACTAAATTAATTTGAACGTTTAAAATTTTCACATGTAGATGCATCACTCGCAAGATAGGCAGGTTCTAACAGTTTGGATTCGTCATTTGAAACCGATTTAATAAGTTTTGGAGTTAAGCTCACCAAACACTTTGGTGAACTTAAGCACAACTAAACTAGTTCTATTCATAATATAACATATATATATAAGTATATTAATATAATAATATAATATAAAAAACAAAAAAATATAATATATATAAAATCATAATATAATATAATATAATATAATAATATAATAATATAATATAATCTTTGAAATTGGACGGGTTACTTAACCCGTCCGGATTTTCTTTTTCTTTTTTTTCTTTTTTTTTCAGGCCCGGGACGGGATGCTTAAACCCGTCCGGGAATTTTTTTTTTTTTTTTTTTTTTGCCGTGATGTTGGTTAACAGCTAATCCGATTAACCGGGACGGGTCAATTGGACCCGTCCGGTGGGACGGGTTTACAGAGCCCGATCTACTTAGTTTTCGCAAAAACTCAAAAGTAGTGTTCTTTTTAAATATTTAATTTATTTTATTTCTATTAATAAAAAATTCGGCCTTGATAAATTATAAGTCAGAGCAGCTGGCTTTCCTGCCTGCCTATGATAAGGCACTGGTAGTCGTAGACTGGTAGTGGTACCTTATATATTGAATACAATTTTTTGAAGCCTTGGATTGTGCGATTCTGTTGTAAGTTTGTGTAGTAAACAATGGTTAGTTCATGCAATAATAAAAGAAGACCTTAACTTGCAATGATTAACATGAGGTACATTTTCTAATCTCTTCATTAGATTAGATTGGGACCAACTCATTTCAATGGTTAACATGCCTCCCTAAGAAAACATTTAAACATCCTAAAAAAATTTATAGTTGATATGATCATATCAAACTTACTTACCACAAGTCCACAGAGTATCCTGTGCAGTACTACCAGACTGCGTAGACTATAGTCATTTTTTTTTTTGATTGAAACCAAAATCATTTCGAACCTAATTGGAATATGAGAGGTCCGCTTTAAAATTCGTGACAGATTAAAACAGACAACTCAGATCTCATTCTACATGGTCCAGTACCGCATTGGATCTCGATCCAATTCCACAAGTTTGCTTTCTTTACAACTCGGGATCTTTTATTTCTCATGTCTTGTTCCACTTTTCCCTTTTTTCTTTCATCTTATCCCAATAAAATTTTTAGTGGGCACTAGGCTATCCGCCTACAAAATAATTCCACAGCTCTCCTAGAAACACCACATCATCCACAAGACATTCAAAACTCACGGTGACCCGATCAAAATTAAATACGTGACAGGACAGTGAAGTCACTCCAATTTCCAAATTAACATTAGAGGAACTTCAAATTTATAACAAAAAAACTCAAAAGTGGATTTCAGTTCGGCATTTTACTTCTAAAAAAACTTAAGACTATAAGACTTACTAGTTACATAACTGGACGTTTCAGTATTAGCTAATTTAGCAGAGAACAAATTTTGATAGTACTCCCACAAGATGTGTACAACATGATATACACGGTTAAGAATAAACAAGGCAAAAACAAAGCTCTTATCCTAATATTCTTCATGCAAAGATGTTTCTTACTCCTTCAACCTTGATGAACGATCCTTCTTATGACCACCAAGAATACGAGAAATCTGGAGACCTCTACTGAAGGCTTGGTTGAATAGCATGCGAGTTTGAAACTCCGACACAAAAGGAAACCAAGCGAAAAATGCTATTGGAGTGAACAAAATGAGGCCCATTACTATTTCGTACCCCCGTGCCATTGCACGTATAGATCCCCACAACCCCGCCCACTTTATAATGGGTCTACAAGCCTGAGCAATCTGAAAAAAAAAAAAAAAACAATTGAAGTAAAAACACTATAACATATGTGACATTCAGTCAAAGAACCAGAATAAAATAAATAGAGAACAAGAGTGAGGCTATGGGACTATGCATACCGCAGATTGGTCCGTACTACGGATCAATATTTTCACTTTCAAAGTACAAATAGTCAATCTGAACCTTTCAGCACAGTTTTTATATGAAAATTTACTTGCGAACTCAATTTTATATGAAAATCACCACTTTTGAATGGTCTATAATATCTAAATCAAGTGATTTTCTACCTATCTACAATTATAAAAAAATGTAAAATTTGATCTACAAGTACATTTTCATTTGGAAATCATGTTGAACAAATTCAAATTGATTGTTTGAGCTTTGAAAATAAAGACCAATATGCGCTATGCATAGTACCATTAGTCTCACTCAGAGAACAATCAAGAGATTAGAAGAACTAACCAGAAGCAGTCCCCATCCAGTAGGCATGAAGGCAAGGACACACACTACGATATCTAGCACCGTCATGTGTGGCAATGCAACCAAAGTGATCACTATTGATATAAAAGTCACAAATATTAAAAACTTGAATAGCCTGAAAACGAGCTGAAATTTTGCACTGAATCTACGCCTCCCAACAGAAACAGTCTGAAAGAAAACAAAACAATAGCCGTGTTTAGTATTTAGTAGGAGGTTCCGTAATGCATATATCAAAGCAAGAAAAAACAAAAGATCAGCGAATGGGACCAATGCCGCAAGTTCAGGTTCAGCATTAGTACCGCAAGATTGTATGGGAACTGTTGGCAAACCAGCTGAGTGAGGCTACGGTAATATGCATAGTGCCACTGGTCCGTACTATGGCTACACGCCTACATATCTCTATTTGCAAAGTCCAAACAGTCTATCCGAACCACTCAATATGATCTCTATATGAAAATGTACTTGAAAATCAAATTTTACATTTTTCAGATTTTTTTTACTATTTTTTATATAGGTAGAAAATCACTTGATCTACAGATTCTGAACCATTCGAAAGTATTAATTTTCTACCTATCTAAAAAAATGTTATTCAAAAAATGAAAAATATAGTCACCAAGTATATTTTCATATGGAGATCATATTGAGAGGTTCCAGTCGACCTTGTGCACTTAAATATATATATATATATATATAGAGCCAGACGATATGTGTTATTCATAGTACCGTAGCCTCACTCAAACAGTTTGTCAATAATTTGTTCCTTTTTGCCCTTTTCGGTCATTGGTTTGTAATAGCACTTGTACAGAGAAGCTTCGGGAATGAAGTTTAACCAAATTCAAAACAAAGACCGAATGCTTCGACCTACCTTCATGACAAGCAAAACAGCCAAAATTACAAGCCATGAAGCTCCATAGACCTAACAAATACAACACACACAAAAAAATATATATAACATATAAAGAAGGCAAAACAAACATTTTACTTGGTATTTAACTACGAAACTATGTATAAAAAGAAAAAATAATGGAAGAGAAGAATACCGAGACACTTTTCATCTTTTTGGTGATATTCAAGTGGTAAACAAGCCCATACTGGTACACAAAAAACCGAGAAGCCAACAAAATCTCCAATAACACCCCGCGTTTCCCTGTATACTTCAAATGATCCTGTTCTCTATCCCACCATGACTCCCAGCTTTTCTCCGGCGACACACCAATGCCACCTCTATTCGTAATCCACTTATTCCAATCAGTCCAATCATCGACGATCTTTTGCCATTCAAAACCCGAGGGGTTGAACAGAAAAGGTGCAAAGAGCCACGTGCCGACCATGAACCACATAGTTATTGTGATAAATATGTAGGCAGCCGATGATTTGTATGATTGGCCAAAAATTTGGTATATTATGAGGAGGATTAGAAGCTCAATGCCCTTGATAAAATGGCTGCGGGAATAGAGGCGGTAGTTGTCAGCAAACTTGGCATGAAAGACCACAAAACCACGACCTGTACCCCTGTGAGAAGACAGATGTTTGCTTTCTGTTTAGTAAGAGAATTGAATAATCATGCAGTGATCAAAATCAAAACCTGCATGCAACCTTGCAAATTAGAAGTTACTTTTGTGTATACAAGCAATGGATACATAAGAAGTGGGAATTCCATACCAAATACATGACTTTTTATGAAATACGAAGATTACCATGACATGAAAACCTAGCCCCAAGGCATGAAGGCAACTCCATTTCAAAGGATGACACACAAACAAGAAATAAAAAATAAATGCGGCATAACATGACAGAAAAATGCAACACCATAAACATCAAGAACAAATAACGTAATCGGGACAATGGCAGATTGGAACCAGCACAGACCAGTAGGCAGGTATCTATTCATTGGTATATTTCAAACTAGATCACAACCCAATATTGAAACCCTAAATATACCAAATCAAAAGTCTTATAGTTTGGTCTAGATTACAACCAGCCCTTAAAATATTATGCTTAGATTTCAATCAGTAATTGCTCTAGAAAAGGCACTTGATGCCCAACAATCAGGTTTATATTTCATTCATACCTATACTCAGCACCACCATGTAGCAGAGTCCTTCCAAAATAATGTGTCTTAGTGCCCAAAGAAAATGTGAAGAAAACAGATGCCAGTTGCAGTTGCATCAGCACGAATTCGCTGACTGCAGTTCGAAACCCTCTTTCAAGGCCAATTTCCATCATCATCGGTAAAGCCATCAGAAACCCTAATTGTACAAATGATTGCGAGGCTAGAGCCACCTGGAGTGGCTTGTTGTGAATGAATCTTCGACCCATTGCGAGGCCTTCTTCCAACCCGCTTAGTTCAAGATAGAGTCGCCCATAGAGGAATACATATACAGTAAGGACTGTTACCTAATGAGAATAAAGACAGAATTAGGATAGAAATGATGCAATCTGTATTAAAAAAACTGAAATATTAACTGTAGAAGAGTGAACATATCCCTTCTGGAAAACTTCAATGGATCGGTTCTTTTATCTACCTAAAAGGAGAATGCATGATTTTCAAGTTCTCTCGTTCAATTTGGATGCCTTATTACGTGTTAAATATCTTATATATATCCACTTCAAAGTATTACACTATAATGAGGTGGCAATATACAAAGATGCTAAAGTTGCAGTGTTCCTCTAATCCTCTTTACTCTCAGCCTCAACACTAAGAGTGCTCTGGAAGAGGGGAGAGGAGGGGTGACTGGACCTGACAGACCCCTGTTTACTTGCTCCACAACATTAAATTTTGAGGGGAAGAGGGGAGGGAGGAGAGGAGGTGAATTCTATATACAAACTATTCAAATATTCAAATTTTGTAACCCTCAAATCGGGGTGTAGAGGTGAACTCTTTACACTGCCCCTCTCCCATGCCCTTCCTTTCTCTCCCCTTATCTGGAGCACGGCCTAAGGATTATGGGAGAAGAAGTAAATGACCATACCAGGGTACTGAAGTAGAAGCCCACAGTAGTATAATAGCAAGACAGCATCCTGAAGAAGTCAAACCGGTGGCCTAGACGATATATGTCACGGCTCAAAGTTTGCTCACCATTTCCATTAGCTAGCCTTGCCTCAAATAGTGATATCTGGTTTAGACCAACATCCCTTCCCTTTCCAACTTGCAAGTACTCGTGATGTGTTACACTGCCTTCACGTAAAGTTGAATTGAACCCTGTAAAAACCCATCCAAACTGCTGTTAGCAGGTACCATATTATAAACATTAGTGCACAGAATTCGAGTGTAGTTGTTAAAAAAAATTCAGATGGTTAATAAGCGCATCTATTAAAAGAGCGGAAGAAATGAAAAATTACAAAACTAGAAAGAACAGAAACATACCTGCAAAAATACCTTCACTAAGGTTGATAATCCTTGAAGCTTTGCTTACACCGCCCCTTGTTAGATGGAAAACTCTATCAAACACATCTGGATGACCATAGTGAAAGCGAACCCTGCGAAAGAGGAACCTTTTTTTACTTCCGTTTTAAACAAAAATTAGTCATTTTAAAACCAAAGAAACGTGAAGAATAAAAAAATGGTGCAAGACCAAAGTAGGGCATATGGATTGAGGTTCCAAAGGTAGCCATCTCACTCACCCTGAATGCATGTTATAGGGCCATTAATTGCGAAGGATACACATTTTTTAATGAAAGATTTATCCATTTGGAGTTACTCCCTCACTGTATTATGGACCTGCTAGATATCCAATCAAAATTATTGTTCCTATAACAATACCTTAAAGGATTGGCAAAAACACGTTGTCCAATAGTCACAAAGCTAGTCTCCTGATTTGACATGAACCATGCAAGAGAAGATACACTGCATATAACAGTGTTAGAAATACACACATCAAAAGAAGTATGGACAATTATAACAGTCTTATAAAATAGCAGAGGGACATTCACCCACCTGCCCGTGAAGATGTGCTCCCTGACCCCAAGTATTGATGGATACCTCAACCCATCATGCTTTTTCAAAAACTCTTGCAACAAGTTTCTCATCTTGAGTGCTTCCTCCATATAATTATCCTAAAAATTTGTGGTCGTCAGGATATTCAAGTAGCCAAATACAAGAAGTGCACCCACAGAAAATAACCTATAATAGTACCTGGTTCATATCTATAGTCTGTAAACTTTCACCACGCGTAAAAATAATGGCATGGTTCTGATTTTCAGGTTTTCCTTCTCCAATAATAGCAGGGCCTGGCAGCTTTATACGATAAATAACCTAAGCAAAAGCAAGTTAAAGAATGATCGCATCAGCTACTTACGAAATGCAGATTTATTTGCCGGTTGTAATAATTAATGTGATCAGCAACACCTGGTCAACATTTTGCACCACTCCGTCAGAACTGTCGGCCTTTGATATGGCAGCCTTAACCAAAACAGAGTAAAAAACCTTCTCTATTTTCTTATCTTCACTGGGTTCTTCAATCTCGTCTAAGTATGCCACGCGGAGAGCAGGATAACTACAAAACAAATCAGGACAACAGTGAAAATAATAACAAAAAGGACCCTGAATATTTGTCGTTCCGCCAATTTCTTAGCCTATTATAAAGATAAAAGGTAATATACATGTACATACTTAGTCATTAGTTTTAGGATATCTTGTGCACGGGGATCCCCACTCCGCTTGTGAAGTCCATATTCTTGGCATGACACAACGTAAGTGAATTTCATGTCAGCTATGGCTTGGCATTGTCTCCACAGTAATCTCTCTGGTTCAGATTGCTCCTCTGACATTAACTTAGCCGCTTTATAACCTTCCAAAAGATCTGAAGTAGTGAACGAAAAAGGTAAGTGTACGGTTAATGAATATAGAAAAGAAAATTTATAAAGAGTAAAGTCAGCATGTGCTATGCTCAGCAAGAGAGCTTGGTGAGCATAACTCCAAAATCTATCGGATTGCCATCAAATGATTAATCCAAACCGATGAAACCGCTCTACTTCACAAGTGATGCACGTACATATAAATTTTTGATATTTTCGAATTTATTTAGTAAAAAGTTCAGCAGTCAAAAAATGAAGTTTTCTAAGTTACTTTAATGCATTCATTTTTCATCATTTTTTTACCGCCATGTCAGGAAATGCGTGAAGTAAATTTATAAAAGAAAAAAAATGATGTGCAAAGAAGTACCATCATCTTCTGCCATGTCAAGGAATGCCTGAAGTTCCAAAGCTTTCCTATAATACATCATGCCTCTAACTGTAAAGTTCCAAAGCAAAGTTATTAAATTTTTCAACAAAATTAAATATGTGTTGTTCTTGTGATATAGTTACAACACTCCACTTCTTATATTTTAGGAAAAGCAAACCTGATAGAATTTTCATCCTAAAGCAGTTATTTCATACCAGTTCGGCTCAAAGTCTGGCCCCTGTGCGAAGCCCACAACCGTAGCTCCTCTTCAAGTTCACTTGTTCCACGAAGTTCTTCTTCTGATGTGCATTTGACACGCTCTAGGAAGTTTGTCCACTCATCTAATTAAAAAATAAAATAGTACAAGGATGTCAGAATCGGTGTGAAATATGAGAAGGAAAAATTATTTTCTGAATAAACATAGTCACCAGGATATATCTTCTGGAGATAGAAAAGGATTGAGACCCCATCCTCATTTGGCTCCTCAAGATTTTGTAAAGAGAAAAGAACGTCTTCATTGTAGTAGGGTGTTAAAACACTGCAAAGCATGACAGTTTAAACACAAGTACTTAGTACAATATTAGCCTGCTTTGCTTTTTTGAATTATTTATGATTATTTTTAAAAGTATTATTTTAATAAAAGCAATTTACAGATAAGCAGTATTATTACAAAATAATCAAAAAGACTATTTTATAATAATACTGATTAAAAATATAATAAAAATGATTTTTTATTAGCTGAATTTTTATTTGAAAAGGCCTTGTAGGATTCAATTGTTATATTGGTTCTGTCACATCAAGATCACTATTATCGCCAGCATCAAACATCATGAAGGGTTAACAAAGTAATCTAGGGAAACTTTATATAAGAAAACCTACGAAAAGGAAAGCATGTTTCGAACTTCAGGTGCGTCAGGCATGTCCATAAACAAAGAGTTACTGAAAAATGATATCCGCCTCCTTGCTTCCAAGTTCATAGGGACATCCATAGCCGACTCTTTAACCGTCAGCAACAGATAAAGCCTCTTTATCTAGTCACGAGTGAAAAGAAAGACTTGTAACTACATCATTGATATTAGATCATAGTAAATTAATCACCTCACAAATAGCCTTTATACTTTCTTTATTATGACCCACCGTGCACTTAGAAAAACAAATAAAATTTAAAGGCACTAACAGCTAAAATAAAATGATTTTTTTTTAAACAAAACATAAAAGAGTCTCGTAGGATTCGTACAAGTACACAACAGCTGAATTAAATATCAACTTTATCTCTGTTTTTTGTACATTTCCAAGAAAAACTTGAAGCATTAGAAGAATTTCATATAAAAAGATTATCCAAAACCTTACACAAACATTACAGATACTATACAAAATATAACCAACTTTTCTGGTGGTTAAAATTATACCTTCTCCCTCCAAGCTTCAGTGTTTGGTACAGGAAACTTAATAGCACCAGGGGATGCAAATAATGGGCCAGTTTGCGGATTATCATAGCTTGGCTCTAGAATACTGCTCAAAGAAAAGTCAACAGAAAGTATAATACTTGCTATTAATTGAATTAACAAATACCATAATTTATCAACAATATAAAATAAGTTACTTTTCCATTATATCTTTTGATACTACTTCGTGCATATCTTGGAAGAGAATCACAACTTGTCCCCTGTCTTCTTCCTTGTTATCCATCTGAATTAAGATTTGGGAACAAAAAAAATTTGTTGTTTGTCTGTATAGACTCAGGTACAAAAGAAAATTTAACTGAGGATATCACAAAATAATGCATACCAAATGCTTTATCAACTTAACAAAATGTTCATAAAGGTCCGGCAAAGCCCTCATGTTAAAATCTGCTATGAGTTTGTTATTATTTATGTGCTCTTCGACTTGATCAAAGATAATGTTAATGACACTGCAGATGCAAAAAGAAATACGCAAGTTAGGTAAACTAGAAGGGTGTTTCATGGGTAAAAGTAAACAAGCAGCAGAATAATTTGATTACTTTTTTTCTCCATCACCAACAACCAGGTAATTAATTATACTCCTCAAAGAAGCGTAGCATTCACGAACTGCGGCAAACATGTAGTCATCAGCATCCAGTCTCTTTTTAAGTTCACGGTCCCTCCCATTGCTGTCCTTGGCCATGTCTAGCGCTACTGGGATCTAATTCAAAAAAAAGAAATGAAATCAAGGTCAGTATGTTTGAAAACCGCGAGTGAAATTTGAATAAGGAAAGGGCATACCTTGCTAGCGAGTAAAAAAGGAGGCCACTGAATAAGGTCCAGATGTCGATCAGCACAATAAGGAACGAGTAATAAATCCATCTCCCTGTATTTCCATAAGATAACTTCAATTTACCAGGCCTAAGGGTGGGGGTACTATAGAAACAATTTAAATTTAGCAAATCAACGTTTTCTTTTATTACAAGGAGGGAAACCAACAATAACCAATTCCATGGTGTTGTGCTAAAGCTCAATCAATCCAAGGCTAATAAAGCAAAATGAAATCAAGAGAAAATAGCTTCTGTCATGGCATTTCAAAAAAAAAGAAATCAAGAGAAAATAGGAGGAGTTTAGATTCCTCCTTATAAAAGGAGAGAGTTTGGATAGCCTAAAGGGTAATCCATCCAGACCAAATCGGGAAAGTTAGGTTAATTTTGATCTAATTTATCCAAATAGTTCATGGCTCTTCATAATAACTCTCAACTCCTGCTCACTCTATTAATTAGTTCTAGTTAGATAACTCCCAAATTCTACCAACTGTAATTAACTCTACTTGCACAAAAAATAATGAAACAAAATCGCTCTCAAGTCTCAACTAAATCCTCACTGTAACGCATAGCCATTTACAAGTTTACTAATAATATTTACTGATTACGTCCCACGAAAATGTAGGTTTCATATCATGAAACTACAAATAAATATTAGCAGTTTAATAGAATTAACTTCTAAAAGGAACGATGAAAGAGGGGTAAAAGTGTAAACAATTAGAAAAATGTTTATGATAGTTTTGTGTAAATATCAATACGAGGGGCTTATAACCAACCAGTACAAGTTCCACTAGAAGTATATAAGGAGGGTTCAAATGCCTCCATTTTTAGTGCCTCCATCATGCCTCCATTTTATAAATTGTAATAATTCAAAATATAGAACTTAAATGTACAATAGATATGATCTACATCATTTTCTCTATGCACATGTAAAAGATTATGACATTTCAACTCTGTTTTGATTGTTATCAAGAGCTTGCAGAAATACATTGATGTGGATAATTTCTGGACGTCAATTTTTCAACTTATTGATTCACATAAAAACAAAACCAATAAGTGATAGTTTTTTATGTGCATATAGAGAATAGATCACATCTAATTGTTTTATGTGGGCATATAAATTTTATAATTTTGTTATTAGAAAATTAAAAAATGGAGGCATTTGAACCCTCTAATTATACAAGTATTTGCAAATACTCTTGCTAAGCTGACAAGTGTTGGTATTCCTTATGGTTTTCCATGGTCCAAAGAATCAATTAAGCACCTGTCGCTAATGAGATCTTCCTTTCTGAAGCTAGTTATTATTTTGTTCCACATTTGTGCAAATCTTGCAGCCTGCCTCTCCTTATCGACAGCTGGCATCTAAAACCAAATTGTAGAAGCATTTAAACATCCATTATCCAAAATTCTGAAATTAACCTTAGGATAAATAGTAAGACAGGAAAAGAGATTCTTGGACCTGTGCAAATTTACGGGATATTGATGCTCTGAGCCCCTTTTTTCTACTCTTAGAGTTTTCCCTAGGGACCAAACGGGCATTGAATGCACTACGTAAGGACCGAAACCTTGACCTGAACATTCCCAATGTTCGAATCTGTTTTTACAAAATAAATAATAAATACTAAAGATCAGATACTCATTGCTGATAACTCAAAATAATAAAATTTATTAACCTCCCCAAGGCGACGGTAAGCCCCATAAATGCCACCAAGTGCTGTCGAGAATATGGTGTACCAAATTTGTGCATCCATGAAATAAACCTATGATAAAACAAATGAAAGATTACTTATAATTGCTCTAAAAGGTAATAAAACAGTAACAATTAAACCAAGAGGGGAAGAAAAATACAAGAACAACTGGAGCCCAGAGAGCAATCACGACACCAATATTATTCTTAGCTGCAACAGGCAAAAGGATAATAAAATTTCTAGGTCAGAACACCCTATAATAAGATGTGCCACTAGATACCAACAAAGAATGCAAGCATTTACCTCTAGGAAAGAACTCATGCCATTCAAAAGTAGTTACAGTGTTCTGCATTATATATTTGGTGGGACCAACGAGAGGCTTAATCTGAAATCATAAATATTTGTAGAAATATGTTATGATAATGCAAGTATATGGTTGCAGAAGTAGTTCTACAAAACTCATATACTAAAATAACAAACAAGGAGTAACGAAAACAAATACGTAGTATCAGAACCAAAAAGAAAATTTTCACAAGATGGAAGTCCAGACCTCTAAGTAATAACTGAAGGCTAATTTTGCAAACAAGAGAACAACCCAGAACAAAGTGTACCTATAAATGAAAAAGTAGAAAGGTAAGGAGCTCAATAGCAATAACGTAAATGGGGGAAATTAAAATGTTTCATGCAACTAGCACTAAAAGGTGGTGCATATCAGTAAATTAAATATGAGACCTCAAAATAAATGGAACTTCATAAAAATCCCAAAAACAGTAAACCACCATAATTATCAGCTAAATCTTTTAGAGTACTGATCTGGCAAACAATGAGAAGCACACAGATATGATTAGTACTCACATGAAAAGTGACAAAGTACTCTCATGTAACCCTCTTCCAACAAAGAGATGAGGCTGCGGATAAATAAGCCAGTTAGTCAGACAATAATACAAGTTTAATTTTAAGACTTGGGTTTTATACAGCTTGGGTTTCAGGTATAACCAAAACCTAACAAAGATTAAATGGTTCATCAATAAAGTAACACTACAGTCTGTATGATCCCAGGTAAAGTTACATAAAAACAGCGGAGTACCTGAGACCACCACATCAACAGCCTCACAATCCTGTAATTTGACCTCTCAAGAAACCGCCTCAAGCATGGTAACAAAAATAACAGAAAACCAAGAACATCAGGCGTCTCATATATGATCACAGCCACCAAATAAAGTGATGGCTCGGACCCGCCATTTCCAAACCAGCTTCTGATTGTTTTTGATATACCGTTAGGAGTCTCCCACATGTAAGCGTATGTGATGGGTAGTATTATGACCCATATGCAAGCAAAAGCAAACTTCAATACATATCTCAGCTTGACAGGAGTAGACATGCTCCTCCTCGCCTTCCAACCGAATATAATGTCAAGAACAGCTAAAACACATAAATGAACAAGGAATCAATATCACAAATAAAATTGTGAAAGTGGTTTCACATGTGTCTTGTTCCTTTTTATTCTCATAAAAATTGGAATCTATTTGAAGATAAGAGGGTAGATTGCAAGTGAAGAAAGATGTTACTTTAGGCGGCCTTGATATCCAACTTTAATTGTGTAAGACCAAATATATTTGGAACACCTAACATAGTGATGCATGTAGTACTAATGAAAAAGCAAATAGTGTGCCATTACCTTTACAAAGTTTGACCATTGCAGCAGTGATGAAAATGCTCAAGACTTTCTTGAACACATTAAGGTCAATTATATCAATTGGTGAACCGCCGTTCCAAGCTAAGATGATCATTGCCTAGTTTACAAACAATTGCAAGTCAACTAGACAAAGAAAATTAATCAAAATTCACCAAAATAGTATGAACAAAATTACCTGCAGTGCTAGGATAAAGAAGGTCCACATCCGGTCAAAGCTTCTAAAAATATGCCAATATGACCGCACCTCTACAAAATTGACCTTACCAATCCATCTGTCGGCCCTAAGTTTCTTCCCCTGAACCAAGATAATACAATTTTTTTGCTATCAGTATTGTCTTAGAAGGTTATGCTATGCATGATTGACCATGTGATAAAAGAACAAGTAAGAATGTAATTGAAGCAGAATAATACTAAAGAGAACATTATTTTTACTGTTTTAGCAAAGTTTTTCTTATCCAAGGACTCGAACAATAGACTCAACCACTAATGCAAGGGAAACTAATCTGACCATATTATACAAACTTACATCATCATTATTTCTCTCAGAAATTGAATCAAAAGCATGACAGAAGAAGTCAGCATCTGGTCGCATTGGCCAACCCAGGTGGAAACAGTCCACAGACCTACACTATCAGAAAATGTATTAAGTATTAACCAGTGTATTAAAATTTGGTCTATGCAGCCGCATAATCGTATTCAGTTGCAATCTGAATAGAAAATCTGTATTTGGTCAGATATGTGGTTCAGCATTTTTGGCCGCATATTCGGCTGCATATTACCACATACTTCTTTGTATGATATTGCATATTACCGCATACTTGTTTATATATATATGAATTCTAATTTAAAATCCGCATATATAAGTCCACATAAAAATCCGCATATGCAGCCGTATAATGTATATACAGTATGCGGTGGGCTTCCGCATACCGCATAAAAACCACATTTAAAAACATTGGTATTAAGAATGTACTCACCATTTTTTTCACGCATTTTACAGGAATGGAGTATCTATTACTTGGTCTTGCTATTTTTCTAAGATAGTATCAAAATATTACAAGATGGAGTGAGGCTACGATACTATGCATAACAGATTGATTCGTACTACAGATTATATTTTCGTTTTCTAAACTGTTCAACATGATATCCAAATGAGAATGTACTTGCAGACTAAATTTTACATCTTTATAATTTTTTTACTATTTTTTTAGATAGGTAGAAAATCACTACTTTTGAATAGTCCAGAATATTTAAATCAAGTTATTTTCTACCTATCTAAAAAAATAGTAAAAATTCTAAAAATGTAAATTTTGATCTCTGAGTACATTTTCAAATGGAGATTATGTAGAATGGTTCAGATCGATTGTTTGGACTTCGAAAATGAAGATGCTGATCCATAGTATGGACCAATATGCATAGTATCGTAGCCTCACTCCACAAGATGATATAAAGGGGCAAGACAAGTGTTGCTTTTGGTTTTAAACTTAAGAAGAGTTTTACCAGAAGTATTCGTTTAAGTCATCGTAGTTTCTCCATTGAGAATGCTTGGATTTTTCTCTTTTGCACCTTTCAGATTCCTGTAGAGGAGTACAAATAATAAAAAAAAAATTTAAGAAAAAGCTTCCACTGTTAAGCAAAAACTAGAATAAAGGATATTAGGTACAGACCTTGGCTATAGTGTTGTAAATAGGTGTAACAACCTTCTTAAGAAATGCCTCATCGTCACCACCATATGCTGGTTTTATATAGTCACCTGTCACTGGGTTCACATTCCCTGCTAGCATCTCATAAAGCTCAAATGCCATCTGGAAAGAAGTTAAATTAGATTCAAAAAATGTTGACAATTAAGATTGTATCAAGGGTGTTTTGGTAAAAAGAGTAATTAGAGACAGGGTTCTCTATGTAATATGTACTCTATATATATCCCAACTTTGAGAACTAATGAATTAGGTTTTGATTTGCAATTAAAAATATATCATTTTGATGAGGTCTAGCACTCATTCAATCATGTTTTGTTTGGAAGTGAAAGCAAGGACTGCTGCACGAGATTGAACACCATGCAAAGACTGATACCAATATTAGTAGTCTCATGGATACCAATACTATGCAGGCTCTTGATTTCAATCCAAAGTTTAAATTATATTTCTATAGGTTCCTATTGTGTCAGAAAGTATATTAAAAATTATGTAGGTTAAGATGTACATGATGGTAGATGTAGCTCAGGCATTCTGGCATGAATCTAAGGTTTGCAGCTTCACCCCAAATAAGAAGATACAGCCCCATGTATAATAGCTTCCTCTGTTGCACCTCATGAGGGACAGCTGGCAGCCTGATATATTGTTTTTAAGATGAAAGTTATATAATAATTCTTGTAGAGATCTTTTTGGATTTCTTTTACTCAAACAACTCCCAAGATTTATTATGTATTTGATGTTTGAATCTTATGGATTGGAATTAAAATTCAGTAAAAACTGTCAACCAATTAATCAAATAATAAGGAAGGGATAACACTCACCAAAGGCTACTCTTGCGATTCAAGTACTTGCACCATTTCTTGTAGTTCTTAAACAATTTTTTCATGACATCATTCAATGCACTCTCATCCAACTTGCAAAGATAATTACAAGTCAGTGCATTTCAAAGACTAAAGAAAGCAGAGATGAGAATAAATAAATAAAAACAGAGATTCAGCAACAAAGAGGAAGTGGCATATGTGCAAACCTTAGGTTGATTATCAGGCTTTGGACAATTCCGTACATGCACATTTGCCAGTAAAAGAATCAAATGTTCTCTTTGGTTTGACACATTATCGTTCTGCACAGAAATGCAACACTAGTATCAATGTATAAGAAGATACTTCACAGAATATATCTACAGCAAAATTTTCAGGTGTTGTATGCTGATACCAATGAGCTTGACAAGTTCCCTACTAATACAGCAAAATTGTGAAATTTTTGGTTACTTGGCGATTTATTTCCAGTAATGAATGTTTAGACCCAAGAAGACTCACAGAGGAACAAAGAAAACATGCAAAACTCTAAATTACCCAACAACACGATGGTAAAAGCTCAGACGCGCTGTAAAGTTGATACCAGCACAATAATGGGTAAAATCTGTACTGTACATAACTGAGGCAGTTTCAACATACTAACAGTTGACACCAAAAATAGAGATGGTCAGGATGCAAGTGACCAGTCCAAATGTAAAGAACTCAGATTAGTTCGCAAACTTGCCTGAAACCCAAACATAACTCCTAACCAATCAAGAAGGTCTACATCGGCTTTATGTATATGATCGTTAGGCCATGTTAAACCCCTTATGTCACGAAGTGCAATTACAGCCGCTTTAATCTGAAATGTTCAAAGGAATTTGAGATCAAAATCCTAATCAGGGAAACTACTGATCTTTGGAGAACAGAGAAGAAGGAACAACAGAAGAACCTCAGGATATTGCATAATAGCCTGATCCGCACTGGCAGGGTCAAGAGGGAGAATATTATATGGTAGATATATCTTCGTCTTCTCCTCTACCTTTTTATGCTTTTCCAAAATCTAATAAAATATGATAAAAGCTGTTATGCATGTAACATCAAAAGGAAAGCTGAAATTGAGATTTTATGAACAAATACCTCGTGATCAACTTCAAGCGAACTGGAGTTGGTGAGAATTACTGCTTTTAAAACTTCAAAAAGAACAGTAGCCGTTTGATATGCTTCAGTAAGTCGGGCACTACAAATTAAGAAAATTAGTGCTATGATCTATGTTTGCCAGATCCTTGGTCTGCAATTTTTTACAGTGTAATGTGCCTTTCAAAATTTTGAAAAGAAAGAAAGAAAAGTCTTTGCCATAAATAGAAGTGATGTATAGTTTTACTTGAAAGAGAAAATAAAGCATACCGGTCAGCTTTATCAACCACATTTTGCCGAGCTTGTATGTAATCTCTGTAGTACTGCTTGTAGAAACTTTTCATTAACCGTGCATCGCTTTCTCTGACCTTGCCCACAAGAGAAGGATCACTCTCCTAATCAGCAATTCAATGCAAACAAGTTTAATAGGTCAGACAACTCTTCTTTTATATATAATAATATAATACAACTTATATGGTTCTGTTCATTCAAGCAAAGAGATAATGCAACCGATTAGTATCACTTATCCTTCAAAAGGTGCAATGAAAACAAGGTTTCAACCACTGATCCCATAATAATTGCACTGAACTGGTGTCATTTATGTATCAGTCCAGGTGACCAAATAGTACAACTGCCAAAAAATCGATTTAACAATTAAAAAAAAAGCGCATTCAGGCTTACAAGCCTTCTATTTGGGCCAGTAGTGAACCAGGAGAGTGTACCAGAACACCGTCCATAGGCTCTTTACTAATGCCACTTTGTCCCACTCAGTACAACTCATACGTCGTATTTAGTTGTGGAGTAAGAGGTGGAGTAAACCCCTTACTTCGCACTTAAGCTGCCAAAAAATCAGGAGTAAGATGGAGTTACGACGGAATTAGTTAAACCACCTCTCCAGGAAATTTAACTTACTCCACACTTACTCCGGCTGTAGGGCCCACTGTCATGGACAGATTCATTTGCCAATTCCTCTCTCCTCCACGCGGATTAATTTAAGCCAGGACTTCAAGTTGCCAAATAAGATGTAAAATAGGAGTAATATGGAGTAGGCAACTTAATCCTCCTTAAATTTAAGTAGCAACCAAACATGGTAATAGTTCTTATCAAATAGATATTTATTCGTTTTGCGAAGCTACCTTTTCTAAACGTTGCCGAAGTGCTGTTTTGAACTGACGAACACCACGACCACTTGATGCAGGATCTAATCTATTGGCTTTCTCAAATGCATAAAATCGACCTATACAAAACATTTGAATAGGATATAAAAACAATGAGTACAAACATCCCCACATGATTGCCCCAACAGTAAGTATTCAGTTTGGTTAACAATTGTGACTGGTAAGGAGAACCTGATTAGGAACATCTGGTAATGAACCCCAGAGATGACTGGTACATAGATAAGAAAAATGTGAAGTTCCACTGCTCAAAAACCTTGGTTTTAACACAAACAATCAACAGTATACAAACTCGCAGCTATTCAATGTCAGGGTAAACTCGCTAGTTTGCTACCTTGAACGAAATATTGTGAAATTAATAGCATAGAGAAGAGCTTAAAAACTCACACAAGTAAGCTACGCGAGGATTATTAGGTTCCACCTCATTCGCCACACGCAGGATCGGAGCAATTTCAGACAGGCACGATGGCACAAGCTCACTATCATTAACCGGGTCACCGATGCTTCCCATTGTTTGGCTCCGACTCAGCCGCCTGTCCAGAAATTGCCCCGAACCAGAAGACGAAGAAGCCATGAGCGCTTTCTTCCAACCTCACACCTCAGTGTTAGAGAACAAATTTGAGAGAGAAAAATTGGTGCGGAAAGAAAAACCTAGCTAGGGTTTAGTGTTCATGCCGTGGTACTTGAAGAGAGTGACGACAATGGGACTGTCCGTCAGTGGGGAAAGAATAGATGGCAGTGGGGGAGAACCTTTTCGTAAAGAGAGATGCGCGGGGTTGAGAGACTTCGAATAAGGTTGGGTTTTTGTAACTATAACAAATATGCCATTGGGCGAAAAAGCACTTGTAATTTAGTTATGGGCGACTTGAAAATATTACTGAAGTCTATGGGCTTAATTATGGATACATTTAAAAATGCGGGCTCCCGTAATGCTGTAAGAATTTTGGAATTCGAATCCTCTGAGATATCTCAAACTTTGCGTGACTCTATGGAAAATCCCAACCGTTTAAATACGCTCTGCACGAATCTCAAAGCAAACGTAACACTGACCCCTACATGACCCCCGAATAGGCACCGACCACGTCGGTCACGCAAAAGTTGAGATAACTCAAGAGGATACGCACTCAGAATTTTGTGGGATCCACATCCTATAAATTCCGATTCTCTCCAATTTAACCAAAAAAGAATAGTGCTTGGTAGTCCTGCAACGTTAATCTCAGATTAGACGGTCCAAATGACGAAAATCGGCAAAAGAATTTTCCAGTCAGGAACTAATATTACCCTGCGATTTAGAATTAACGATCAAGATCTGTTCTTAGCGGAATTCCTTGCTGTGAGATAGAATTCAGATTTGAGACCCATCTGTTGAGAAACCGGAGTGCGATCCTCTGAGATATCTCATATTTTGCGTGACCGACGTGTCCGGTGCCTATTCGGGGGGTGATGTGGGGGCCGGTATTATTTGAGATTTGAGATTCGCGCAGAACTTATTGCAACGGTTGAAATATTCCAAAAAGTCACGCAAAATATGAGATACCTCAGAGGATTCGAATTCAAGAAACCGATGGGACACAAGGAACTGGATTCTTTGGTGTCGAGATGCCCTTTATATGGTGTACCATGTCCAACCCAGGGGTGTTTAAACTTCAAAGTTCAAACGGTTTGATTTGTTTGATTTTTAACCGAATCGGAAAATTTCAGTTTAAATGGATAAGTTGTTGATTTAATTAAATTGGTTAATTTTTTTAATTATTTAGGTTTAAATAGATCGGTTCGGTTTATAATCAGTGTAGTTGAAATTTAAGTCAGTAGTGGACAGAGATATTAACAACTCAAAATTTATCAGAGTATTAAAGTACAAATTAAAAAACTACAAATTACATTGCATTGAGAAATTTGAACTTTACACGACAAATAAATTCTAAAGTAGAGCAACAACTCAATGCAATATATGAGTTTATAAAACAAAATTTCAAAATTCATAGTAGGGCATCTGCCTAACTATGCACGGATATATGATGGTTCGACTTTGAAATGAGCCGATTCGATTTCTTTTTTTATTGAAAGCTCTTAGGCAACTGCATTTCATTGAACATAGGAGATTACATAGTAGATGTAGTGATACATTCACTTATTTATATTACAAAGACAATTGAAAAGTATCATAGCCTACAGGTCTTGCCTCTGATCCAATCTTCTTGTTATTCCGAGAAGAGGGGGTAGGTGTACCCCGTGTGGTTGAGTCGGTAGACTCGTGCCCAGTTAACAAGTTTGTAGGCTTGTTCGTTCTCTTCCCGTAGTGTGTATGCGCAGCAGTAATGAGGATGTGTAGCAAAAAGTTTGGCAATGCATGAAAGTTGTGAGTATGATCTCCAATTCGCCGTCTGTAATGGACTTTGACCTTGCCGTGGTTGAATGGTATCTGCTAGCAGCTTTGAGTCTGTTCTAAATCTGCAAGCTTCAATGCCCTGGTTTATCACAGCCTTTACTGCCATTAATAGTGCCATCGTTTCCATATGGAAGCGAGATACCGCCTGTTCCCAAAAGTTGATTTCATATCTGACCAAGTTTTGATTCCTGAGCAATATGAATGCCGCACCACCTTTGCCCAGACTGTCAAACGAGCCGTCTATCTATACCTGATATTCATTGTCTTCTCCCTGGGGTGTTGCCTCCATCACTGCTTGGTTGTATTGCTTTGTATTGGTGCATGGTATTGTTCCAGAAGTAGCCAGTGCCTCTTTAATTGTTCTTGCAAGGTCCCCTTTTTTCTCTTGGCAAAGTTGTGCACACCTGGATTTCCATATTTTCCATGCCAAGTTCATAAATAGAGCTATAAGGCTGCTATCTAGATTTTCCCAGAGCATCAGGAGGACGTTTTTGCGATCAATGTTCACTAGTTCGGTTGTTCGAAGACCCAAAGGTGAAAGAAACCATGTAGCTCGTGCATGAGGGCAATGGAAGATTGCGTGAGCAGCATCTTCAACCACATCTCTGCAAGTGTTGCAAGTTGGTTGAATAGAGCGGATTCTTCGGGCTGCAGCAGCTGTTGGGAGGGCCCCCTGTAAGATCTTCCAGAAAAAGAAAAAAAATCTTACACGTGGCATGACCTTTTGAGTTATCCATATCTTTTCCAAAGCTTCTCATTTTCCGACAACGATGCAAGGCGCACTAAAGGTTGCAGCTGATCAACCATGCTATAGGCCGCTTTGACATAAAAGGCACTATTTGACGTCCACGTGTACACCAGCTTGTCTTGAACCTCTGAATTGAGGACCATTTCAGAGTGCTCTCTAAGTATTTGCTTGGCCACTTCCTCCCCTCCAAACTGTATCAGTGTTATATTTATGTTTATTTATGTGACATGTGACTGATGTTTGACACTATATTTTATGCTTCCTTTGCTGTTTTTATTATTCTGTTTATGTTAGCCCTGCGTGCCTAATGACTAAATAAGCACGAGGCGAGGTTGATCATACCTTAATCCATAATTCCTGGTTTGGGGTGTGACAAATTTTGAGATAATTCTCATGATCATGGGCTTTATTTCAGTTCAAACCAGATAAATAAAAAAATTGGTATGTTCGGTTTGGTACTTATTCAGTTGATGGTTTGATCGGTTAGGTTCAGTTATGTATTTTTAAATTGAAAAAAATAGTTTGATTATTTTACTTTGATTTGAACCGAACTTACCGTTTAAACATTTCCAGACCCTAGTCCTAATTATTGACGAGTGACAACAACAAGAAATTAGAACTTAAGTGTGACTGATATGTAGTAAAACCCTCTGTATATGTGGAGAAGCGGTGCCGCTCAAGTCTCTTCCCGAGGCGATCTAAAGTCGCCTATGACCTTCTCTCTATCCACCTCGCCCTATCCTCTTTGCACCTCTATCTTTATCTATTTTCTACTCGTATTGTCCATCTAAGCAGGTGCCTCTGTTTGGTGGATCTAACTACTGCTCTTGGTGCCCCTGCCTGGTGGATCTGGCTATCACTCTCGGTGCTTTTGCCTAGTAGATATGACCACCGCTCGTTCCTTCGTCTTCGTTTGAGTCGGTGCTTCTGCCTGGTGAACTTGTCAGCACTTTTCCCTTCAGTGTCCTAAGGGTTTTTATTGATTAAGAGGTTCGCTCTCCTTTTTTCTCTTGAACTCTTTTTTCCCTCTCTGGCAATGGAATAATGGGTGAGACGAATTGTACATATAGATACTTACTTTATATGTTGTTATATGTTTTGGTTTGTGTTGGTATTTGTTACGTGCTCTCTTTTTTCTCCTTATCCTCCCTCTCTTTTATTCTCTGATTTGATTCAGTGTCTTCTACGATGAAGTTTGCTAGCAAGACAAGCTTTGCACACAAAGAAAATAATTAGTAGGCTCGTATCACTTCCATCAAGCAAGGATAACCAAATTTGTGTCAACACAGTACATATACTTTTGTGTGTTTTAAATTTGCTTACAACTGTATATTTTCTAAGATGTTAATTATCTAATTTTATGTAACAACTACTCTATAACTCTTTAAATAAATAAAATTGCATGCAGGCATGATCTGAATTGGCTTGTTATCCTGATTATCCGGGAGCAATGATGAAAATTTGTATCATCTGCATTAACTCGAAAGGGAATCTTTTGAGTTAATGAATATTTACTGTTTGATATGTTTCAAAATGCATGCAAATTAGATCTGCACTAATATTGAAAGACCACTATGTTATAGGCAGAAGTCATATTATCTATGTTTAAAATCAGACGGTTGAGATTCATTAACTAATTTTTTTTTTCTTTTGAGTTAATTCAGAGGATACGCATTCGCAATGATGATCAATAGTGTTAGATTGGTATATCACAGCAGTTACTTTCTTTTGTAAATTTTGAGTGCTATATAGTTAACTATCACAGTCATTTAATTAATATTTTACCACTCATTTTTAATATTAAATTAATTATTATTAACAATTAACTAGTTATAATAAAAACAAAATAATCTTGGAATAAACATGAGCGGAAGCTTAGTTAAACGAAGAAAGTTCTACATTCATAAAATTAAACTGAAATTATAATATAAATAGCTTAAAATTAATTTAAGGTAAATTTAAAAAATACAGCATTCGTGTCGTGCAATTAATTTTGATTGCTTTTATCGTTCAGAAGTCAGAACTCGAAAAAAATATTTTCATACATCTCAAAAACTAATTTTTAAGATAGATAAGTAAATATAAATTAATATTTTTTATCAATATTGTATTTTGATAAAAATATTAAAAGAAATAATATTATTTAATTTTTGAAATTACAAATTGTCATAAAAAATTTGAATCGGATGCTCTTTAACTGCGAGTCCGCATCGTCTGCATTAACTCAAAAGAGCATCATTAAGTTAACACATATTGACCGTTTGATTTGGAATGAAGCCAATCCGATGACAGCCTATAATTCAGGGGCTCTTTAATATTAGTGTAGATCTAGTCCACATCGATCTTAGAGCATATCAGACGGTCTAGATGCATTAACTATAAAGATTCTTTTTTGAGTTATGGAGAGGATACGAACTCCTTAACTGCAGCCTGCAGGCGTGCGGATCACGTGCTCGGACCCACCTCCTCCCTTCCCGCTCCCCTTCTGGCGCTCTGCCATTAAACGGTTTCCATTAAAACCCCATAAGCGCCGACCGAAGAACCGGGAGAAACTTTCACGATTTCAGAAATTCGTATTCCCCCATTTTTCTCTTGTTCTCTTCCCCCACAATGTCTCCACCTCAATCAATACCCTTTCAATCCAACGCTACACCTCTCCGGTTGAAACCTTATCCCATTCTCTCCACGAACTCTAACACAAGGCCTAACCATGACTTCTCTGAAGGAGCTTCTCGCTTCGGAAGGTTGCAAGAAAGAGAGAAAGAGATCGTCTGTAGCCGCAGATCGTGGGGCTGAAAGTGGTGCGGCGTGTGAGTACCGATTGGTGAGTAACGAGAGAACGATTGATATCTACGAAGAGGTGAGTTCTAATAACGACCGGGGAAAATCTCAAAAAGAGTTAAGATGCAAGTACAATAAGAGTTACAGCAATCCGATTTACGAGGATGAGATAATTTATAGTAGATATCTTGAAAACACTGTGAAAAGTTCTTACTGTGCGCCTTCACTGAAGGAAGCTGCGATTCAAGCAGTAATACAGATTCTGACTGGACATGTTCAGTGCTTTGCCACAAGAGGGGCATTCCGTTCACTGCTTCATCAAAACTGTGCTGTTTGCTTAGCCAGGGATGGAAGATTGTTTGCTGATCTTAAGGAAGTTATAGTTTTAATCGAAAGAATAGTTTCATTCGGTTTCGATTTGAATCAACTAAACAATGCTTCTTTGAAGCTCAAAGAACTAATCTCTGGCGCTACTGATTCTCGGTTACTTACATGTGCTAATCTCTATCTTGGCATAGTATATAAACTCCTGAAAAAGGAGAAGGCTTCAGCTAAGCATCTTTTAAAAGTTTTTGTCTGGTCCCCATTTCAAGGTCGAATTTATATCCTTCCTGAATTGTGGGACCGGCTGTTCGCACCTCATCTTTCTCATTTTAAGTTGTGGTATGACAAGGAGGTAGGTTCTCTTGTTGTATCACCCTCCTGGGAGAAAAGGATGAAGTCTATTTATACAAATTACAATGATTTAGTCAACAAGGGCACACATGACCTGGCAATGTATTATCTCCATTGGATCAAAGGCGAGGAGAAAGGGTTGTTCGAAATTCCTTATCTGCATGTAAGTTGTCAGTTTTTTATTCTGAGGCATTTATCTAAGGGTTGTGCATGCATTAGAGTTAGATGCATATGGGTATGTTAGAATTAAAGAAAAATGATTGCATTTTGGGTCTGTGAAATTTTACTGTGACCATACCAGTACCTGTTGTAATGGTGCTTATGTGAAACATTTTGCCGCTGGTTTGGGTAATTCTTTTGTTATGTGCTCTTTTATTGTTTATGCCTTAATGAAGCATTAAGCACACAACGAGCACAGGGAATTAAAAAAGAAGAAGAGAGAACTATGATAAACAGATAGCAGAGCGGTCAAGTACAAGCAGGGACAGTCATTCCTGTCCTCTTTTAATTTAACAATTAAAATAAACTTCTTATTCCTTAACATGTGAGTACACCTAAGCCTAACTATTAATGCATACTGTATAAAAGAGGAGTTTAGTCTCTTAGGCATTTTGGGCTTTTCATAGGGCCTGATTGGTTTGTTTCATTTGCTAGTATTCAGAAAATTGTTTTTGACAACACAAATTTGTTGATTCCAAAGATTGTCTGACCTTAGTTTCAAAATTACAGGTATTTTTTTAAAGTCTGATCTTAACGTACCATTGTGTTCAGCTCAAATTTGTAACCTGATTAAGGAATATTGTTATATTGTCAAAATAGGTGCATCAGAAGCAGGCCATGCTTGTAAAAACCACAGTTCTTGGAATTCTTTGTTTTTTTTTTTTTTTGTTCTGGAGTATTAGTTTCAATGAATTTCTGTTTTCAAACATAAATATTTTCCCTAGTATTCAGCTCAAATTGGTACATTAACGGCTAAGATAACTTATATGCATTCAGTGACACGGATACTTGTGCATCTATTAAACTTTTTTTTTTTTGTTGATTTCACTCTGTAGAAGGCTGATTACATTGAGGAGCTGCGCTATCCATACCGAACTGATATTCCTCAGGTATAGGAGATTGCTATATTAACAATGCATTTGTGAAGGGTACTTTGGTCTTTCTATATTCTAAACTCTCATTTGTTTACTGTTTTGCAGGGAAGGGAGAATGAGCTTCTTCTGAGAAAACTAGCGCGAGGGAGTTTTGAACCACAGCAAGTGCTTCATGGTTGAACTGATAGTTTCATGATAGTTGTATGCACTAAAAAAAAGTAAGAATAGAATAATTTTAGGAGGGAATACGAGTGATAGCTTGGCAACATTTGTTGTGTGCTTAGTGTTATCTAACAGACGACTATATTGGTGTTAGGATAGCTATTTATTTGCATTGCGGGCGTGTGTGTGTGTTTTTTTTTCTGATTCTGATGATGATGATGACTGATGTGTGCTTGTCTTTGATTCTAGAAACAAAAAAAGTATGCACTTTCCTCAATCTGTGGTAACTGATAAATCACAAATTCACAATATTAAACGGATTCGTGATCTAATAGTAATCATGTTTATTTATAATTAATGTTTCAAGTAATAGTAACTGCATTTTAAAACCTCAAAAAAATGATATCTGCATTCATTATGTTTGAAGACTACCCTACAGAGGGGGCGGATCGCAAGTCAGGGAGTAGTTACCTCACAAATTTATAATTTTTAATCATGTATATTAAAATTTATATATAAATCATTTCTTCATAAAATATTAAATTTATCTGTTATTTGTTAAAATTTTATTTTAAAATCGTGAAGACTTTGAATTCAAATCTTATAGTTCTCTGTCTAAATTTTCTAGTTCTGTTCCTACTTGTACACATATGGTGCATGTTCTGTCGTTGTTGTTGGTATATCATATATGCTACAGCTTGTACCAGCTGCATCCAATGGCGGATCCAAAATGAAACTGGGGTAGGCAAGTATCTATTTTTTGGATTTGGATTTTTATTTTCGATCCAATACTAATTGTTCAGTTCGATGTAGTGGCTACTCCTGACCTAAGCTAGTCTGATTCTTGAACCAATTCTTCCGAGTTTGGTCAATTTTGCGTATTTCGTTTTTTTTTTCAGATCTGGTTCGTAAATAGAATGAAAGAGAATAAGATAACAAGAAAGGCCTGACGGTGGAATCTATCATTACAATTCTAAGAAAATGAGCTGGTCGAACTTTTTGGACCTGTTATTATTCAATACATATATTTATGTTAAATTGTTATCAAAGCTTGCCTCCCCCTGGATTTGGATTTTTATTTTCGACTCAGTAATAATTGTTTAGTGTGCCTACTCCTGGCCTGAGCTAGTCTGATTTTTAAAATGAATCCTTCCGAGCTTTGGTCGATTTTGCGTATTTTGTTTTATTTTTTCAGATCCGCAATGCTCTATTTTGTAAATAGAATGAAGGAGAAGAAGAGAACAAAAAAGATCTGATAGTGGGACCTATCATTACAATTCTAAAAAAATGAGCTAGTTGAACTTTTTGGACTTGTTATTATTCAATACATATATTTCGGTTAAATTTTTATGAGTTTTGATTTCAATTTTCTAATTTGCTAAGAACATTCACTTTGAACTGTATCAAACAAAATTTTAATTAGCTTAGAAAAAAAATATTTCAATATTTTATCAATCGATATTATAATCATAACATATTTTTTTTAATAAGCATAGTTATAAAAACTAAGTTGTAATTATATATCCGTTTAAGTTAATAAATTTAAACCCAATCAATTATTTAAATCCAATTAATATCCTGCCGACTGCACCAATTCCTTTATATATATTAAAAAAAACGTGTACACGTTCTTACCGGTCATAAAAAGGGTTGACAGCACCTGTATTGTCCCAACTTTAGACTGACAGTATTGGAAATGTCTTGTTGTTAGTTATAAAAAAAAAAAAATGTTTTGTTTATCAGGAGAGGATGATCGGTTTTGCTGCATCCTCTGCATTAACGCACCGTTTGATTTTAAATTTTGTCCGATTAAAATTTAGTTTAATCATCTATATATGCATTAATTCAAGTGTTTTTAAATGCAATCGCATGTACTGTATTACCGTGTTTATACAAACTATATATGCAGTCCATTCAAATATTTTATTATTTATTAAAAAAAATCCAAATCTATTCGGATATGAACAATTTTATTAATTGAAATCTGAATTCTCTTTCGGACTAGTTCAGATGTGTTGTAGGTTATTCCAGCTTATTTTATAGAATCTAGAGCAAACGTTTTCTTACATTTTGAAGTTGTGGGACTAAAGCAGTTTTAAAATATTGATTATATCAGATGGGCAGATACATAATTGTGCGGTTTCTTTCGATATCTCTTCAATTAGAATTGTGCGGCTGAAGTATTTTCTTATAATAAGTTATAAGTATCTTAAATTATATTTTCTTACAGCATAGTTTGGGCTTTGTTAGTGCTCTTTAGTTATTTTTGGATTTCCTGCACAAGTCCATATATTTAGAGTTATTAACCATAGTTCTTGATTTTAAAAAAATGTTAAGCTATGGAAAATTTACATATATAAATTTGCATGAAAACAGCATACGCAGCTGCATACCGCATATGCATATGCTATACTGCATATGCATACAGGGGCAGATCTAGAAATTTTGTCAGGGTATGGCATTATTCAGGTTTAAATGGCTAATCGGGTTCAAATCCATTAACTTATCATATAATTAATGTTTATTTAAGAATATGTTATAATTATAAAATTGATTGATGCAGTATTGAAATATTTTTTATAAGCTAATTAAAAATTCATTTGGCATAGTCCAAAGTGGGACTATTCTTAGCAAATTGAAGTCAAAACTTAGATAAAAATGTAATCGAAATATATGTATTGAATAATAAAATGGTCAAAAAATTTGACCGGTCCATTTTCTTAGAATTGTAATGATAGGTCCCGCTGTCAGACCTTTTTTTCCTCTTATTTTCCTTCATTCTATTTAGAAATATATAGAGCATCGCAAATCCAAAAAAAAAAAAATACTTAGAATCGACCAAAGCTCATAAGGAATCGGTTTAAGAATCAGACTAACTCAAGTCAAGAGTAGGCACAACATCGAATCGGAGGTAAACACGTTGAACAATTAGTACTAGATCTGTTAGGATTTCGACGAAGGAGTGACAAGAAATAAGAGAAACAATATTATGAGAAAACTTAATTGTATTCCTTGAACTTCATTCTTACATAGAGTACAAATAACATAATTTATAGCAACATAAATCTCTAAACAAAAATACTATAAATGACATATCCTAAAATATCCTATACTAAAATACTAATTCTTCCTCCTTAATATAGCCTGCCAAACACGGCCTACTATTCCTAACATCCTACTAAATCAAGCCTGATGAATATATATGATGAGATGAGAGGCATACATAACAATGCTCCCCTTGACTTGAAATCTCATCCTGAAATAAAACCCCAAAATAAACTCCTAAAGCACATTATCAACTTGAATTTCAACTAAATTAGCATAGCCTGAAAAACTATCACCTTGGTCCGCCTTCTGTTTATTCTTGAGCTTGAAACAGTCGGCCTTGATGTGTCCTTTCTTCCTGCAATAGTTGCAAATTAGGTTCTTGTGCTTAGAGCTCGAATAGGTCGATGATGAAGTCAAGTTCTCCCCCCTTTCTTTTCTCTTCTCGACAATCAAGCCAACATCTTGATGGCCATTCTCTGCCCTTAACAAATCACTATAGATGTTGGACTTGACCAACAAATTATTTTTCACATCCTCAAAGGCGATTGATTCCTTGCTATAAAGCATGGTTTCCTTAAACCCTTGATAAGACTTGGTCAACGAACACAATGGAACCATAACTTTATCCTCATCGTCCACCTTGATACCAATTATCTCCATGTCATTGAGAAGTGCGGTATATTCTGAAATATGGACCTTAACGGATGTACCTTCTGCCATCTTGAAAGAATGAAACCTTTGCTTCAAACGCAACCGGTTAGTGACCGATTTTCGCATATAGATCCCCTCTAACTTCTTCCATGCATCAGCTGCTTTAGTATCTGAAATGATTTCTTGAAGAGTTGAATCACTCAAACACAACTGGATAGTCGAGAGAGATTTGTCATTCATAATCTCCCAATCTTTATTTTTAGCCTCCCCTTCCAACTCCTCAGGCCTACCCAAAATTGCGGCCTTTACGCCTAAATTGGACAATATCGCCTTCATCCGAACTTGCCAAGGCGCAAAACTACTTGTGCCATCGAATTTCTCAATATCAAATTTGGCAGACATTGTTGAATTTGAACTCATCACAACACCGAGATTTGGAATTACAAATTTCACCAAATCAACAAATCAACAAATTTTCTAATTTATCAATTTCTCAAATATCGAATTTCCGAATTTACTCAAATATCAAATTTCTATAACGGCACAATGATTAAATCACCAAAAGATAAGTTGCAGAATTAATAAATGAACCTTTGAGTAGCACACAGATCCCAAAAACAAAGAGAAATTGATCTTCACGTGGTCCACCAAATGAAAGTCGCGCACCAAAGAGGAATTATCGCGGCTCACAAATTCACAGAACGTAATTGAATGATGGAGGTAGAACGACAGAGCCTGGAGTGGCGATCAACAAACCCTAAGTGGCAGCGGAACAAAGAACCCTGAAAATCACCGAACGATTGCCGGCAAGGAAGATGGCTCTGATACCAATTTGTTAGGGTTTCGACGAATGAGAGACAAGAAATAAGAGAAACAATATTATGAGGAAGCTTAATTGTATTCCTTGAACTTCATTATTACATAGAGTACAAATGAAATAATTTATAGCAACATAAATCTCTAAAAAAAATACTATAAATGACATATCCTAAAATACCCTATACTAAAATACTAATTTTTCCTCCTTAATATAGCCTGCCAAACATGGCCTACCATTTCTAACATCCTGCTAAATCAAGTCTGATGAATATATATGATGAGATGAGAGGCATACATAACAAGATCAAAAAAAGAAAATTCAAATCTAAAAATAGATAAGTTACCCTAATTTCTTTTTGGATCTGCCAATGTATATATATATATGCGGTACGCTTATGTATGCATGACAAGCTGTATTAAAAAATATTACGGCACTGCACGGGCCTTTTAATATTCGTGGGATGTCCGGACCTAAACTCAAAATTTGAGTTAACTCAGAGCATACGAATTTGATTTTGTGTGATCCCGAAAAGAAACGACTAATGAAGTATTAGAAGGTGAATGGTACAGCTAGATATTTTTTTTGAGTAAGGTGCAGTTAAATATTAGAAGAACCTCAGAATTGAAAGATTGGGACTTTTAGTTTTGATTGTTAGGTGGCTTTCTGTAATCCTCTTTTCAGTTTTGATTGTTGTGCTAATCTTTGGGTTTAGAAGGATTTTCAAGAGTAAAAATGATAGAAACTGACGAACCTGCTGCTGTCCTGAAAAGTGCAGCAGGTTGTGTCAACTTCGGAAGCCTCAAAACTAGGGCTCCCTGAGGTGTATGACCATAAAATTTTGTGAGCAATTAGGGAATGAAGTGAAGAAAATTATCATCCATTTCTTTGGCCTAAAATGATAACTAAATTTCTACTGGTACGGGTTTTTCTCCGACAGGTTCAGTTTCTGAGAAATTCTGGACCACTGGAGAAAAGAAAAACGTACAAAACAAAGGGGTTATATTGCTTATCTTCACTTGAAACTTTGCACAATAATAGTAGACATATAGCATAGGGTTGTATAAGTTTTTTAGGGGTCATGTGTGGAGAAACATTGAGAAATATGCCATATAAATTGGTATATCAGTAGCTGCTAATTTGGACAGCAGAGGGTCATTTTTGTAAAGTTGTTTAAAGTATGTTTACACTAGAAAATTAGGATAAGACATTACTTGTGTTTTGTCATGCTTTGGGCTTGTCAATTCATTGCTTCATATATGTCTTTTTATTTAAATTTTCTCAGATCAGTTGGTGAACGATCAAACGGTAGCAGCGAGAGACGGTGGCAGTAGAGATAACCGAGACAGTGAACAATAGTGGCAGAGGTAAATTTCATATGTCATTTTTGTTTCCTTCATCTCTACAATGCCTTGTGATGGCACGAGGGCTTCGACCCTTTGGGCTCCTAGGTGAGAGATCCTTGATCATTTTTGATATTTCCTAAGGATTGTAATATTTAATTAGTTACCTACGGTGATGTATTTTTGTATCACTTATTTTGAATTAATTATGCTAATTAAATGATATGAATTTAGAGGATTGTTAATTTATGTTACTGTGATTTATACTATTGTGAAATATTAATGCACGTGCATCTAGAAATGGGATCAATTTATGTATTTGTAATTTATGTGATTTATTTTGAAATTTGTTATTAAATAGTAAAAAAAATATTTCAAAATTTAATTTGTGTGATATTGTTTAATTAAATTTTAATTGTGATTAGATTGAAGTATTATTGAAAAATACAATGCTTCATATATATTTAACAAGCCATTATAAATATAAAAGTTAATTGAAAAGATAAAAACAAATAAATCATTATTATATTCCTTCCTTTCATTACTATTTTAAACATACAACTCAAATAACATTTTTACTAATTCGGAATAGCCAAAGTTAATATTATTCTTAATTCCCTTAAGTTAGTACTATTTTCAGCTACTAATCTAAAAATCACTATTGTTGCATTAATTCTTGCACTATCCAAACGTAGCCTTAAACATTCAATGAAAACTAAATCCAACGGCAGCTCATGGCAGCCATGCCATAATTTTTTCTTTTTTCTAGTCAACGGACGTAAAGTATGCTTTCTTGTCGGCTGCACAAGAGTGCAACCATCCTCTTAAATGAGAAGGTTCCGGTACCACAATATTTTGACATTATTATCATTTTTTAGGGGAATTTCATGCACATCCTTCCAAAAACTAAAATTACTTATTTGTCCCTCTACAATTTAGAATATGATATATATCAAAGTTTTAAATAATGATAATCGCGTCATCACGAAAATGTTAAAAAAAAAGTTATCACGAATAACATAACTATAACGAAAACTATGGTACGTGACATTTATCCCCTTTGCTAGTAGTATTATTCAGCTGATATGCATGAAAATTTGGAATTCGGACTAGCAGAGGGGCAGTATCATCAGGCTTTGAGATTCGTGCCAAGTGTAAAAAACGGTCCATATCTACTAATTGTAAAAGATTCCTTGATCAGGTAACGAAGAGGATGTGAATTCAGGTAAATTCATAAAATCGGTGGAAAGAATTTTAAAATTTGAATGTTCCTTGGGCAAACTATATCTATCTAATAAGCAATATTCATGTGGTGGCTTGCACAACTTGACTTGTAGTTGTAGGTAAGTTTCCCTGAGTTGTGCAATTGCTGAGTGTCTCTGTTTACTTTTTTATTACCAAGTCAATTATGGCTAGGGAGCTGGGAGCCCCACCCCCACGGCCCCACGCGCTAAATTGAAAGGGATTGAAGTTGATGGCTGCTTTATCCGATATCCACTAAATACGGCATGTGAAATTTCACCTGCTCTTTAAAGCAACCGTTTTAAGATAAGTCGGCTCTGGAGTCTGGAGGGCTGAGGATTTTAACACCTACAATTTGACTCAATACAGCAACTGGGAGAAATTTTTTATTTGAGCCATTATGTTCACGTTTTAGAAAGGAAATTAATAAACAACATACAAGTGTAGTGTGACTTTTTGCATTAATAGAGCATCATCTCTGTAATATAAATATTTTCTTCAAATAAATTCAAAGATATACGATGAAATCTGGAATGTTGTATTATTTTTTATTGTTAAAAAATCGGACTATTTTTTTTTTATAATTAATAACATGTTCATTTTATATTAAATATTGAGTTTCTACATTTGAAATTTTGTTTGCTCTGTTTTTGTGTCATTGTTTTTTTGTCAGCTTCATGTAACAACAAATCCGATTTTTATTTTTATTTTCATTTTTGTACAATTTAAAATTTATATGTGGACATTGTTTTGTTGTCTTTTCCTTCTAACCATGAAGCAAATAAGTTGATTTTAAAAAGAGGAGGGTTCAAATGCCTCCATTTTTAAAAACTTAAATAACTCAAAGTTTAAAACTTAAACGTCAAAATAAAACCGTTAGATGCGATCTATCTTATTTTCTCTATATACTTATAAAAAATTATCACATTTTTATTTTGGTTTTATGTGAATCAATAAGTTGAAAATCAACGTCTATAAATTATCCACATTAGTATACATTTTTACAAGCTCAAGATGACAACCAAAACAAAGTTGAAATGCCATAATTTTTTACACGTGCATAGATAAAATGATATAGTTCATATCCAATGGTTTTATTTTGAATTTTAAGATTTAAATTTTAAGTTATTAAAGTTTTAAAAAATGGAGGCATGATGGAGGCACAAAAAATAAAACCCTCCTCTTTTAAAAATGACATTTACTACTACATGCCTTTTATATCAATGATTAGTTTAATAATAGGTCAACCAACATACCGTGTACTGATTTTGAGCCATTACAATTTGTAATGTAATAGCATAAAAATAACAATTATTATTCTTAAAAACTTTATTTTAACAATAAAAATTTGAATAGAATTTCCGAAGAGTAGATCTTCCCGAGTTTCGTAATTGAAAATGAGTAATTCAAGTTTTCGGGCTCTTGTTCAAATAAAATTGTCGATTCATCAATATCCATCTATTAAAAAAATGTAAATAAATAAAACAAACAATCAGATGACCTCTTAAAATATTGTAGAAAATTATTTTTTTCTTAATGTGCTATACTTTCAAGCATCAAAACTTAATCAAATCTGCTTAATAAATAAAAGTTCTTGTCCACGTTGATGAGAGACTGACCTTTGTTACTTTTGAAAATAAAATTAATCAAATATTTATAAATTACCTTTGATTTAAGAATTGAATAACAAGTGATTGTTGTCTAAGAAGAGAGAAATTATTTGTTTTCTCTGAAATTTTTTCAAAATAGGAACCTTATTGTTCAACTAAAAAAACTAAACAGAATTGGCCAATTAAAGAAAGGATTATTAATTGATTATACTCAATTAATGAGGTACCTATCAATGAAGGAGTAAATGGTCATTTCTAAACATTTCTCTCACCTCTTTGCTGCTTTGAGCAAAAACTTTGTTGTTAAAATCTACACCCGCTCTAGAGGAATTTTTTTCATAAACCATAATTAAAAAAAATTATGAAACCAACATGATTACTTTTTTTTTTACAAAAACCATAAGAGCTGAAATACCATTTCAGTCCTGAAATATATATTTTTTTGGACTGAAATGACAATTCGGTCCTAGGTTTATTCACAATTTTTCAACGTATTTTTTTCTCGAAATATGTGAAAACGGCTAGGACCAAAATGATAATTCGGTCCCAAAAAAAAATCCGGGACCGAAATGGCATCTCGGTTCTTATGGTTTTTGCAAAAAACAAAGCAATCAAGTTGATTTGGTAAAATTTATTTTTATTTATGGTTTCTAAAAAAAATTCAGAGCCTGCACGCAATTATTTTTTATTTGAAGAAATTAAAAAAATTATTTATCAAAAATAAGTTTTTTTTTTTAAATAGATGGAATCGATCCAATGGTTTGAACTTATAAGTTGGGCTATGGTACATTGTAATGTATAAACTCTCTCGTGCATTGGACCTTAAACTATTTGATTTGAAGTTCAAACAATCGATCCAAAACCGCTAAACTTTATCTCCATATTAAAATGTGTTTGGAGCCCAAATTTTACATTTTTAGCATATTGTTTGCTATTTTCTTTAAAATTTTTGAAAATCGTTATTTTTCATATATTTTTGGACTATAAAAAACAATGATTTTCAAACTAAAAAAATAGCTAATAATTTCCATAAAAATGTAAAATTTCATCTCTAAGCACATTTTAATATGGAAGCCGAGTTGAATGGTTTGGATCGATTATTGAAACTTCGAATCTAACAGTTTAGAGTCTAATACACAAGAGTATCTGTATATTGCATTACACTATCACCCAACTTTAAATTTATTTGGGAGAGATGAATAGGACTAAACTATTGATTTGATTCTGCCGATTTTCTCAATCATCACATCAACGACCACAAAGTCTAAAAAAATAATGGTTTGTTTTCTCTGACCTCTAGCCAATGGGGGACCAGGTGGGATTGAGAAAATGAGAAAGGTGTAGGTCCCATGCCCATCGGATCTAGTTTGATTCTGATGGACAGATATACCGTCTAATTTGTTTCAGGATTTATGCGCACGAATATTAAAGCAGACGCAAAAGTTCTGGTGCAAATCCTAAAGCCAATCCAACAATGAGTGAATCCATTGGAACCAAAGTAAGTCCAATGCCCATCGGACCTACTCTGTTTCCTGAGAAAATAAAGAAGAGAACAGAGCCCGCAACTTTTACAACTTCTGTGATTTAATCAATTGATCGATCTCGATATTTTTCAAACTTTTTGATACTAAGATACGAGTTAGGCTGGGGTGCTATGGATAGCATAGTGGCCTCTATGCTACGGCTCAATATTTGAGTTTTCAAAATCCGAACGGTCGATCCGAACCGTTCATCTTATTCTCCATATTAATATCTGCTTGGAGACCAAATTTTACATTTTTCTAAATTTTTTTACTATTTATTAAGTATTTTACAAAATTGTTGATCCAACGGTGGCTGCACAAAACAGTAAAACCGTTGGATTAGCGATTTTCAAAGTGGCTTAATAAATAGTAAAAAAATTCAGAAAATTATAAATTTTGGTCTCCAAGCAGATATTAATATGGAGAATAAGATGAACGGTTCGGATCGACCGTTTGGATTTTGAAAACTCGAATATTGAGCCGTAGCATAGAGGCCACTATGCTATCCATAGCACCCCAGCCTAACTCCTAAGATACACTGCAGTTTATGGGAAATATTGGAACAAAATGATTAATTTGGTCCCAAAAAATATTTCGATGGAATTAAATCATTGATTTGATTTTATATATTATAATACTGAATTGAAAGAAAATAATTTATCTTGTTTCCCATAATCCATTTTTTTTATTTCTAAAAACGAACAAATTAGCATGCTTGTTGGCTTCTTGGAAAAATAGTCTGCTAGAAGCCTAGAACCCAATAATTAGAACACAATACTACTACATCTTTAAGAAAATAAAATTGTTGTTTCGTAAATGTTTAAGTTTATATAAAGCACTTGAATTGTATCTTCAACTTTTTTTTTGGATATATTTTTGTACACGGTTTTTCAATAATATGAAGGCAAGTTATGTATATTTTAGGAGGTATTTTATGTATGCTTCTCAATTTTTTTGAAATTAACTATTTTGTCTTTTAAAATTTGTAGTATTATATTTAAACCTTTAAATTTTAAAAAACTCACAAATATACTCAATTTGTTGTCCTTTTTAATTAAAACTCATTTTAAATTTGTAAAGTACTCATTTAATTTTTATTAAAAAAATACGTAGCCTGTGTAAAGGGATCTAATTTAACAATATGTGAGTAAAAATGGTTCATTTCTTTACCTGACGCATACATAGTGAAATTTAGATATATGTTAGTGTTTACATTACAAGTAAAGAAATAGACTATTTGTTAACACAAACAAATTAATAAGAAGACTAGACATTTCTTACACATGCAACATGTTTATATATTTTTTAAATTAAAGATAAAATAGGATCTTCATAAATTTATAATGAGTTAATAGAAAAAATAAATTGGATAAATTTCACAAAATGAACATGTTTATATTTTTTAAAATTAAAGATAAAATGGGATTTTCATAAATTTAAAATGAGTTAATAGAAAGAATAAATTGGATAAATTTCACAAAAGGGTCAATATGATATTATGAATGTTGGAAGGAAAAATACGTAATTTTGAAACTTTTGAAAGATATACATAAAATTTCTCCTGTATTTCACTATTAAATAATATATTTGAAACATAATTCCTTACATAATATATATCTTTTCCAATCAAGACTAACGTGATGTTAGAAAACATTGTACATAAAGACTAATAATGAAAGTTTTTTTCTTTTTTCTTTTAAGCTCCACAGAGGCTGCTAAGAAGCGAGAAGAGTTGCAATTTTCGTTCTTTGGATATCCAACTTATAATTTTTTTTTAAGTCAACTGTACTGTCGAAATAAACAGGCAGACTAAAAAAAAAAAGGATTACTTACATTATATATTTTTTGTTTTTAATCGAGACTAACGTGATGTTAGGAAACACTGTATACAAATAACTAATAATGGAATTTTTCTCTCTCTTAAGAATTCACAAAAGCTGCAAAGTGCAAAGTAGTGAAAAGAGTTCGAAGTTAGATATCCAACTTAGGGTATTTTTTTAGTCGACCGAAATAAACATGCTGATTCAAAAAAATGAGGATCAGTTGGTGATTCACCAATTCTGATTAACCCTGAAAAAAATATTCAAACAGAGATAACGCTGCTTTCAAAGTTGGTTGTACACCACTTTATAAATAATATAAATAAAAAAAAAATAGGGTAAGCTTATTGTGGGGTTCTCCCATTATTTTCCAAATAATAAGAAGTAGATCATCTGTGTTTGTTGCACCAATAATGTAACTAAGCGAGCAGTTCAGAAATCAACGGTCATGATTGAAGGGTGACGTTTTACGTGCTTTTTAATTTCACTCTTAACACCTAATCCTGCAACGGGGTTAGATTTTAACAGAGCGGTTTTAGCTTCATGCAGCCGCACGTCGGCACGAACCATATACAAAGTTGTTTTACTTTTAAGTCTGTAGTCTGCAGTCCGTACAAAAAACAGCTCTGTTAAAATCTCTACCCTCCTGCAGCGCACTTTCGGATAATAGCAAAAAGTAAAAACAGTAATAATTGATTCATTCAGTCTCCATTCATAGATAGAAAAGGAGACAACACGTACCCATATATAAAAGGAATGGATAATTCCAGTTTTTTTAAAACCGAGAATATTAACCACCAAAACAGCGAGCTTCGAGGAATCGCTTCACATGCAGACAAAGCCAGCCAATCACGACCCTTCTTTCCTTCCCTCCTGGGAATGCGTATCCTCTGCATTAACTCAGAAGGGAATCTTTTGAGTTCATGAATATTATCCATCCGATATTTTTCAAGATTCGCGCAGACTAGATCCGCACTAATAGTAAAGGTCCCCTATATCATAAACAGGGGCCGGATTGGCTCCGTTTAAAATCAGACGGTTGAAATTCATTAACTCAAAAGATTCCTTTTTGAGTTAATGCAGAGGATACGCACTCCCCTCCTAGGCTCCTTGCTCTTGCCACTCACTTAACAGAGTAGTTTTAACTTTATGCAGCTCATCTGCTCATGGACTATAGAATTAAAACAGTACTACATATTACTGGTGCTCTGCATGAATTTAAAACTGCTCTGTTAAATTTTTTACCCCTGAAAATTGAAGAAATGTATTAAAAATCAACGAGAAATAAGAAAAAATAAAATCACGATAAAAGAGAAACAGGATATGATGAAAGAAGAAGCAACCATGAAGCCCCCTTCTCTCACTCTCCATCTTCGCTCTTTCCTTCTCCTTTCCCTTTTCTCTGTCCACTTGAGATAAATAAAACCCCTCCTATATCTTTCGATCCATCCTTCCTACCTCACGCACTTCACCACTACTAGCGACAAGCGAGAAGTCAAAACCGGAAGTTTCTTCAAGGGTTCTCTCCCTTGATGCGAGCGGATTGCTCTGTTTCATGGGCAATACGTGCGGCGGCGCGTCTCTGATCAGGAGCAAGTACTTTAGCTTCGCTGATCGAACCGCCTCTAAGAGATCCGCATCAACTGACGACCCGATAACGAAGAAGCTCACTGACGACCACGACCACGACCGTACCCAGACTGAGAACACTAACCCAAAACCCGCTATGCCTCCCAAACCAGTTTCAGCAGTGATGAAGCGCGGGGGTTTCGCCTTCGATCCAAATACCAACTATGTACTCGGCCACAAAACACCAAATATTCGCGATTTGTACCTCCTCGGCCGCAAATTGGGTCAGGGTCAATTTGGGACTACTTTCCTATGCACTGAAATCTCAACTGGAATTGATTACGCTTGTAAATCGATTGCAAAGAGAAAGCTCATTTCAAAAGAGGATGTGGAGGATGTGAGACGTGAGATCCAAATCATGCATCACTTGTCTGGTCACAGGAATGTCGTGGCAATCAAAGGTGCCTATGAAGATCAGTTGTATGTGCATATAGTCATGGAGCTTTGCCAGGGAGGAGAACTCTTCGATCGGATCATACAAAGAGGCCACTACAGTGAGAGAAAGGCAGCTGAGCTGACAAAGATTATAGTTGGAGTAGTGGAAGCATGCCATTCTCTTGGTGTTATGCATAGAGATCTCAAGCCAGAGAACTTTCTCTTGGCCAATAGAGATGATGACCTGTCGCTCAAGGCCATTGATTTTGGCCTCTCTGTGTTTTTCAAGCCAGGTATTGTCATGAAAATTCTAAACTTTTATGGGTATTATTGTTCTTTGGATATTTTATTTTTTGACAAGGGTTATATGTTAACTTAACAGTTGACAGCTGATTTTTAGTTTGAACTTCACGTGTCATAGGTCTGGTTTAGGTTTTGAGTGTAGTTCTGTTTGATTTACTTCAATCAACTGCTTACTCACAGGTGCTCATTTATTAGTTTGTTACTTGTTATGATGTACAATCCGACAGTTTTGCTTATTCTTGCCATGTATAATGGCAATTTATTATCACATTTCATGCTCATCATAAATAATATATGTACAACAGAAAAAGATGCTATCTTTAAATGTTTAAAATGTTTCCTTGAATACCAATATAACTCTTTGATGATTGCTGAACTAATTATCTGACCTTTTTGCAACATTTCAGGTCAGGTTTTCAGCGATGTCGTGGGAAGCCCATATTATGTCGCACCTGAGGTACTACGCAAGCACTATGGGCCAGAAGCCGATGTATGGACAGCTGGTGTAATTATTTATATACTTCTGAGTGGTGTGCCACCTTTCTGGGCCGGTAAATCATTTTTCTTATCATATCTTTTTAATTTTTTAATCTAATACTTAGTTAAGCCATCTGCTAAAACGTCTTTTTTGTTGATTTTCGCTTTCAGAGACACAACAAGGGATATTCGATGCAGTTCTGAAGGGAGCTATTGACTTTGACTCGGAACCATGGCCAGTGATTTCTGGTAGTGCAAAGGATCTTATTAGGAGGATGCTGAATCCTCGTCCGTCCGAGCGTTTGAACGCGCATGAAGTTTTATGTTAGTCCCTTAGCTATGTACCCTTCTAAACAAGAAATATGATATACGCCCTTCCAAAAATGGAAACGATTCAATTCATCTAGAAATCATAAGAAAGTTCCTATATAATGAGTAACCCTTACTATCTATCTGCGCATTTCTAAAACTTTGGAGCAATATTCATTCCTTACTGTTATCTCTGCAATGATGGGGAAAAATGGGTTATCTGGGCATATTTAGTGAAATAAGAAGAGGGGTATATATATATAGAGAGAGAGAGAGAGAGAGAGAGAGATAGATAGATATATAGATATAGATAGAGAGAGAGAGAGATGGGCTAACTTGCTTTGAGAATTAAAGAGGGTGTTTTACTTCCCGCTCATATCTTCATTTTCAAAGTTCAAATAGTCGATTTGAAGCTTCCAACATGTTCTTCATATTAAAATGTGCTAGGAGACCAAATTTTATATTTTTTGGAAATTTTTTACTATTTTTTCAGAATTTTTGAAAATCATTGCTTTGCTGAATTTTTTATTATTTTTGTATTTAATGAAAAGTTGTGATTTTCAAAAATTCTGAAAAAATAGTAAAAAGTTTCCAAAAAATGTAAAATTTGGTCACTAAGCACATTTTAATATGAAGAACATGTTGGCATGTTCAAATCGACTATTTGAACTTTGAAAATGAAGATATGAGCGGGAAGTAAAACACCCTCTTTAATTCCCAAAGCAAGTCAGCCCATCTCTCTCTCTCTCTCTCTATATATATATATTTCCACCTTTAGAGGGACACGTAGGATGCTCCTCATTTTGAAGGGGTATACATAATATTCTCACATCTCATGGGAGCATAATTAAAACTTTATTTAATTAAGTTTTTCAATTAATTGGCAATGTTCTGCTTGTAGCTCACCCATGGATTAGTCAGAATGGAGTTGCTCCTGACCGTCCACTTGATCCAGCTGTTCTTTCTCGGCTCAAACAGTTCTCTGCCATGAACAAGCTAAAGAAGATGGCTTTACGGGTAGTTAATCCTTCCAATTTATGCCACTTGTTTTTAATATGAGTGAGGCTACGGTACATTGTATAGCGCATATTGGTTTGTATATGGATCAATATCTCTATATTTTAAATCCAAACAGTCAAGCTGAACCGTTTCACCATTTTCTCCATATGAAAATGTACTTGTAGATCAAATTTGACATTTTTTAGAATTTTTTTACATAGGTAGAAAATCACTTGGTCTAAATATTCTAAACCATTCAAAAGTATTGATCTTCTTCCTATCTAAAAAAAATAGTATAAAAAAAATTAAAAATTGTAAAATTTAGTGTGCAAGTACATTTTCATATGGAGATCATGTTGAATGTTAAGATTGACAGTTTGGATTTCAAAAAGAGAGATATTGATCCATAGTACAGACCAATATGCGCTATGCATAGTACCATAGCCTCACTCTTCTAATATTGTTCAGCAACTTTCTGTCTGTTTTAGTCTCTGCTAAGTACTGAGTTATTTTTTATTTATGAACAGGTAATAGCTGAGAGCCTTTCAGAGGAGGAGATAGCTGGGCTAAGAGAGATGTTCACAGCTATGGATACTGATAACAGCGGTGCCATCACTTATGATGAGCTTAAGGAAGGCCTGAGAAAGTACGGTTCTACCCTCAATGATACTGAGATTCATGATCTTATGGAAGCGGTGAGTTCTTAAATCCATCAATTTTTGACAGCTGCTATTCCAGCATATGCTAAAAAATCACATAAACATTTTTTTGCTGGTATTAGTGTATTACTATAGGCATGCTGTATCATTTGCCGACTTGCAGTAACATATGACAGCTAAGTACTCAGTTATTAACTTTAGGCATGCTGTACTAATTGTAGGCTGATATAGACAACAGTGGTACTATAGATTATGGTGAGTTCATCGCTGCAACACTACATCTTAACAAGCTAGACAGAGAGGAGCACCTGGTTGCGGCCTTTTCGTACTTTGACAAGGATGGTAGCGGTTACATAACTATTGACGAGCTTCAAGAAGCTTGTAGGGAGCAGAACATGCCCGATGCTTTTCTAGATGACACCATCAAAGAAATAGACAAAAACAATGTAAGCATTCTCGTCTTGAACTTTCACGAAGAAATATGATGCAGACCACCAACATAAAATGATATTCTATGTTCAATTGTTTGAGTGAGGCCATGGTACTATATTTTACATTTTTTACTATTTTTTTACAACAACAACCAAGCCTTTAGTCCCAAACTATTTATTTAGATAGGTAGAAAATCACTACTTTTGAATTAAATGGTCTAGAATTTTTAGATTGATTTTCTACCTATCTAAAATGCTATACATTCTAAAAAAATATAATATTTCATCTACAAGTACAGTTTCATCGTGTTGAACGGTTTAGATTGACTATTTGAACTTTGAAAATGGAGATATTGATCCACAGTATGGATCAATCCGCGCTATGCATAGTACCATAGCCTCACTCCAAATGTTTTGTCACTGTACAACATCTTGTGCCTCTTAGTTGCACAATAATGTGCAGAACTGTAGAATTCAGGGCTAGAAGAGTGTAGGTGAAATTCATATTTCATGATTCTTTGTGGGGTATTAACATTTTTTCAAGGTCATTCAGTGACATTTTAGATAAACCCACTGGCTCTTTATGTGAATTGGTCATGTAGGAGGGATGTGAATGTGTCATCACTTAATCAGTATCCTATACCCTGATTTTCTTATATGTTATTTGAGAAAATACACCCTTATCGGTTTGTTTTGAATGTAGAAACCATTGACAACGGACGGTTTTCCTCGATGTTTTTTCAGACTAACCGTTACTAACGGTTTCTCCACTCGGAAATTGTGTTATGTATTATTTTTATTTGTTTATTGATAACAGTTTTCAATTTGGACAGGATGGGCAAATTGACTATGGTGAGTTTGTCGCCATGATGACAAAAGGTACCATGGGACTGGGCAGACGCACAATGAGAAACAGCCTGAATGTAAGTATGAGGGATGCGCCTGGTGCTCTGTAGAGTTCTCGATCGCCGTTTGTACAGATTTTGACTTTGCTTTAGATGGTTGATTCTTGTTTTAGACTCCCTTTGCTCTTGTTCTTTTCCTTTTTTTTTTACCCTTTTATTAAATTCTCTGTTGTTGTATCTGATTTGTGCAATGTACGTGATGAGTGGTGCTATTGTGGAGCAATTAGGTTTATTGTTGATGTTTATTTCATGGAATATGTTTGACCACTGTATGAGAAAAACTAAATGCAAGAGGAATAAATGCAATCTGAGAATATGAAATGGATTTCTTAGATATGTTAGTCGTACCTAAATGTTTTTTTACGGCACTTCTACCATTGTTCTGATCTAGATTTGCGATAATGTGTTTGTTCAATTAACATGAAGTGGCAAAACTTACATTGCACTCGTTTTACCGGTTGCTCGGCATGTAAAACGAGAGCAATGCATTACGCACAACAACCAAACGTGGCCTGTAATCTCGTTTTGAAAATACAGTGTCGGAAGTAATAACATGCAAGCCCCTGGAAATTTCAAAATTTCAAAATTATAGAATGACACCAACAATCTGTCCAATCACTGGAATAAATTACATCATAGTTCCCAGGAGGAGAAAGTGACCCCTCATCTATAATTGAACAGATATTGTCTGTTCCAACTAAAGAGTTTAAAAAACAATATCTAGAAAGCTAATTAATCAAAATTAAAATACCGTGTCCATAATCTACAACTCCAACTACAATATCTTTAGTAGTTAGTTGACAACATCAGCTTAGAACGTATAAACCAAGCTACCTAGACTAATCACCAGTGGTCCCCACAAGAGCAAACCCCTTCTCTAAAATGATGAAACCGAACAGCATCTCGAACCACAAGTTCTCTACCAGTCACGGTAGATATCAATTTTATCACAGTATGGCAGTCTGTACAAATCCTTAGATTTTTCATCACATGTATAGGCATCCACTCTGGTAAAGTCATCAGCCCATAAACAACTGCCAATTTCTCGCTATGATACATCGCCATCTCTGATGCATCTGTTTTGGCATATCCCACACCAACAATTTTTTCAATTAGATCCTTGATTTCTTTCTTAATTGCAAAAATCTGCGGATGGCTCCCGTCATCAGCTGTGAAAACATGGACCTTGTTCTGTACTTCAATCCAGCTGTTACCGGGTTTCTTTTTTACCCCTTTATCTCTCATCAATTTTCTTACTCCTGCTGACTCAGCAGAGTTTCCAGAATCAGCATATATTTTTGACAGAAGCATGTAACTGCCGGAATCCCTCGAATCTAGCTCAAATAAATTTCTTGCGGCTAATTCTGCTAGCTTGGTATTTCTGTGCAATTTGCAATTTGCAAGTAAAGGTCCCCAAACTTTAGCAGTAGGTTTAATTGTCATACTATCTATTATACCCTTGGCTTCTTCTAGAAGCCCATTACGGCCTAAGAGATCAACCATGCAAGAGTAGTGCTCTAAGCCTGGTGATATTTTGTGAATTTTGGTCATGGAATTAAAGTAATATCTCCCTTGCTCTAGCAAACCTGAGTGACGACAGCCCGATAAAACCGCAACATATGTTATATAATCAGGTGTGATTCCATTTTGTAACATTAGCTGGAAAGTCTCTATGGCATGCATGCCCATGCCATGGTGTGAATATGCTGTGATCATGGAATTCCATGAAACCAAATCTTTTAGAACAATAGATTCGAAAAATTGTCTAGCATCGGCTATTTTACCACACTCCGAGTACATTGTAATAATCGCATTGGCAACTGACAGATCCAAGTCAAAGCCCAATTTCACCGACTGATTGAATATTTGATTGCCGACCTTTATATCTGCCACATCAACACAGCCCTTGAATAAAGTCGCAAATGTGACACAATTGGGTCTTATCTTATTTTCCCTTAGCATTATACTGTACAATTTAATACCTTCTTCATAACCATGCTGTACATAAGCGCCTAATATGGCATTCCAAGTGACTATATTTCTCTCAGGCATTTTATCAAACACATCCCTTGCATGTGTAACATCTCCCATTTGAGAATATGCAGTGATCATGCTAGTCCATGAAATTATATCTTTGACCAGCATTGAATCAAAGACTGACTTGGCACTACTAATGATATTGTACTTTGCATACATTGCTATAAGAGAGTTTGACACAACAGTAGCTGAAATTTGACCGTTTTTTAAACAGAGTGAGTGTAGCTGATTTCCTAGGCACGGCCCAGGTAAAGTATAACATCCACTAATTAAGGCTACTATTGTTATTTCGTTTGTGCTAAGCACCATTGTTCTCATTTGGTTGAAAAGTTTCACAGATTTGTCAATAAATCCGTGAAGAGAAAACCCACTAATAATGGCTGTCCATGAAGCCGAATTACGATCAGTTGAATAATCAAATATTCTTTCGGCTGATTCTAGTTTGCCACATTTTGCATAAAGATTAATTAATGCACTGTCTATAAATATGTCAGTTCTTGGCACAGTCTTTACAATTTGGGAATGGAGCTGCCTACCAAACTCTAGGTTAGGGGTACTAGCACATGCAGAGAGGGTACATGTATAGGTGGTTGAATCGGGTTGTATACCTTCTCTACCCATTTTTGAAAACAGTGCAAAAGTTTCTCTCTCACACATGTTTTTTCGTAGTATTGAAATCATTGTATTCCATGACACAATATCTCTTTCAGGCATTTTATCAAACAGTTCTAAAGTATGAGTTACACCATGCAGCTTTGAGTGAGCCAAAAGCAAACTGTTCCAGCAGGAAATATTGGGGCTAGGCATTTGACTGAACAGTTGAGAGGCAATGTGAAATGCTCCACAGTTGACAAACATATCGATGAGAACCTGTCTGACTTGAGGGTCCCATCCAAGCTTTGTCTTTTCAACAAAACCCAGAAACTGGAGGCCCAATTTACTGCACTGAAATGCACTGCAAGCTTTAGTAGCACAACTAAAGCTAAATAAATTCACCTCGCAGTCAACGGAAGAAAACATCAGAGTGAATAGCTTAACAGCCTCTCTGAACTTGCCATTTTGGTGGTAACCTGACATGAGAGTATTCCATGTTGTGATATCTCGTTCAGGCATTTCATCAAACACCTTTTCTGCTTCACTCAACAGTCCTAGCTTACAGTATCCATTCATCATCATATTGCCCGAGATTGCATTTCGGTTAAATATTTCATCGAACACGCGACGGGCATCGGCCAGTGAACCACAATTCAAGTACATGTTTAGGAGATTGTTCTGAAGGAATAGAGAAGAATAGAGGCCAATGGAGATGATTTGAGCATGAAGCATCCGTGCATTGGGAAGAAAGGGTGGAGCTGTGAAGGATTTCATAGTGTCGAAGAATTCTTGGCTTAGAGCCATGTAAGAGGACGAAGACGAAGAAGAAGAGGTGAAATTTTGAATTCGAGAGTAGAAAGATAGAGAAAGGTGGTTTAACCGCGGCCATGAGAGCTTTAACATTCAATTCAATGTTTTTACTTTCTACTCTGAGAAAATCTCATAAAAGTGCCTTTCGAACAATTTGCTCCTAATCTCCTGTCGTTTTTGAATTCAGCTCCAGTGGTACCCACACGGGTGAATGAGATCGCATCGTCCGTAGCACGAATATTAAAGAGAATCCGCACAAATTTGGCACTTTTCCTTTGGCTGGTACGGGACCGAATCTCCTGCCCCCTTATGGGCAGGATTTTCCTGCCCTCATCTTAATCTAGCCATTTGATTTGCTTTTGGATTTGCGCTATGATGAAGCCTTTGATGGAACGGAAAACTTAAAACTCCTCCGTTAACTCCCTTTTCCTTCCGACTAATCTATTGTTTTCTCCTCCCTCTTCATGTGTTTCTCTTCTTCATTTCTCTCTCGCTCTCTCCTTCCTCTCCTATGTTTCTTCTCTCCATCCCTCTGGCTCTCCTTCCTCTCCTGCGTTTCTCGTGCGTTTCTCCTATGTTTTACATTGGCAAAAGAGCTGGACATATATGGTCTTAACTCTTTAAGGATGTGCCTCTGTTTTGTTTGTGACCCGAAAAACCTTTTATCAGTTGTCGGTAACACATGATTATGTGGAGTAGATGGGCTGTTACTGTTTTGTTTGTGTAAATTAAGTTAATTAAAAAACGATGGATCTGATGGTTGTCATTTCATATTTCATGGTTTGTGGGGCTGATCCATTTCTTTTGAAAAAAACAAAGTAAAAAAAAAAATGCACATAAGAGGAATAAGAAAGTATGACACCCCCGTAGAATAATGCAAAAGATGTTTTATTTTGCACAGCAGCTATTTCAATTTATAGTGTGCCAAGTGCTTCATAATTGTATAAACTTGCCTTTATACATATAATTGTATAATTTCTTTATATGTATAATTTTTTGTGTTTGTTGTCTGATGAATCTCTGTGGATGATTTTGAAATATTATCGGTAGCCTTTCTTATATGATATAGTAGCTATGAACTACCTAGTAAACTAGTTTTAGAAGTAATCTTAGAAGTTTTTGTTATTTTGTGGTCAAGCAAGCCACTGTTAGCTGAGACCAAAATGGGGAATTTACTGCTATATAACGGGTACTGGTACCCAAATATAACTGCTACTTGTTTCTTAATGACAAAATACAATTTAGTTTTGAATGTTCTCAATACCACACCATACTGGTACAATGGTACCATGACCATACCATAATGCGTAAAACTTCGAATGCAAACTTAAAATTTGAAAAATGCAAATTTTCAATTTCAGTCCAGATTTTATCCAAATTTCCATATCAATCATATAAACATGTTCAGTCCTACCATAAATAAGCATACCAAGTAAATTAAAAGCAATTACTGAAACAAATATAACTTAATCAAAAGGACATGAGGTTTTCAGTTTTCACCTTGAGTACCAGTTTATGTGTTGTCTTCAAAATTTATCAATTATAATGTTTTGTTACAAACTGGTATATACCATTACCAACCATTGTTTGTTTTGGTACCACTCATTTACGGGTCTAACATGTCAGAGTTTATATTTTGAAATAAGAAATTGCATAATTCATATCCTAATTGACCACTATGCACTAAAAAATGTTAACAACTTTTTACTCATTTGCAGAGATGTTTAATAGAGATGCAAAAGAAACAAACATAGACAAGAAATTTATTTTAGATTGAAGGCAAAAATTTAACTATCATTGTATGGTTGCCAATTTGCCATGCTCCCTTTTAGTTATGTGATGTAATGCCTAACTCTATGAAGTATGTCAAAAGTCAAAACAAAAAGGGGTGAATGCTAATAATTTTTTCTTTGGTTAGTTTAACTTTAAAAAAAATATTTACTTGGAAGATAAAAATATCAAAGAAAAACCAGAGAATCTCTTGAAAGTTGAAACCTTAGAATAGTTACTGTCAGGTAGTTCTTTGGTCGATTGGTCCTGAACTGGTACTGTGAGTGCGTGGGTTGGTGCAAAACATCTAGTTTAAAGATATGAAGTACAATTTAATAAAGGGGTGTCAAACCGGCAAGGGAAATTTTCATTTTTAGTCCTTGAACTATCATAGAAAGACCCAAACTGGTTGTTGAAATTTTATTGGGAGAACTTGGTTATTTTCTTTTCTCTGATAATATCTATCAAATGTCGCAATGTTTTTAAGAATGCAAAAGATATATATATATATTAACAAGCATAGACAAGAAAATTAATAGAGATGTTTGTTGTTTACTCAAATGAAAGAGATGGAGAGGAGAAACGCAGGAGAGGAAGAAGAGCGAAAGGGATGGAGAGAAGAAACGTAGGAGAGGAAGAAGACAACGAGAGAGAAATGAAGAAGAGAAACACATGAGAGGAAGGAGAAAATGAGAGATTAGTCGGAAGGAAAAGGGAGTTAACGGAGGAGTTTTAAGTTTTCCGTTTCATCAAAGGCTTCATCATAGCGCAAATCTGAAAGCAAATTGAACGGCTAGATTAAGATGAGGGCAGGAAAATCCTGCCCATAAGGGGGCAGGAGATTCGGTCCCGGCTGGTACCTCATTCCACCGTGCGGTCCCTGGACTTCCAGAGGATGTACTTCCGTCGTTATTTTTTTGCTGTTAATCTTATATAGAATATAAGGACAAACTTGATGATTTAGTGAGGTTATGGTACAGCGTATATTAATCTGTATTATAATTTAAAAGAGTTTATTTCAATTATTTAATATGATTTTCTATATAAAAATATATTTAAGGGATAAATTTTATATTTTATAGTTTTTTTATTTTACTTTTTATAAATTAGGTAGAAATTATTTTCTGAATGATCTAGAATCTTGAGATAAGGTGATTTTCTATCTATCTAAAAAATAGAAATAAGAATCTAAATATATAAAATTTGATTTTTAAGTACATTTTTCATATGTAGATCATGTTAAATAGTTTATATTGATTATTTGAATTTTGAAAATGTAAACATTGATCTATATTACAGAACAATCCGTGTTATGTATAGTACAATATCTCATTCTTAGAAAATGGCAATGGACCAAGCCAGTTTTAAAATCGCTGATTTTAATAAACAATGAAAAACTTCTAAATTAAAATAACGTTTTTAAAATTGACTTCGTAAATAGTAAAAAAATTCTGAAAGATGTAAAATTTGGTATCCAGACACATTTTAATATAGGTTAAATGTTAAACAGTTTGGATTGACTGCTTGAATTTTGAAAATATTAAAATTGAACCATTTATTCCAAGGTCCAAAAACAAATGTTTTGATATTAAACAACCTCTTACATTACTTTCATCACAACTATTGATAGAGCAAAGGGTGAATTAGTTAAATCCCAATTAAATTAATTATAACTTTCTAATTTTCTTTGGAGTGTCATTAAGCATTCTATTTTATAAGAAAATAAATAAAAATACAATTTTCAAACAATAAAACATGAGGGCTCAATAGTTAAAATGATTCCAATATGAGAAATGTGTCATATGACCCTACAAAAAATTTATAAAAATTCAGCACAAAATTAATTATTATTAGGTCAGTGCTTTTGAATTTTTATATCCTCTAAAATCTTTTTTTTAGTACATATAAAACAATTTTTACTTATTTCATATTTACTCGTGGATAGGTTAAAACTAATATCATTTAAAAAGCATATAACCTGACAGTTTCTAATTTTGGATTGAATTTTTTTTATTTCCTAATTCTGTATCAAACATTTTTTTTATTTCAATTTACAAAATAACATATTGTTTTTACACAATCTTTGCAA